>NW_008796209.1:406406-451570 GCF_000699145.1 Aptenodytes forsteri
AGAGAGGTGGTGGATGCCCCCTCCCTGGAAACATTCCAGGTCAGGTTGGACGGGGCTCTGAGCAACCTGATCTAGTTGAAGATGCCCCTGCCCACGTCAGGGGGGTTGGACTAGATGACCCTTAGAGGTCCCTTCTATGATTCTATGATTCCAGGAGTGGGATTTTTATAAGATTAATGAAAAAATGAGTTAACATAGCACTAATGCTTTTGCAGGGTTACAAATCTTTACACTTCACAGTTTAGGCCGATTTTTATCAGGCAGGTATCGAGAAGAGACCTTACAGCTGCCTGCAATGAGTTCTCCCATCTCCTTCCCTCTGAGGCTGCTGCTGCCATACCAGTCAAAAACTCCTCCTGGGGCTAGAACAGATTTAGTCTGACATGGGAATTTTTAAGGTGCAAAATCCTTAAAGGGGTGTTGGTCATAAAGTTAGAAAAGCTCATGTTAAAATCATCCTCCATTTGATTTCTTTATAGTCATTACTGTCACTCGCAACAACAGACAAAGCCCTTCCCAAGAGATGATCTGAAGCAGCCTTTAAATGCACAGGCTAAACCTGCTTGCCCCATTCTTGTTTCCATGTGGATGTTTGCATATATATGCAAACAAATATATTTTTTGGTTCCAAATACCATTTGGTTCCAAAACCAAATATTTGGTTTTGGAATACAAAACCAAATATTATCAGCTCTGCAACCCAGCACTTCACAGAAGAGGCTATTTTATTCCTCATCCAGTAAGTTCCAGCCACTCCGGGGCACAAACAAGCCTTACCTCCTCAGAAACCGCTGCCGAGACAGTTCCAACCCCACTCACACAGCCCACACCAGCCTTCAAAGTCAGAGTCAGATTTTAAAAGCAAAGCTGTCTCAGGTGACAGGCTCTGGCGTAGCATGTTGTCTCCTTGTGCCCCAGCAATTACAGACAGAAAACCTTCCTTAAATGTGCTTCTGAAAACAACTGAATGTCCCCAGAGCTTTTGTCCTGGGTTTTGGCTGCCCATACGAAAGCGTGGAAGCCCTTCTCTAGCTGAATTGTCATTCTCCATTTTTAATCAAAAAGTACAAGCAGAAGACGGACTCGTAGCAAATCTGTGCTGCCCTCTAAAACTCAGCTGATTCAAAAAATTTACCAACTGGACGCCCCCATTCCAGAAACAACTATAATACTGGCTTTTAAACTAGACTCAGCTTGAATACCTTAGGTCAACAGGCAGTGAGGAAGCATTTATAGCAGAGAAAACTCTCCCTCTGCTGCTTCCTCCTTCAAATTACAACTCTCTCCCTCCTAGTGGCATCCAAAACATAAGGACTTCATATTTCATTAAATTGGAAAAATTACAATCAATGTCTTAATTGCACGTCTAATTAAATAATCAGCACCACCAAACTGCAAAGGCATCTGAGCACAGACACGTGCTGGAGGTGGAAAAAACTGAAATTGTACTCTGAGCTGTAATTGCTTTTTTTTCCTTCCTTTGGGAAGGAAAAGTTGCAGATGCTGTGAAATGTAGACCTCAGATAGACATAACAGCCTTCAAATATGAACTAGTTGAGACAAGCAGAAGGGAAGTAAACTATTCAGCATTTCTACTGTAAATACAAATAAAGAAATAACAGGCTTAACTTGCAGCAGTGGAAAGCTAGGTTAGGCATCTGGAAAAGCTTTTAATCATAAGTGAGCATGGATTGTCTACGGAAGCTACAAAATCTCTGTCCCAGAAGGTTTCAACAAGAGGAGTACATGCATTTTTCGGGGATGCTTTTGAGGAAGATAGACGGTCTAGTTAATCTCTTCACACACTGCCCAGGTCCCAGTTTTATTGCTCCTTACCTATATCATTCCAGAACTTGTCTCAGGTAGGAAACCACATGGTAGCACATACACCTGCCAACAGGCACCAATGTGTCTTAACTTTGCATGTAATCTTGGCATGCTATTAGAGACCCTGGTGCTAGCTGAGTACCGTCACCCCTTGCGGTTCACTTCTCTAGTGACAAAAGATGAAGGTGCATTACTCCCCACGGATGGTCTGCATGACAACCCAGCTGTCCACAACCCAATGTCTTAGTTCAAACACTGTAGAGCGTGTTTTCCTACCTGAGCTTGACAGTGAGAACAGGGAAATGGTCTCTGACAAAACCATTTGTGCATTCTGCAAAAGGCAGGTCCAACATATAAGGATTTGGCTACAGGAATTCAGCGCCTTGATCCTACAGGGTAGCACCCAGTATGAACTTAAAGACGATTCCTTCTCCAGTTGGAGGTAAACCCCTTTCTCAGCGAGCAGAGAGGGTGTCCTACTGCTCTCTGAACAGGAAACTATTTACTGTTGTTTCCTTCATGTTATTTGAAGCACAACCACATGCATTATTTATTGTATTGCAGCCAGGCCCTACCATTACACGTAGTTACATCACTGTTACATGCAGTGGGCTAAGGAGCATTCTTTGCACTCGTCACCGTATTACTCAAGTAATTCAAGCATTAACTGGTGTTTTCATAGCATACCTGTGAAGTGAAAAAGTCCCCATTACAAGTGAATAGTGAGGGCAGAGTCAGGTCAAGACCTTCTTCTCTGTTTGGACAGCCATCTGAAGATAACAAAAGCCTGACTTTTCAGAGTACTTAAGTTTGGAGCACATCAAACACTATGAAGTCTGGCTTCCAGCTACTTCACTTACTGCTCTGATGACTCATTTCCAGCATCTTAAGTCAAATAACCAGAAATCAATTAATGGATCACAGGGAGAGGCAATGGAAAAACCCTTTTCAAAAGCCACCATGATTTGCCCAGCATCATGTAACTGTGTGGCAGAGGAATAGCAACTAATAACCATACGGAGCAATGCCTGGCTACCTCTGCAGACGGTTTGCTTCCTCTGCCAGCACTTTCTTCCTCATTTGCTACAGATGAACCAACTTTCAAAAAGCAGGTAAAGAATCTTTTTTACTACCCTACCTTCATCTTTATGACTCCTGGCTTAAATAATATGTTTTTCTCTGTAGGTAGAAATAATTTCATATATTTATATTCCCTGCAGAAGATAGCAGTTGATTAATGAACCAAAATACCCCATAAATACTTGTTATGAACCACATATATGCTTCTGCCAGTCTCTGAGGACACTGTTAGTGTAGGCACTGAACAAGAAAAAAGGGGCACTGCCACACCATAGCTCTAACAAAGCAATCACACCTGTATTAATAAGCTCAGACACAGCTTTCACACCTCCAGTAAAGGCATCTGTCAGGGTCTACAAAGGGGCCTGAATTAACTGGGTCTAGAAACACAGTCAGTCTGCTCCCCTGATCGGGAGGGACGTGGAGGAAATTTAATGCAAAAAAGGAAAATGACTGGATTTAGAAAGCCTCTGCAAGTGGATGAAAACTGCATGACAAACCAGGCTTTGATTAGATAGCTGACCTAAGTCAAGTGACTGAGAGGCCAGTTAGCCCCTTTGGCAAGTCTGTGACAGGAGGGACAAGCAGTTTGACCAAAACACACCCAAATACTGAGCAGGGATGGCGGGAGGTCATTCCAGTAGCTGCTGTCTCTGCTCTGCGCTCTCAGGTCACGGCAGCCACTCCACCTTCACCAAAACTGGAGAGAAGTGGATGTAAAGACAGGATGAAAAAGGGATGATTCTAACGGCTATACACAGTTGTATATTAACTAGCTATTACTACTGTGAGCTAAAAATAGAGAGACTTAATTAGGATGAGTAACATGTAACCATGTCACAAAATATGAAGGAGAGTTTTACTTGCTTTAAATTAAGTTCCTTAAATTAGGCGTAACAATTCAGAGTGAATACACCAGCCAATCTATAGATATTTGTGTAGACTAAACTGGATCCTTAAAGTACCCATTATATTAGATATCACAAAAACACTTGCATGCATTTCAAATCTGCTGCACTAACATACACTGAATCAAAATAGAAAAACTTAAATAAATTGCAAGAAAATTTAGCACTCTCAGTTTCTCAATAACAGTTTATCAAAAATGTGTGTTATCTTAAAATACAAGGTGAATATTGACTCATTAACGAAAATAAAAAACAGATGGAAACATGGTTAAAATAAACTGATCTTTTACATAGAGCAATCTCTATTTGTATTTCATATATTCTCATATGTAACAACTTAAAGTATTGACCAAAGTGAGGCTAAATAGATAAATCAGTTAAAGGCTAAATCTAAATTTCCTTCTAGCTGGATAGCTCTATTATCTTCTTTTTAGTTCATATCACCGATTTCGTCTTGATATTTTCTTTGCTTTTCAAGCTCTCCTAGAAAATAATTTTCCAGTGTTAGCTTTTAAAAACTTTTAATGAATACAGGTTCATTGCAATTTACTGTCTAAATAAGCAACTGAAATCCCATGGGGAATTTTTAAAACCTCATTTAAGAACAAACCTGTTTACAAACTACACCATGTTTTCTGAAACTGTTACCAGTTGAACATTTGTCAGAAAACAAAATTATATCTATGACAGGTTCATTACCAGGCATGAGTCACTAATAACTACCATTCTTCAAGAAGCCCCTCACACAGTCTAGCATCCTTAATATCTACCATGCAACTGCATGGAAAAGCCACCATCCAGGAGGGGCTGCAATATGATTTTCACAATTTTACTTCAGTGACAGCATCTAAGTAGCAAATACCTCTCCTGTGCACCTCAGGTTGTGCTCCAAAACCCACAGGGTCCTGCAGCGCAGCACAGCTCAGCAGCAGAGGCAGGCAGGTGGGCAGTGTGAACACAGAGAGGCCATGCTACGAAAAATAGTTACGGAAGCTGTGGCTCCACGGACATTTCTCACAGCCTACTTAGAGGCTTCCTGAATGATGAAGTCCCATTCATTGCTCCCACAGGCGACTGTCATATAATAGCTTTCATAAACAGACCCGTTTTTAGATTAATTAGAAACAGAAAGGGCAAAGAAACCCATTTGGAAGCTGTTCACTAACAATTAGAAAAATCGCTTTCTGATTTCTAGCCTGGGTTTGTTCATAACCAGCTTATACCCTTCTGTTCTTGCGCTAACATTAACCTTTAGCTCAAATAGCTGTAAACTTGCCAATATTTACTCCCCTGCTCTATTAGTACGTGGCAGCAACATCCGCTCCCAGCTTCCAGTCTGCTAAGCTGAGCCATACTTGTTTGGTCTCACCTCACACATCCTTAGCACCTCCCCTCCCAGGACTGCCCCAGTGTCAACCTCTCCTACTTCCATAACCTATTCTCTGATTTTTGCAATAGCCCACATCTTCTCCAAACCATTTGCTGGTTTCCTACATGGCATATTAGAAATATTACAGAAATACAGGCAGATGCGACCTACTGCCCACCTAGTATGTCACAGTACAGCACAGAGTATAAAACAGCATGCAATTAGTGTTTTTACTAATTTCCCATTTGCCAGGCAGTAACACTTTCTAGCCTCACACACTAGCAAGGGCAGACTAAATGAGCCTATAGTTACCCAGAACAGCCCCTTCTTCTCTCTTCCTGATCCAATGCATGAGTGGCTTAAACAGGATCCTCGTGTTTTTAATGGGATACTCCCACAGGCCAGAGAGTAGCACAGCTGCTCACCTCGTACCACATCATCCTGCAAGCCTGAAGGCACAAGCTACCCTGTACAGCAAGAGACTCGCTGCCTACAGCACCCCAGTAAATTAGCACTCAGGCTTATCGCAGCCCTCCCAGCATCTGGTACCTGCATGCTTGAGCAACAGATGAAAATCTCAAGCTACATTTGGGATTCCACTGCAGCTTTATGCCTAAATTATCTTTAGTTTTATAGCACACAAAGGATGAAGCTGTCAATGCGTTCAGGAAATTCTCCCTGCAGAAGAGATATCCGATACCTTGATGTTCTCAAGCACCTTTCGGCAGAGGATGCATGTTACAAACCCAGCTCACAGACTGCCAGGAAAGGCTGCAGGCATTTCCTTACAGATTCAAAAGCCAAGAGGAGGAAGAACTGGTCCCACCTTTACCAAGGACAGGTTTCAAATGAAACCAAAGGGGAATGACCAAAAAGCGCTTTTTGAAAGTGCCAGTTATTAACCATCACAGCAATGGAAATGAGCACACAGCTAGATCCAGGCTCATCTGACCAGTCCTCCACAATATCACAAAATTGTTCAGACTCTAAATACGAGCAGACAGTAGACAGCTTGCTGGTGGCCATGATATGGCTTAAAAATCCTGTTTGGTGGCCAAGAAAGGAGCCTGGATGCAAAGAAAGTTCTCACATCACCTGGCAAGAACTACCTCCTAATGGACGGCATTCCTTTGCTATACCACAAGACCTTCAAGTGGCTTGAATGCAATAAATCATTGACATTAAAAAGTGCAGAAAATAAAAATGCTTACTTTATTTTACATAATATGTAGCACCAGCCAGAACTGGAGTCCTGCTGTCTTCAGGCATTACGTTAAGCATTATTAACAGCATATTGACTTCCAAATGCCACTTTTACAATGCAGGGGAGGAAAGCAATCATCTTACTTAAATCCAGATGCACAGTACTAGAAGATTCCAGTTACAACCACCCTTACACAACCCCAAAAATTAGTTCAGAAGCATGCAAGGCAACCCTGCCCTACATCTAAACAAGTTGTGTAACCATGCAGCTTGGAAAACAAGAAACAAGTGAAAGAAAAACATTAAGACAAAATTGTCATGTACCAAACCCTTTTTTCTGACCTACTGCCTTTTCCTATGAAGTTATGATGTTATTCAAAGCATTTGCTAACAGGGCACAAATAGTTAATGCTTCATTTATGATGCTCTCAGCCAGTGCTGGTTAGCTCATCTCTTCCCCAAGTCTTGTGCTTTGTAAGCCACAGCCCACTGCTATCTCTCCGGTGCAGCATTTCTTGTACAGATTGCTTCAGTAATACACAACACTGGGAAATATCCCCTCCTCCCACACAAAGCCTTAAAAATAAGAGTGTGAAGTCTGGCTTTCCCAACAGCCAATGCTATTTTTAAGGGCTGCGTATGTGGCAGGTAGGAGTCCCCCCACCCACCTCTCCCATTGCACCCCTATTCTGAGCAGGAGGAACCGACTTACTCCAATGCTAGATGAAACGCTCTCCATTTCTACTGATCAGCACCATGCGCAAGTGCCATGTCGAGGTGGTCAGGACACCACAGGTTTCTGTGCCCCACTCCACATCAGATACAAGCCTCTAACAACAGAGCACACTTCTATAATTCTTTCTGTCACTACATCCCCACAACAAGGTGCAAAGAGGGGAGTTTTGCATAAGGTGGCAACAGTTACCTCAGCTTCAACATTTTTAGTATTCCTCTACAGCCTTTGGCATATACTATTTAGAGGACTTGGTCCACTCTCCAAACAGATCTGGGTTCTATTTTTCCTGAAAGCTTCGGACAACTGCTGCAGCAGGTCCTGGGAAAAGACAAGCACTTGCTCAACAAAGTATTTGGAAAAGTCTTGGTACAAATGTGAATGCAAGCTGGGCAGCACCAGACAGGGGAAGAGAGCTTACTGTAGTTCGTCCTAGTTCAGAGGTGCTCTGTGCACATGGACAGTTCCTTCAGCCTGTGACACGCAAGTGCTTCTGGAGATAACAAACACAGAAATTGCTGTGACCAGATTGCCTAAGAGAAACGATGCCAGGTACAAAAAGGCAGCAATTCTGGGTATGTAGTCTAACTGGGAACCTGGGAGCTCTACAAGACATAAGGTCATCTTTCCACATTGCCAGCCCACTGCTACCACCCACATCTTGCTCTCTGATCAGCACAGGTACAACCTTCCACGGAGAGGAAGGAAGATGAGCAAGACACCTTTTTCTTCAGAAAACACTAACTTGTCAGAATCAAAACTTGCTTTACAGGACCATGATGAATTTGAATGGGAATATTTCTCAGGTCGAAAATGTCCAAACAGGGGAGGGAGCACAGGGAAGAGTCATTCCCTAAAAGAGTGTTACAGCTTATCAGTCATTGCACTTTTCTAAAACATGGGAAACGTACGTTAAAATCTCAATATTGCCCAGCTTAGATCAAGAACTAGAATCCTGTTCCCTCCTTATTCTAGATAAATTCTAGCTTAAGCCGCTGGCTCTTCCGCAGAGGGGTCTCCCATCTGTCATATCCCAGTCAATCTCAAAAAGTCAAAAGAAGAAAGTCTAATCCCCAACCCACCCCAAAAAAACCCCACACTTTGCAAAAGCAGCAGCCACTTTCCATCCAGCTTCACTCCAGAAGTCAAACACTCGCACGTGAAGTGTTTCAAATAAAAAATGAGATATAACAGCAGACTATTCACGTGCATCCCAGTGCTGCCATTATGACCTTACAAGTCAGAGAACAGAAGCATACAGTTCAGCCAAACTGGATTACTTGAACTTAATGTGCAGTGCTGGCACAAAGTAAGAGGTGCACCTGATTGTGGAACATCCCATGTTCGTAAACTATATCCCAGATGTTGCACAAACACCTTCCCTTTATTTTTAAGGAAATCATGTGCTGCGGAATACAGACCATCAACACCAAAACTGTTTTTTAGAAGAGGTGAATAGAAGTTGAGCGTCGGTGCATTGATATGTTCAGAGAAGCTTGCAGAAAATCCTGTTAGCAATTGAACAGGCTCCTAGCTGCTGTGGTCATTATGAAAAGCATTTCTGACCAGCATGTTGCTCCACAAGAGAGCATTTCTCTTAATTTTAGCGTAACTACTCTAAGGGCAAGCCTGCTGATTTTTCCCACTAGAGATAAGGTTATCAAAAAGCTACTCAAAAATCACAACAGCAGCTAACGAAGGCACAACACTATTTTGTTGTGTGTACACACAAATAATTATCTCTTTGCTATATTATAACAGTTAAAATCTAATGTAGA
This sequence comes from Aptenodytes forsteri, assembly GCF_000699145.1. NCBI lineage: Eukaryota > Metazoa > Chordata > Aves > Sphenisciformes > Spheniscidae > Aptenodytes > Aptenodytes forsteri. The sequence continues at coordinate 415,305 of NW_008796209.1, forward strand.
GCAGGTTAAAAAATGGCAGTAGGTCTCAGAGAATTTCAGTAAGAATAAACAAACATGCATTTTATTCCAAACAGATACGAGTATGCAGATATCTTATTTAAGACACTCGGCGATGAAAGAAGCTTTTTTCTCCTCTGAGTACAGCATGTCAGCCGAACCTTCCCTCGCAGAGAGGCAACCAGAAGAGACAACAGACACGGGTTGTTCAAGCATCAGGGAATCACACCGCACGGAAAGCTGCCTTGGGAAAGCCATGAAGGGCTTTGGGGAGTCCCACAAGACTTGCCAGTCTGCAAACTCAGATGTAACCCAGGCAAGTAAGATTATGGCATGGGGAGATAGTAGAACACCTCTACTACTTCTGTATTTAAATGCTTTCTAAATAGTTATTGTTGTGGAATCCCAAAGGGATCTGAAAGCCGCATCTGCATTTTATAGATACGGTATGCAGAAAGCATTTGACTGCCACTGTGAGCACAGCCACCTGACAGTCTGCACTGCAGCCTGCAATGACCCTCGGATCGCGCCGTACCTACACAGACCTGCTCTCCTCTGGTGCAGGAACAGCGATTTCATGAGCACAAAGTTGTTCTACCGATCCCCACCAAACCTGATCCCTGGAACATTTGATCAGCAATGCTGGTATTTTGGTGGAGGTTAAAGATAACCTTCATAAATTCAACAGGTAGAAAAGAAGGAAGACATTTAACTGAAGTTGTAGTTTTTCTGTATGAAGAGAAGTTTCTAGTAACTCTGTTAGAGTCACAGTGCTTCAGTTTGCTGCTTTGCCACTGCGTGGGAGGCTTTGAAAATGCAGAGCTTACTCATCTTCACGGGACTGATAAAAAGACACCTAGGCAACAAAGCTTAAAGGAAATAAAATGCCCAAAGTAAACTATTGCACGGACTGCACAGTTCATGAGAAGTGGAAAGGGACAGTTTCTAATCTTTCGGTGACTGGCTCAAAGCAGGTGTGTTCTCCGCTAGCCATCTGGGCTGGTGTACGGTACATGTTTTTACTGATCAGAGGGCTTAGATTCACATGTGGGGAGTAGGGGCAGGCAGGTAACTTACAATCAAACTAGCAACCAAAACTGGCACCAGTTAGTGCCTTGCTGGTCTCCTCACTAACAGTGGAATAGTGGAAGTCCAGAAAGGACTCTTCAGGGCACCCCACAGGTACATAAGAAGGGAATAGTGGCGGTTTGCACCAACAGCTTTCTTTCTCAAAATAAAAATATGGCTTCACACTCCAAAATCACCAATACAACACCCTCCCTGGACCAGGGCTTTTAAAAGCAAGACCCTGAAGGTTCTTAAATATTTGCAGGTACTCGATCAGAAGTGCTGACTGTGAAAATACAGGGCATGGGAAAATAAGGCTGAGGATACAATTGGGTACCTGTAAGACTAGAGGAGAACAGTCATTCAGTTCCCCGCTGAAGGTGCTTATCATATTCCAGAAAAACAATGTCAGGAACTACATCTGCCATCTCAGTATGTGATCTAGTTACATAACAGTCGAACAGACTATTGACATTTAACAGGGAAAGGCAAAGATTAAAATCAAAATAATTGGTATAAAATGGCATCTAGGAGAAGAAAAACCAAAGAGGAAACACTGCTCCAATGACTTTGGTTCTGAAATGAAAACAAGTAAATTGATGTATTTAATTTCCTGACATAAAAGAGGAAAATGATGCATAAGACTTTTTCCCCCGTAGACAAATTCAATATAAGTGGATAAAATACTTAAATACACTTGAAAGAATTGGTAAGAGAGGCAATTTGATGATTTAACCAAATTTTTGCTTTTCTCCGATCCGCCAATTCTTCTGTGTTATACAAAGCTCAGACTCAAATTTGTGTAACTTTAAGAGTCACACAGCTGAAGTCCCTAGCTGAAGGCTATTTCAGTTAAGGAGGGCTGCAAGTTGAAGACGCAATAGCTATGTGTTTGTTCTTCTTCTGGAAAAGAAGCTCCCACAGAAGGACTACAGCAGACGAGCTATCAATTAATCCCTCTTTGTAGACAAAGTTCTAAGTGTGAAGGTGAGAATTATTGAGTCATTCCTCTCAGGGCTGAAAACCCTAGTTTGATTCTGGCATAATTAAGTTTCCTCTTCACAAACACAGAGAGGGAACAAGCAAAACAGCAGAAGTGAAGAAAAAACTGTGCATGCTACCACAAAGCTTTTTTAACACGCACAGTTACAAATTTCTGTGCCATTTTATAACTGTCAAGTCTTAATTAAAATACTACATTTCTCTGACTCATGGTGCTGTAGGATGCATGTATATTATTCACATGAATATTAATCTCTTCCCAGGTAGGAGGCTGAATTGCTATGGGGATTTATAATCGCATCACATATGGAAACTTCTTAGGTGTCCTTTTTTTTTTCCCCCCCTTTTCTTTCTTTCAAATTTCAGCCAGATCAGTAACAATTAAGAATCATAAGAACCATTTCAGTAGTCTATGTGAAAGAAATCCAGTAGTTCAGATCAATGAGCTGGAGCTCCATGCGTATTAATGAAATGATACTGCACATTGAGGAAGGGGAACTTGGAAAAGAGCTGGAGGTATCCCTTTGAACATTAAGGACATAAGCAGCTGCTCTAAGTGCTGTAACAAAAGAGGAGGATAGTCCTCTTGAAAGCTTCTAGGCAATGATAGAAGATGGGAAGATGTTAATAGAATGATCAGCCATAGGCGACGTGACCTTTTCTAACTACCAACAGAATCACCTTGTTAAACTATCATCACAGAGACCTTTCAGATCCTGATATTTATCTGGGTAGTCTGTATTCATATCACTGACTTTCAAACAAGATCTAGGAACAAGCTGATGATGATGCACAAGGTGCGGAAAGCAACTAGCATAGATGCTCTTCTAGATTTCAGCAAAAGAACAGAGAAATGAGGATGCAAATGCATCTGAGAAAACTGTGACAGTCTTCCTGATACCTTGGAAGGAAAGGAATTAGATAAGCTAGAAACACTAGTAATTCAAGAACACAAACTAATAAAAACTGAGAAAATCAGTAGCTAGAGCTCATGAGAAACAGGCTTAAAGGACCAGGAGTTCAGGAAGCTGTTAACAGTTAAGAGATAAAAATCACAAGCTATCCCAGTGAAGAGGAAGGAAAGGATGTACAATGAGAGACCTGTCCAAAAAAATCACAAGCTCTTCAGAGGGCTTGAACCTCGAACCACAGATATCTTCTTGATTAAGTTTTTAAGGACAAGCATGATTGCGCAGGAAAGAAATCAAAAGGCCGAAGCACAAAATTAAACACCTAGCAGTAAACACACAATATGACCAAAAAAACATGGCTGCTACTCACAGGAAGACAAAGCTATCATCAGGTGGCATTAAGAAGGCTGAAACATTTGATGCCTTAATTGCTTCAGGTCTTCACTGACAGGGACAGCTGCAGTCAGGCAGCTGACAGATTTAATATTGTTTTTTAAAAAGAGGAAAAAAAGTTTAGCAAGTTAAAAAAAACAGGGTTCAGTGAAGGAAAACAAATTTGAAAGCAAACAGATAAGGTAGGTAGTTCTAAGTCAGCTGGCCCTGATAAATTTTCATCCTCAGGTACTAGGTTGCAACACCGACAATCACAAAGCGCTAAGAACTTGAAAAACAGGCAACGCACTTGAAGATTTGAAAAGGACAAAGCAAGCATTTATGCTTAAAAAATAGGAAGAGGACGACTTGGATAATTATGAAAGTGCTAACCTGACTTTCCCCCCACCCCGGGAATTGAAGACTGGAACAAATAATCAAATTATTTGCAAATCTCCTAGAACATAAAAAGGAGAGAAATAAGAGCGAGCATAGTTTCATCAAGAGTAGGACTGTGTCAAATGCATTTAACTTCCTTCTATGACAAGGTAAATTAGTCTTAGGGGTAGGAGAAGAACAGTATAAGTTTTATATCCTGAGGTCTGGATGAAACTGCTAAAATAGATGCAAACACACTAGAAAAAATTATACTCAGGGTAGCCAAACTCAAAGAACGTATCAAGCAGGGTCCCTCAGGCAGCTCTGGTAGCACATAGCCTGGCAGCTTGGGTACTACACAACTTTTTCATGTACAACTTGAAGGATTTGTAGGCATAACAGATTAGGAAGAGACAGACAGCAATGTGCTTAAGGAGTGAAAAAAACGATTCTGTAAGAAAAAGTGCAAAGCCATATTCAGCTGTAATCCAACACAAATTAGGTCAGGGAACAACTGACAAAGCACTTCTTTAGAAGGAACCTCAGCTCTGGAAAGGGTAACTATGCATCAGTGTTAGTCTGCGATAAAAAGGCACTGTCACAGCAGGATACCTGATATCTTGGGATATCAGGATCACAGCCTGGGGAGCAAGGTCTTTGTTGCTCTGTAGTGCACATGAGCAGGCTCTCAGCTCAGTTCTACATTCAGCTTTGGACACTGAACTTCAGGAAAAACAAAGAAAGGGGGGGGGGGGGGAAAAAAAAAAAAAAAAAAGAAAAGACAGACTGATTAAAGAGTGCCTAAAAACAAAACCTCGCAAGAAAAGACTAAAAGAAAAAGGGTCATTTAGTGAACATGAGAAGAGTGAGTGGGGCTTCATCCTCTCTTTGCAGCAGCTCTTCACTATTCCAGAGAGGAAGGGAATCAGTTCTGCTCCTTTACTCCTCGTCCTAATCATGAGAAATGGATTTATATGGCACAAGAGAGATCTAGAGCAGAGGTTAGGAAAAGCCTTTGCACAGTAAAGACAGCTAAGCTCTGGAGCAGGCTGCTGGAAACCTCTACCTCTTATGTTTTTTGTTTTAAGGGAATTTTGGATCAATAGTTGTTAGGAGTCGTCAAAGCAAAGCAAATCATGACATTTTGCTATCATAACTAAACCAGTGTTCCTGTAACAGTCACCTCAAAGCATGTCTTCCTTCCAATTCAGCAGAAACACAAAGATTGATGCTGAACCACCTCGTGGACCTTGTACTCTCTCAGAAAAAAAAAAAAAAAGAGGTATCTCCAGGGAGAGGCGTCACTGAATCTCTTGTCCCTTCTAGTATGTTTGTGCACTTGTTTTCCATAAGGCACAGAACTAAACTGTTTTGCTTGCATGCTTTACCAAATCACAACAGAAGTTCCTTTTCTTCTTAGATACTAACAGTGTTCTTAAATTTCACTTTCCTTGTCATACTGACAGTTTTGACGCAAATCCCTTCTGCTCAAAAGTGAAGTAACACAGTAATTGTTAGATGAGAAAGAATTTACAATCCAGATAAGCCAACGGAACAACTCTTTCTGCTATGGCACTTCAGATGCCTCCCCAGACACACACAAAAAAATTTGTTTTCCTAAAAATTTGCAACAAATCCAGAAGAGAAAGAAGTCCTGCTACTGATAGATAGATACTGTAAAATAATTTCTTAAAAAAACAAAACAGGAGAACTGTAGAAGAAAGTAGTATTTCTAAATGAAATATATTAACTCTGCACTTTGGGTAGTAGGCAATCATCTATAGAATATGAACACCATATGTTATCTTTCTGTGGGCATACAGATGGATGAAAGCATAAGACTTTTTTAAAAAAAAAACAACAACTTTTTGGGTTTTAATCACTGTTTTCTAAACGAAGAGTGTTTATACTGTTGAAGAAAATGTCACAACCTTTTCCTTTTGACTGTCCAAATCAAGATTATTTATTTTTAAATCTTACTTTCATGGGATGGAAATACCAAGACTTATTATACACCCACTTTCAATTAGTATATATAAAAATATTTGATGTAAAGTTTCCCAAGCAACATTTTCACATGACAAATAATACAGATAACTCCTACTAAGCTAACAAGCTATCCTCAAGTTGCCTTGAGAAAAAGTCTTCATTTCAAACAGTTTAACACAAACCATTTAGTCCCAGACATTATTATTACTATTTACAAATCCAGAGCTAATCTCTCTGCTTCTGCATCTTTTCTGGTATTCATCTCCAGTTCCACACAATGATGTTCAAAATGTTTGGTAGAATTAGATAGCTCTAAGACCATCACAACATGCTGCAGTCCTATACAATACATCTGATGAAATTTTTGTCTGCAAAACATCAAAACTGTAAGAGGTGTCTTACAAGGAAGAAGAAATGAAACCTTCAGCCACGGAACTAAAACCCAGGCAGCACAGAGAAGGAGTGAACATCCTACCTCTTGAAGCTGCAGTCGAACTTTGCTAATGGCTCTAATCCAATGGGCTCTTGCTGGAGGAAATGGTGGTGGCTCGTTGTCACCATGGTAGCTTAAAGGCAAGAAACAGAAAATCACTATATGAAAAACACTCATCTGCAGCATTAAAGATTCAACATTACACAGTGCAATCACAGCTTCAGCTCTGGAAGCTGAAGTAACCAACAGGCTCCAGTCAACACAGCCCCGCACATGCTCTGGGAAGTGAGAGGCTAAAGCAGAGGTTTCCTTATACACAGGAACTGTCTTGGAAACTGATGAGCTGAAAGATATAAGCTAGGATACAATCCAGCCACAGGAGTAAGACGATGTTGGTCAGAACATCAGGAAAGCAGTCCAAGGTACCTGATAAAGCCAGTTCAACACATTGGTATCATAACTGCACACAAAGAGGCAGATGGAAGATTTTCCATCCCCATGCCTGTTGCAGGTCCCTTCTAACCACTACCTCTTCCTACTCACCCCTACTGCTACAAATTTACAGCCCCTCTTCAGTGGAAACACTGGCAACAGTGCGCAGCTGTGTTTTTCCCCATTCACTGCACCTTTCTCACTCCACTCTTTCCTACAGCTTTTCAAGAGGGCATGTGCATCTGGCAGCAACACTCCATCTCAGTGTCCTACAGCACATTTTACACTCCCTAACCTCATGATACATTGGGCCTTTGGTTGCATTCCTTCCTCTGTATGTTGCTGAGGTGTAAATCACCGAAATATCTTTCCCTGTCTGCAAAAGAACCCCACACTGCTGACAGTATAAAAAAAAAAACCATAGCTGAGAGCAACATGCATCCATGCTACACATCTAGCTCAGGTGCAACTCTAAGGATCAATGTTCAGAGCTCAGTTCCATGCATACTCCATGGAGACAGGAAAGCATTGCCAGAGATTGGAGAGAAAGGGAGCCAGTGATGCAGGAGTATCCAAGTTAGATGCCTAAATTAGCCTGAAATAGACTATGTGAATAACCTTCCCTGTGAACAAATATAGGCCAGCCATTCTGGGACAAGACTCCTGCTGCTCTGTAAGGAGAAGAGGAAAGTGAGTCAGAGTTTAAAAACAGTTTAACACTTTCTCTAGTCTTGTTTTCCTTTTTTACATCATTAGTGTAAGGGTTGCCTACACATGAACGGCTGTGGTTAATTCTCTCATATAAGCACAGTGACACCAGCTGTACCCTCCAAAGGGTAGAGACAGGCAGACATCTCTCCACAGATCTAACTGAAGCAGATGAAAACAATCCCTCATACTTAAGAAAGTATAACCATATCCACACTTGGGGCTGCAATGACTTGATTACCTCAAGGAAAAAAGTCACTTCCTAAGTTAAGTAGTGAAATTTGAAATTCCTGTAAAACCTGTACAAAACCCAGTGCATTAGTCCTCCAAACTTCGCTGAAATACTTTAAGACTGTTTTCAATACTGCTGACAGCTTGGAAAGCCCAAGTGCAAGGACAAGAAAAGCTGCCACAGTAAGTGAGAGCAACATGTCTATTCATATTGTAATTCTACAACCTACAACTACATAAACACTAACTCTAATTGTGGTAGCCTACTACACAAGAAAGGAACTAGTGCAGCTCTAACCATGACTACATGTAGTTCTTGGTTGCTCTCACATAAGCTTGATCACACATGAGCCATGGAAGCAGCTATCTTTGGGCCAGACTACATTCATCAAATCAGAAACAGAAAATACAGCAAACGAGCTTCAAGGCACTAGCAGGCGTTCCTCTTTACATACATAGAAAATATAGTTTAAGCTTAGCCAATGTCTCATAAATAACTGGTCCTGCACATAAAGATTTTTCACAGATCAGCAACATCAAGTTAGTTGTTAGAGAAGGCTGCAAGAACAACGTACATAATTTGCCCCAGGAAATAGCAAAGAGAGGAATCCTCTTTGAATTAGTTGAAAAGAACTCAGTAATAGTTTCACCTACCTCACTTGGGCTCCTGCATCAACATCCTTGGGCTTCTCAAGTTCCAGAGGTAACTTAGCTGCAGAATGGTCTGCACATTTCTCCTCTGTCTCGCAGACCTTCTCCTCCTCTTCTTTGCTGCGAGGCTCCTCTTGCTCCCTGAGCCATGCCTGACCATCCTTCTGGTAGCTGCCCGAACTGTGGTAGGAATGATTCGATTCTCTTTCCTGGTGATCATCATCTTGCTCAGAGCCATGGGCACTTTCATGGGAATGGTCCAGCTCACTTAGGTGAGAGCTTCCCTGGCTGACGTTACAAGAGGAGCTGTATCTACTACTGCCAGCAGGACTATGAGAGAATAAGAAAGTCCATCAGAAAAAACAGTGGCTTGGAGAAACGCAAAGCAATCTGCACATCTAACAAACCGAGTGGGACACTAAATATCACTGAAAAGACATGTTATGAAGTCATATATGCCCCCTGAACTACACCTAAATTTCTGAACCTCAAAATTTTGGTAGGCAGTAGAAATACTTCATACACAGCCTACCAGTATATTGACCATATATACCAATGGTCTTTCTTGCACCAACTGACTACTTCTTCACCTTACGTCAGCTAGAAACTGCCAGTGAAGATATTCTAATAACCAGACAGGAATAAGAATGGAAACATAGCAATTCAGAGTAGAAGTGTTTCTGTATTCTGTAGTTTCACTGCATCTAAGGTCTTTACCATGACCATTTAAGCTGTTGCTAAGAAGTACATTTAACTTAAAGTTAACTTTATTTTTATATATATTATACATTTATGATAAAATACACTGCAGTCAAGATTAAGGTTGTCAAGACTATCAACTTAAAACCTTTTACAAAAGTAAAGCAATTGTTCAAAGGGAAGCCACATGTCTCACTCCAACAGAGCTTTTTCAAGAATTTAATTCATACAAAAAAACCAACACCACAGGTGTGTGATCTCTGTGATTCAAGACACCACTTCCAGGACTGAATTCCTAGAATCCTCACACAAAATAAAGTGGATGGAAATTTCTCATGCAGTCAGGAAAACTACGGCCAAGAATTAAGCAGCACTAATGTTTCTCTCACTCGCACACTTAGGAGAATCTGAAGCCAGATAGGAAGTTTTGGGAGTGCAGTGTTGCAACTGTACAATCAGAGGCACAAGTTTCACTTACATCACACAGAGATATAAGTTTAGCGAGTCTCTCTTTTGATTTTTGAGGGCAGCTGTAACTTAACGCATGCACAGGACTGAATAGTCTCATGAAATACTGATACCTTCCTTTAGGGGCTTTCCTAAGTGCATGAAATAACCTTTGCACAGATTTTAGGAAGAGCAAGTATTAGAATACCTTCACTGATATCTCTGAAAATGTTTTAAAATCTTCAATAATGTGAAATGGACCTAATGAGTTCTATAATACATCAACAGTAAGTTAAATTTATCTCTAAAATTAAAAGCGCTTACCCTGCATTTTGAAAACAAAATGCCCGTTCCTTCCAATACATTCTACCTACTGTTACTTTTTTCTTAGCAAATACAGCATAGTTATCACTAAACAAGAAAGCAAAGTGAATTGTATGCAGCAGAATTAACACACAAAGAATATAACTTCTGAAAGGCTAATGAAATTAGCACTAAAAGCATCTCATTCAGTGGGACACAGTATAAGAACATGGGAAATACAATTACACTTACAGAAAAAAAGAGTGGAAAAAGGTGAGTAAATGTCAAAGGGCTTGTACATAACTAGTGACTGCAGTTTGCCACATCCTCTGTGACAGCTATCAGTAATACTACAAACATTTGACAACAAATAGGGGATGGGACTGAGCTACAAACAGACACCAAGGCCAATATCTACTGCTGCAGTATTGCATTATAAATGGTCAAAAACTTGAAACCATTTATTATGCCTCATTTGTAACTAGCCTTTTCTCATTCAGTTGCTCCACGCTATTCAGATCTGCAGCTTGTGTGCTAGGATGAAGCATTGCTCCATTAGGAGCAGAAGCAAGCTCAGTTTCCGTCAGTTCAGGCTTATCTGGTGTGTGCTCTTCTGCCTGATCTTCTTTCTGCAGTTCATCTGAAATCACGTTCTGCTGATCGTCTGACTCTTTATCAAACTTCTCTCCCAGCTCTTCGTTGGATGTACCATCAACAGCGCTTGCACCAGATGGTTCTTCAGAAAGTTCATTGTCTACGGTGTCAGGCTGCTTCGAAGACAAGTCTACCTCTATATTTGCATCAGTCAGTTGATCTGAGACTGCAGATTTTGACTTTTCATCTGAACTGACTGTTCCTAACACCTTGTCATCTGGTTTTGACAAAGCCTCTGGTGGTACATGTGGTTCCCTTTTGGCAGAGGTCTCCCTGTTGTCTTTTTGCCAGGGAAAGGAGAAATCTAGCTTTTTCCCAAATACTGCTCCTTGGGCACTCTCTGGCTTACTCACCTTTTCTTCACTACCTCCTTCAAACAGAGTCGAAGAAAGTTTCTTAAAGCTGGACATGAGGCCCTGATCTGCCCCTGCTTTATTAACAGAAGGTGGCTGCTGAGAGAAGAATGACCCAAATGGCTTTCCACTATCAGCAGATGACATAAAGCTGAATTTTGGCAAACTGGACATGTTTGGTATTTCAAAGACTGTTTTACTACTGTTTGCATCTGGAGGAACGTTACTGGGTTTGCCCTGTTTCTTCAAGTCACATTTAGAAGCAACCCCTTCTACAGGCACCTCATCAATTGCTAAATGTTTCTCCTGTTCAGCAGTTTGCTGTTCTACATCACTTGTCTTCTCTTCATTCAGCTGGAGCAGATGAACACTGGGCTCATCAGCTGGAGCTGTGGGTTCTCTACCATTACTACTGATCATGTCCTGATGATCAATACCAGCATTAGCCTGATCCCCTGTAACAGCAGGCTCTGATTCAAGTGTAGCATTCTCATCCAATTGGGAAAGGTTTATGTCTGCCTCATTAGTTGGGACTTCCATTTCCAGTTCAAACCCATCAGAAGCTGCTGTAGAAGCAGCTTGTTCCTCTGTTAGATGTGAAGACCCCACATGTAGTTGGCATGTATTTACATCAGTCTGGTCAGTGGCCTCAGCCTGCACTGTATCAACTGCATTACTGAAATCAGACTGGCATGGCTCAGCATCTACCATCTCAGAGGGTTGTGCATCATGATCCAACTGCAGAACCTCGAGGGCTTGGTTTTCACTAGAGACTGCTGTTTCTGGAGTGATCCTCAAAGGTTCCTCTTTACAGGTTTCCGAGTTCCTATTTTCCTCAGTTTCTATTTTCATAGGAGACTCTTTTGTGGAGTTCTTTTCTGCTGAAACAGGTAATACATCCTCCTTCAGAGAGCTCATGACGTCTCTTTTAGACTCTCTGGCTGCAGCTGTATTTTCTGTCTTCCTAGAGCCTTCTGCTGGAACAGACTCAATGACATCTTTCACACTACTGCTTTGAGATTTAGGGGTGGATTTTGGAGGCATCTCTTTTGGAGATTCTTTTGGACCTTTGAAGATGCCAAAGAGATCATTTGTGAAAGCTGGTGCTGGGCCACTTGGGAGGGATGAGAAACCAAAGAAAGAGGAGCTTTTCTTCTGTGCAGTAGGAGGTGCTGAAGCTTGAGGTTGGGAAAAGAAACCAGATAACGTTTTAGGTGGTTTCATTTTTGTCATGAAACTTGAAAACATTTCAACTGAAGAATCCAGTACCGATTTATCACTCTCAGATTCCTTAGGTTTGTTTTGCAAATTAGATGCCTCTGGCATTTTAGGAGAGTGTAGCTCTTGTGCCTGTTGCAACCTGTCACCAAGAGTTTGTTTGGGTAATTTATGTTCTGGCAGCTCATGCTGTACACATACTTCTTCAGAGACTGCTTCATTTTTTATGCCACTCATAATATTTAAGTCATTTAGACTTTGGGAATCCATTTTATCACCTAAGGCCATGCTATAATCTTTATTTTCAGAAGCTTGTTCTTTTGAAGAATAAGGCTCTTCTTTATCAACAGGAAATGCAACACTGTCCATTTTCCCTGTGCTACCCAAAACATCTTCTTTTCCCCCTAAGGAAATAGTCTGTTGGCCCTGAGAACCCTCCTGCACACTGGGAGTCTGAAGGCAAGGACCAGAAGCAGCTGAATTGGCTACTGCAGTGTCATCGGTCTGTGGAAGCTTCTCTAGGTCTCTCTCTTCAGCTGCCTCAGCAACACTTTCTACATTTTCCACTGCCAGCATTTCTGATTTATTTTCTGCAATTGTGAGGTTATCAGACATTTGTTTGCCAGTCACTGCTGCAATAATGTCATCCACTTCTTTTTTACTGTCTGCATCTTGTTGCCTGGCAGAACTGCTAATTTTGACACCAGAGTCAGTGGAAATATTTTGCTTCATGTATGGCTTAGAGTTCACTGGTTTAGCTGGTTTTGTATTATTCTCCTGTCCCGGAGCAGTTTCTGGCTTTTCATCCAAAAAGGATGTCAAACTGAAGAAGCTAAAGCTAGTACTTCTTTGAGGTATTCTCTTCTCCGCAGTTGGACCGCTGGAGAAGGAGGGCAGATGAAACAGCCCCTCTGTTTCTTGCTGCTTCCCACTAGCAGGAGCAGTAGCAGGTGCTGAAGGCTTTGGTTCATCTGATCCAGTGAAGAAGGAGAATATGCTCCTACTGGCTGGCTGTGCTGGCTGTGATTTCGAACCAGTGATAGCAGAAAAGTTGAACGGCAAACTGAAACCCGACTCTTTAGGTGTCTGATCAGGCTTTGGTTTTGCCTGATTAACTGTGCCTCCCAAACGATTTCCTCCTTGTTGCTTTGGTGTAACCGTGGGTAAGCTGCTCTGCTGCACAGCTGAGTGACTCAATTGGCTTATTTTGGGACCTACACCCATTGGCTTCTGTGAAGTGTTTCCAGGAGGCACTTTTTTACTCTCAGGAGACTCCTCCTCAGCTTTTCTGCTTCGTTGTTCCATTTGCACCCCAGGGCTAGGAGAGACCTGCCTGTCCATGCCTTCTGTTCTCACCCCTTCCTTAGGGGTGGAGGACAGACTTGCCATACTGTCACTCTGAAGACCCCCAGGCTTCTCAGTCTGTTGTCTTGACTCAGCCACAGTTCTATTGGTTTTTGGCAGAGTCGTAGTACTTGGGGTCGGTTGAGAAGACACAGCCTCCACTTTGAAGAGATCTCCAAGGGATCCAAATAATGATGAGATGCTGGAGGTTTCCTTCTGTTCTGGCTGTATCACCTTTTCTGGTTTATCACTTTGACTTTTTTGCAAATCTGGTGATGGCTGTGGTGCTTTGCTTACTTGCGTTTTAAAGAAATCAAAAAATCCAGAAGTTTGGGGTTTGTTGGCAGTTGAGCTTGTAGGAGAATCTTCTCCAAGACTGAACAATTTCAGAGCGCTTTTAAATAATGTCTCCTCAGGCTCAGTGACTGGGTGGCTCTGATTGGGCTGTGACTGATTGGGTTCATTAATACTTGAATGCCCTTCAGGATGCCTGGAAGCTGGTGTTGCTTTAACAGGTCTCTCTTCTCGTATGGGCCTGCCATCTGGAGCAATTTGGCTCAGTTGAGAAGGAGATTTTGTTAATCCTGGTTTTTTAACATGGATGTTTTCATTCCGATTTAATTCTGGCTTTTCACTTCTAGCAGCCTCCAAATTAAGTTCTGATGAAGTATTTCTTCTCGGTTCTGATGTAACAGGAAACTGTTGCTCTGCTCGTGCCTCATCTAATTTTCTATTTGGTGCAAGTGATAAAACATCAGTTTTATTTTCAGATGATTTTAACTGTATGTCTGTTGTCTTCAAGGCAGAATCTTCTGATGTCTCAGGGTCAGGACCTGAAGACTTTCCAATCAGTCCACCCAAAGCAGAAAATAAAGAGCTAACTTTGTTCATTGGTGTTTTCTTATCTTCCTCAGTCTTTTTTGCTTCTGTTACTCTTCCAGTAGATGCCACAGTTTCTTCAGCTTTAGAAGTAGATTGAAACAGATGGAAACCAAAGAATCCTGATGACCCACTCTCAGTAGTTGTCACGGGGACAGCCTTATCCACTTCCTTGGTGTGGACTTCCTTATTCAGCAATTTATCAAAAGCCACTCTGGAATGTATTCTGAGATCAAGGGTTGGTGGAGACTCGTCTGAATAATGCAGGGTTTCCTTCTCAGGTCTAAAGTCTACTTTGAGTTTTTGAAGTTTATAACCTGAGAAGTCTAATGGCTGCTCTCTCTGGTAATAAATAGACTCTTCAAACATTTGTGAAAAAGTCTCCAAATTCATGTTCATTAGCTGATTGCTCCTCTGCAAAGCTACTGACAAATCCAGAGGTTTATTTGTTGTATAATCATCTAAAGACTCTTCTTCAGCAAACCAAAATAGCTCATCTTCACTGCCAAGAGGGACTTTAAAACCACAGACAGCAATTGTGTTGTCTTCGAGCACAGCTCTTTGAATGGAATCCATCTGAAAATTATAATCCCAGCAGTCCAGGTAGGAATACGTTTCAGGAGCACACACGTAGACATACTGCCCAGTGGGATCAGTGAGCAGCGAATACACATACTGGCTATCACTGTACATGTAGTATCCACAATCACCATCTTCTGATGGCCACCATATACCCTGCTCAAGCATCATTAGCCACTCCTGATACTCCTGGCTATACGATGAGTACACAAAGCTCTCCTCCATACTTAAAGTCTCTTGGTCAATTAGAGTCCACATAGTTCCATCACAGCCAGAGGAGTAGCTTAAATCCATGGGCGACTCTTCTAATGAGTAACTGCCATCTCCTTCAAACGGTGGAAAGTTACTGTAACTTTCATTGAGAGAATTAGCACTCCATGCATCATTTTCTTCTGAACAAACATCTTGAAACATTAACTGGTCAAATGACTCATACGACATCACACTTAAATCTAAACTCTGTCCATCAAAATTGGCATTAGTCTGCCAATCCATCACGTTTGCATTTCCATCCTTTTTACAGAGATTCACTGCCATATCATTTTCAGGCCAATCCAAGAACTGAGGGGGCAGAACAGAGTTCTGGTTTAACACGTAGTAAACTGGTACTGCTATTTCATGAGTGTCAGCCAGTTCCCCCACTTCATATTCCCATTCAAAGCTAGAATGGCTTCTTGTTTTCTGATAAGCTGAGTACTGCTCCGTAAGGTTATAGCTTTTATTAGTCAAATTGAGAAATTCATTTGATCCTTTGTTCAAAAGAGTTGGAACAACTCTAGATTCTGCATCCTGATAAGGGATATGCCCACCATTTACAGGCTTTCCAGATAAGTCCTGTACCTTGTCTTGAGGATTCAGAGCATCAGGGAACACAGGATGCCCGCAGTGGGGAACATGAGACTCAGCTGTTTTATTTACTCTTGCACTGGACGGGTGGTCAGTAGTTTTGGAAGACTCTGTCATTTTCACGTTGTCCAGTTTCTCCTTTGGTTTGGGCACGAGATTTTTTAAGAATCTGGAAGCTTCCGGCTTTTCTACAGTGCTGCTTTGCGTGTCAGAAGCTATTCCCGAGTTGCTGGGTTTTCTCTCTGAGCTAGAATCCTCACCCCTATCAAAAAGCTTCATGAAGCCTAGAGAGTTTGTTTTCATCTTCTCTTGCTTACATTCAGATAAGTTTTCACTTGAAGCAAATTTAAATAAACCAGAAAATAATCCAGGAGAAGTGCTTTTCTCGCCATCACTCTCACTTTTAACAGTCAAGTCTTGATTATTGGCTGTGTTTTCATTGGAAGAAATGCGAAGAAACCCAGAAAGAAAACCTGGTGTGTGTTTCTTCTGCATATCATCTGCATTTGCAGCTTCTGGCCCTCTGGCTGAAGAGATGGATTCAGCTGAGCTGTCATTTAAGTCTGGTGCATTTGGTCCTCTTGCCAGTCCTCCTTCTACATTTTTAGGTTCTTCCTGAGTACTCTTAGTTCTCTGCTGCTCTCCTGCAGCGTTAAAGGTAGCAGAGGAAGTCTCCTGGTGTTTTTTTCTATTTACTTGGGCACTAGATAGGTTTTCTTTATTCATGTTTTCTGTTTGTTCAAATTCCTCTTTATGGTCCAATAAATTTGGAACAGAGTTAGATTTTAATGAAATGGCATTTCCTGAATTACTGTTTTTGTCTTCAAGAAAAGAAATGCCACTAGAACTCTGATGACTTCTTTGGTTCTGTGAAGGTGCTAGGTTTTCTGCAGAAGAAAATTTAAATAACGAAGGAATAAAGCCTCCTTTCTCATTCATATGTTCCTGCTTTTCTGAAAAACCCAACCCACTGAAAAAAGGAAGTTTCGGAGTGAAAGGAAATGAGTGTTCTTCACTTGATGAACTATTTTGTCTTATATCCTCCTCAGACTTATGGCTTTTAAAAAGCCCAGATGTACTTTCCTTCTGCCCTTGTTTGGCAGAAGGAAGCAACAATTGACTGAACGACTTTTTGAGTGGCCTGAAAAAGCTTTCAGATGCTGTACCCTGATCTTGAGGCTGTGAATTAAATTCCACACCACCTCTGTTTTGCTTGTTTCCCAGCCCATGACCTGTAGCATGCTGATCCCCTAAGCGATTTGCAGGAGGCTGCTCCCTAGCAGTGGGCGCACCCTCTTTTACAGTGGCATCTGGCTGATCTGTAGCACGATGCAAATCTGACTGCTTCTGTGGCACATCCTGCTGCTTGGGAGCCAAGAGACCATCAAAATTGGCTTTCAGACTGAAGGAACTGACTGAGTTTGTGAGCCTGCCAAAGACTGAAGACACAGAAGCGCCATCTGCATTCACCTCTGCCTCGCTTCTGTTCTCACTCGGCTGTATCTCCGGAATAATGCTGCTGGTCCTGGCTGCCGGCTGTCCAGATGGCCTCTCACTTCTGTTTGCCTCATCAGTTTTCACAGCATGGCTGTCCTCCTTGGTGTGCTCCTCTTTTATGACTTCTTGTTTTGGCACTTCCTTCTCAGAGAAGATCTTTAGAGGATTAAACATGCCTAGAACAGAATTCATAACCGAATGTTGGTTCTGCTGGCTGCTGGAGGTAGTTCCTTGTGCTTGCTGGAGATGATGCGGTGCAGAAGCCTTACTGTCCATCTCAGTGGCTTCTGGCTGATTGGTGTTTACGTTCTGGGCTATTTTATCACCACTCACCTGGGATGGTAGCAAACAGTGAATGGAGAACTTGGTATCAGCTTTATTATCTGCCGTCACTCCAGAAGACAAACTCTCGCTTTTGGACTTACTAGAAAATACATTTGAGATTCCACTTTCTGATGAGTTTCTGGTTTCTGTCTTCTCTGGAGTGGAAGAAACGAGCTTTTCAACAGAGGCTGTGAGCTGCCTTGTACTTGACCCCACCTTTTCAGTGAAAGAGCTGAACAGGGAATTCACTGTATTCTTCACACCTGACAAGTCTGGGAGAGATTCAGATTTGCCCTTGGTACTCTCCTCTGCAGCAGGATGTTTGGTCTGTTCAGACTTCCTGCCTTCTACTGAATTATCAGCATTATCCTGCTTCAGTGACATGCTCTCAACATTTTTTCTTGTCTCTGGCAATGTACCAAATTTGCTGATTTCTTCCTCCTTTTCAGCCAAGTATTCTGAAACCGATTCTACCAGACACTGAAGTTCATCCATCGTGTCTATGTACTCCTCGCTGGGTTCTTCAACAGGAGACAGTGTTAAGTCTTGCATAGGATGACCGTGCTTGCTCCCTTTAGTCTTGTGGTTATCATCACAGCTAGCCTTTAACTGGGAGCCCAAATTTGCAGGGTAATTAACAGTGAAGTCTCTCAAATGGCTGATGTCAGAATCACACCACATTTGTGAAAGCATAGCCAGTTCCTCCATTTCATCATCTGAAACAGGCGAGTACTGGAACTCATCAGAAGCACTGCTGTCAAATTCCTCAAGGATATCCACAGGCACAAAAGTGTTATCTGGCATCCCTGTGAGTTTCATGTCTTCACCGTTATTGAGGTGAAGTGAGCCCTCATGGTTCACTCCCTGCTTTTTGGGCAGCTTGCCACTTTTAACCATTAAGCCATTTTTGTACGGACGCAGGATGGGATAAACAGGCAACTGTTCCTTACTTTCAGAGCTACTGCTTTGTTTTCCAGTTCTATCATACACTGGGAAATCATCATTAGGTTCAGAACTAGTTGCCACACCATTGAAATAAACCATTTTCTCCCCAGGAAACTGCAGACCTTCATTACTTTGCAGGCTTACTTGTTCACTCTCTTTAAAATTGTATCGCAGCTTCTTTTTCCTTCTCCTATCTATTGTATCATATTCCTGAGGATACCTAGGGACATCTACAGACCCTGACTCCACACACACATTTTGGCAGCACCTTGATCTTTCACAGTGATTGAAATTTTCTCTTTTTGAGAGAGTTTGCATCTTTATCGTGTTTGTTTCCTGCCAACTTCTATTTTTATGACTCTTTTCTAAGAATTCCTCTATTAGCAGTTTTCCTAGCTCTTCATAGTTACTCTCCTGTTCTTCTTCTCCATCTTCAGCGTTAAATGGAATGATCCTGACTCTTTCATTTCTAGCTAGAGATCTTTGTCTAAGATGAGAAATAAAGGGGGTGGGAGGGAAAGGAAGAGAGACAGCAAAAAAAATAGTAAGGGGAAAATAGCAGTTTTTAAAAAAGCTCTAGAAAGGAGAGAAAAAACAGTAATAAAAAAACATGCATTAAATAAAGGAAAATTAAAATGAGAAACATCCAGGTATAACAAAACTGAAAACCTGCCAATCTGCCACCATTACTTTTCAATCAAATAGTCAAAAAAAAGCAGCATGGGTTATGATATTCCACCGGTTACAGTTGCACAAAATTTAGAAATGCCTGTTTGAAGGAGAACAGCTTTTTGTGATCAAGTGAGGGCACACAGCCTTAGCTGTACCAGTACTCTGCTGTTACTTTTTTAGGCATGCTGAAAAAAGTCACTTATTACAGTAACAGGACTACTTTGAGATACAGTGCTCACGCACACACACCATTCCACTACGCTATGCACGCATTTTGGTCGCTCTAGGCTGCAGACTTTGTTTTAGCAGTATTCATAAAGCACACAGGCACTGTTTCTCCCGAGGGTGGCTACAGAGCAGAGGCTGCATACAAAGACTCAGGAGACATTGGACTCCAGGGAAGTGGGGACAGGGGACAAAATGCAAACTGTGCACACCAGCAACACAAGGTGTTCCAGCTACTCCACCACTCCTCTTTGCTGGAAGGGCTCTCACTGCAGCTAATGCCCTCAGGGGGCTCCTACCAACACAAAATGAAGATCCTCGGAGCTGTTACTGGATCAGAAGGCAAAACAAAACATTGGCAGTAGATATTAGCCCATTGTAAGCCTGAGCTGCTTTTCAGGATCTGTACTTCTCATTTATAATGCATCTAAACAGATCCAGCAATCTATACTTGTCTATTGTGGGAGAATGGATTAAAGCAGCTAGTGTTTTGCTATCAAACAATCTGAAGCTTCTTAGAAACCCAAGTAAATGACCCTTGGGATTTTGGGATTAATTCCTAGCCCTTGATCAGAATGATTATCTCAATTGCTCAGCAACCCGAAGGTTAGTAGCAAGAAAGCTTCCTCTTCATCTAAATCTCACAAGAAGAGCTCCTGCCAGCCTACATAAAAATAAACAGGTAGAAAGTGGATGTAAAAAAATCAAAAGGCTCATCTGAAAGATGCACTGCAGCTCTGTCTCACATCATTCATTGTTGAGAACTGAGCATGAGAGCACGCATGCCCTGACCCCATAAGAGCAGGGCAAGAGAAGGGAAAGGGCAAAGGGCACATGGGCATTGTATGGTTACTGCTAATACAAGAGTCTTCACCTTGAGAATTGCCTGGGGCACCCCAATATAGGGTACTGATGGGATAGCCCTGAAAGGGGAATAGGTCATTGCATTTTCACTACTGCTGGTTTAGTGCTTCATTTCCACCAGCATTAGCTAACTTACACTAATTGGAAAGATACTCATTACTTTAAATGAGCCCTGTTGTGCACAGTTTAAAACACCTACTACACTTCTTGCTTGCAATTTTGAGCCTGTAATTGAAATAATTTTCTTAAAAAAGCTAATGAAATTTAAAAGACTCCCAGGGCCACCATAGTTACTGGATCAAGCCCTTCCAAATCTCAGCTGAAAGCAATGGGAGCTACATGAATGCCTGAAAAGACATTAGCTGTAAAAGCTGAACCAACAATTGACTAATTTAGGCATAAAAGAAATTACTTTTCATTTAATTGAGCTCCTCCCCCCCCCCCAAGTGTTTCCCCTGCTATTCTACAAAGCATTCCTTTTGCTAGAAATAAAGCAATGACAAGAAGCCCCACACCTGAGTGGAGAAAAAGATGACAACATCAGCCCAGCATTAAACTACCACAGTTCTGAAATACAGCCAAGGCAAACAGCAAGTATCAGCTGAAATGTATCACAAGACCACTTCACAGCAGCAACAGCAAAGAGACAGGCACAGAGGCTGCAAAGAGGTTAACCCACCTATCAGACAGATCTAGAGAGCGCCTGCTCTCTAGCGAGCACTGGCAGCTTGTCATTTGACTAGACTCAGATGTGGACTCTAGGTCAGTTCGGCCACTCACAGTGGAATCTATGCTATCATATCGCCTTTGAAGTAAATAGAGCAAGAGCAGGGAGACATGGAGGACACATGGTTACACAAAATGAACACTGCAAAGAAAAGTTAGTGCTTAAAAAAATCCGAGGGGGAAGATGTGTGCTATTCTGAAGTCAAACTGGCTATTGGCAGCAAAACACACTCCAAGGACAAATAAAAATACTACTTGTTATCCGTAGTAGAGGGGGGAATAAAAAACATGTCCTTCTATCAACAGAACACAATCATATGTAACAGCTGATAAAGAGGATCAGAACTTTTCCAGCCAAACCCAAGTGTTGTTAGAAAAAAAAACCCAGGCAGTTTCAACTGAGCATTTTGGCATAGACAACTTTTTGCCCAGTTCAAGACAGGTTCTAGCAGAACCTTGTCTGGTTCTTCTGGGCCTGCCCAGGACAACCTCCTACAAGCTATCATTTCCTCAGCAATCACCAACTGCAGTCTGCCAGGAACACTGATTTCATCAGGTGGCTGCCTGGTCCATGGCACTTAGAGCTGCTAGCAGCAAAAGTCAAACACAATTTGGTTTTTGCAACACTCAGCTACAACTGAGTTTTGAAAATATTTAAGATCTACCCAGCCAGCTCTCATTACAAATACCTTTCTGGTAAGAAAGAGAATCCCACATAGCTTCTTTGGAAAACTTATTTGCATTTTCTAAGTTTTAAGATTAAATATGTAGCAAAAAATCTTGCTGGGCATGTGGAAAATGCACAGGGGAACAGGAATGCTCAGAGGGAATCAATCACCATCTAGGACTTGCCTTGCTGGAGTGAAAGTAATTTTAGACCAGAGCAGACTACAAAGCTCTTAGCTTTTAAGCAAACTTTATCAGCCCAGATCCTTTCATATCAATACCTTCCAGAAACCAGAAAAAAAAATATA
Source organism: Aptenodytes forsteri (assembly GCF_000699145.1). Lineage (NCBI taxonomy): Eukaryota > Metazoa > Chordata > Aves > Sphenisciformes > Spheniscidae > Aptenodytes > Aptenodytes forsteri. The sequence continues at coordinate 437,026 of NW_008796209.1, forward strand.
TGCATTCCATCTCGGTATTCTTTAGCAATTCAAAACAGAAGTGCTTCTTTGGAAGGTCTTATAAACACATTTATCCATCAGATACAGTTGAAAGTTCACAGCCGCCCCTCCAAGCAAGGTGAGCCATAAAAGATTACCCCAAGAAGTCACAGAACTGCAGGAACACCCAGCCACCACTGGCTTCCCCAGGCTGGGGGCCCAATACCACTGTTCAGCTTGGCTCTTCCATAAAGAAAAAGCTTCAGCTTACCTTCCCATACTCTCAGTAAGATCTTCAGCAATTTTACCACTGCAAACCAGCAGTACAAAATAGCATGGGAAAGGGAATAACTTGCTTATATAAGATATTTAATGGACTAGGAAAAGAGCACCAAGAATGACATGTCACGCTGCAGTAAGTGCATTTTGTTGGCACATTTGCCTCTGCTGCTTGAAATCTCAATAACAGTAACAACATTAAATGTTACCATTAAACTTCAGCTTTTACCATTAAAGACCATAATGCAAAAAGAGTAAAATTTAGCCTCAGCCATACACCCGTGAGGGCAACTGAACTCAGGTTCAGGCTTCAGGAAACAAGAACATTCTTACCAATGGGCACGAGGTAGAACAAATCAGTTATAATATATATAAAACCCTGCACCTCTAACTGTGACAGAGTTTAAGCAACTGCCTCTTCCTTCCACACCAAATGGGAGAAGCAGCAGCATGGCCTGTTCCACACACCCACTCTTACCAAGCTGACCAGCACTGTCCAAGCTCTCTTGCTTTCCCCTTACGCTTAACTCATCCTTTATTTGGAACAGCGGTTTTGTAAAGCTTCTACAGTTCCCAGCACAACCAGTTCTAGTTCACGGCCATTGATCTTCGTAAGTTAATGCTGTAATGTTTAATACTTAAAAAAGATAAAAGCAGTTGTGAAACTGCTGATTTATGGTCAAAAAGCTAATTTAGAGCAAGTAAACTATCTTTCACACAGCTCAAAGGAAACCAAAAGAGAAAACACACTATTCAACAGTGCTACATGATAACAGAAAAAAAACCCTAATTGGTTACAGGCTTTCTTCCTGAATACACTGTTTTGGCAGAGCTAATAGAAGAACAGGAGCTAATCTGAAACAGAAAATAAATCTGCCCCAAGAAAGAAACTCCTAGATACTCTGCTAGAAACTCCAGGATAACTCTGCTAACCGTGTTTCACCGACTTGGGAGGCACACTCACACAGTAGTACCAGAACAACCAATTACCCAGTGCTCTGGCTTTCAAAAGATAAGGTGAAAATAGAACCAAGAATCAATGACCTCAGAGTTGAGCATATCTTTAAAAGGTAATTCACTAAACTGCTGGATCTGGTGTAACACATAGCCTTATGGGTTCTTCCTGGTTCACAGCTGAGTCCCAGTGTTAACAAAACATCTAACACCTTCCTGTCAGAAGCCTTTCAGAGCCCTTGAGCTGCCTTCCTCTACTAACATGGCACCTTCAGGGTCTGCTATGGAAAATCAATGGGAAAAGAAGAGCTACCCAGAAGACAGCACCCACCTGATGGCTACATGCTCCCGATAATCCAGATCGTAGTTTTGCAGGGAGTCAGCGCAGGATTCCCGCAAGACCCCTTGCTGCTGCAGGCGTGATGGTACAGTGAACTGGTGCACAGAGGCATTGGGCTGCGCAGTCGTGTGGTACGGAGGAGGAATGCTGTTACTCGTCTCGCTGCGATAGTCACTATCTCGATCATCCACAGCACTGTCAGCATCTTCAAAGGCTAAGAAACAAAAGCAGTTAAGGGCACAGCTCTCTCAAGTTGCCTTGCTGGGACAGTGAAGCCCATTTAGTTGTTAAAGAACGACAAAAAAGGCTATTTCTGCTATGGATGTCTCTCCATCTCGTAGCTGGTTATAACTTCCAGTTCTCTCAAGTATGTACCAAGGAATTCCTGTGATCATCTCCATAACCTCCTTTCCCACTTCCTATTATAGGAGTTTATTTATCTTTAATCATTCCTAATAAGCAGATTAAGACATTTTTATTTAAATCAAACAAACAAAACACCCCAACACCCAAAATTTCAGGTTCTTTGCTGCTGCCAAAATGAACATTTAGATGTTGGGGAAAAAAAAAACAAAACCAAACATTCCTTTATGGAAAGGAGCTCTTTCCTGGAAACTTTTAAACTTTAAGCTATACTTTTAAACCTTTAATACTATCTCTTCTTCTCAGCATCCTTAACCAGTACTTTAGGGTTCTGAATTTTTTTCTTTTTTTTTTAAGTATTAGTTTAAGTTAAGAGAAACTGATGAAAAGCACTTAGTAGGAAAATCAGAAGAACTGGGAGAACAGGTCCACTTATAAACATAACCGTGTTTCACCGACTTGGGAGGCACACTCACACAGTAGTACCAGAACAACCAATTACCCAGTGCTCTGGCTTTCAAAAGATAAGGTGAAAATAGAACCAAGAATCAATGACCTCAGAGTTGAGCATATCTTTAAAAGGTAATTCACTAAACTGCTGGATCTGGTGTAACACATAGCCTTATGGGTTCTTCCTGGTTCACAGCTGAGTCCCAGTGTTAACAAAACATCTAACACCTTCCTGTCAGAAGCCTTTCAGAGCCCTTGAGCTGCCTTCCTCTACTAACATGGCACCTTCAGGGTCTGCTATGGAAAATCAATGGGAAAAGAAGAGCTACCCAGAAGACAGCACCCACCTGATGGCTACATGCTCCCGATAATCCAGATCGTAGTTTTGCAGGGAGTCAGCGCAGGATTCCCGCAAGACCCCTTGCTGCTGCAGGCGTGATGGTACAGTGAACTGGTGCACAGAGGCATTGGGCTGCGCAGTCGTGTGGTACGGAGGAGGAATGCTGTTACTCGTCTCGCTGCGATAGTCACTATCTCGATCATCCACAGCACTGTCAGCATCTTCAAAGGCTAAGAAACAAAAGCAGTTAAGGGCACAGCTCTCTCAAGTTGCCTTGCTGGGACAGTGAAGCCCATTTAGTTGTTAAAGAACGACAAAAAAGGCTATTTCTGCTATGGATGTCTCTCCATCTCGTAGCTGGTTATAACTTCCAGTTCTCTCAAGTATGTACCAAGGAATTCCTGTGATCATCTCCATAACCTCCTTTCCCACTTCCTATTATAGGAGTTTATTTATCTTTAATCATTCCTAATAAGCAGATTAAGACATTTTTATTTAAATCAAACAAACAAAACACCCCAACACCCAAAATTTCAGGTTCTTTGCTGCTGCCAAAATGAACATTTAGATGTTGGGGAAAAAAAAAACAAAACCAAACATTCCTTTATGGAAAGGAGCTCTTTCCTGGAAACTTTTAAACTTTAAGCTATACTTTTAAACCTTTAATACTATCTCTTCTTCTCAGCATCCTTAACCAGTACTTTAGGGTTCTGAATTTTTTTCTTTTTTTTTTAAGTATTAGTTTAAGTTAAGAGAAACTGATGAAAAGCACTTAGTAGGAAAATCAGAAGAACTGGGAGAACAGGTCCACTTATAAACAATTATACTACTTCGTATAGGAGAAAAATTGCTACAATTAACACACACAAGTACATTAGCTTAAGTTTAGTAGTCAACACTAATGATAGCCTTCACAAAGGAAGAAGCTCCTTTCCAATGAGTCCTTCTCCCTGCAGAAACACTTCTGCTTGCTAACCCTTCAGAAAAAGAAAACGCAGAGTTATAGTAGGGAAAGGTATCAAAAGTACAATACTGATGTGCAGCTGTGTTTGGCTGTGCAGAATGGAAGGTTATCTTTGCAAGCTTAAAGTGAAATACACACACCGTACAACAGTGGAGTGCACCACTAACACGCTTGAAACAAAAGAAAATAAGGATCAGCCATTATTCACTCTCTCCGCCACCAAAAGCCTGTCTAAAAAGGACAATCAAATTAAAGTCCCCACTGGTAAGTTATTCAACGGTGTGTGCCCTACACAGCCATTCACCCTGAGACTGAACAATAAAGTGAAAGTGCTGGTTTTATGCCAGATCCTTAAAAAAACCCTGAATTTAATTGCTAAAATTCCAAGGAGATGGAATACAGCATCAGGGAACACCTTTTTCTTCCACTGGCGCTTCCCACACCTCCATTTCCATTTTTTTAATCCAAGGTAAAGTTTGCTCTTGGTGATCTTTCCCGTTCCTTCCCAACTGAGTATGATTATATCAGTTCCCTAAAGCGGATGGAAGAGTAGGAAACAACTCCAGCAGAAAACGTGTCTGCAAAATACAAACCACTTGAAAAAGCCTGGCTCTACTCTCTTAAGTAGTCAATTCAATTTGATTGTCCACACTGAAAATGGAGCTAAGCCTCCTGCTTTTTAGTAGTTTAAATGCTGCATAGTTCTTGTCAGTCTCCAGTCAATTGAATAGAAATGAATAGAAATCGTATACTGCTTTATTCAGCTTTATTAAAAGCACAATGTCCATCAATTTCATTACAGTTCAGTGCTTAGGAGAAACACTCAGGATGTACTACACAAAAATGATTTGAAGTGCCAAAGCACCAAACTCCCAGTCTGTGGAGCAAGGACCTATCTATTTGTAGATCACACACCATCTTCCGAAGGATAATGAGCTATTACTCAGTTGAGCAATGTAATTTCTGAACGCTTGAGCCATTATCGTCTAATGCACAACAATTACTTTTATTGGGACAGAAACACTGTTTCAAAGAGCTTTCTAATGCCTCACTTTGCTGCTTGACTAATGTCCTCTTCCCATCAGATGTAACTCTTATTTAAGGTAAAGCCTACATAACTCTGATATGATGCAAAGTTCTTCTAGCTGTGTCTGCATAATCTTTATAAGTAGGGGCTTAAGGCAGCCCAACTGAGTTACAGGTTTGGGATCTGGTAAAAGACACCAGACCAACAGCTTTAGGGGTAAACAATTTATCTCACCACAACAGTATAATCACCAACACAAATCAGCAGTACAATTATCTGGGTCAAAACAATAGTGAATCCAGTAACTCACTAAACCGGGCTAAACTTAGTATCAGGATGGGCAAAGACTTACATGATTGGTTAGCAGGCAGCAGGACACAGCTTCTGCGGGTCAGCGACTCTGCCCAGCCGATGGGCTCAGAGATTTCCGAATTCCCTGATCGGACTGTTGCAGAAGCACTATCCAGACTTGTTAACCAGTCATCGCATCTCACCTCTGCACTATCAAACGAAGATTTCCCATGTGAACCACAGTATCTCTAAGCAACATCTAAAAATAGCTGATTAGCTTAAATGTTAATCAAACATTTACAGCATATATGTTTATAAAAGGTGGCACCAGAATTTCTCCCAGTTCTTACTGGTGTTTAGCATGAGGAAGTCTCTTAGAGGTCATGACACAAAATGCCTCCCCAATGACATGTTTAAAGGATGCAAGGCTCCAGCTACCACAAACATCGATGAGGCAGGAACGCATTGATTCTCTGATGTATGCGCCATGCACCTACAGCATCCATAGATGTTAATACCAGGCAGAAATCCTCAACTGACTCATAAATATGGGCCAACTCCAGAAACTCTTATTCATGCTGACGTGCACCTACCCTATGAGCAATCTCACTTCGTTTAGCAGAAGTGTTCATAGATGAAGACATTGCTCAGCCTGATTAAAAGCACCAAAACCTAGCCCGTATGTGGCTCGCGGCACACATTACCTTTGCAAGAAAGTATACTATGAAATACCTGCACACGGTGATGATCCCATTCATCAACATACTTGACACTTAAATTTTATTTAAGCAAGAGACTGACAAGAACTTGCAGAAGCAGCTTTGGGGATGCAGCATCCCTTCAAAAAGAGGGGTCAGGCATTACAGCCCATGTTTCAGCAAAATATCCCTCACAACACACATGATGTGATAAATTCAAGCACTATCTTCTTCAAACAGATGATACATCAAGTCTTCCATATGGAAAGTTGTAGCTTAGCCTCAGTCTCTGAAGATCGGTTAATTAATAACAAGATACATAACAATAAACATAAGTCAGTAATTGTTTTAACCCAGTTGGAGAAATTTCACATGTACCAAAGAGATCTCAAGGGATGAAAACTGTTTCTTTGTCGCTGGACCCACTGTGTAGAGAGTGTGGGGGGGGTAAGGCTGAAGGGGCAGGGCAGAAGCATGCTGTTCATGTTTAATAATTGAATATTCATGCATATAGGCAGCATAAGAAGAAAACCCATTGGACAGCCACATCACACAGTAGGATTTCACAAAGAGTGGGGAAAAAAAATCAAGAAAGGAGATAGCTTCTCTGAAACAAACTGCCTCCTGGAAACCCTGTTATTCCTCCCCACTCCTGCCTCTAGAAGTTATTACACCACTGCTGCAGGGAAGAACACATAGAGCTTTTAATATCCTGACCTCAAAACCATTTTGCACAGTCCTGTCACGCCAGCTCTACTAGCCATATTTAACCTCTGGCAACTTTTGTTACCTCAAGCTTCAGGACAGGAAGGAAAGCTAACAGCAAAATTATTACAGGTGGCTGGATGAATGCACTTTCAGAAGCGTTTTGTTGTTTTAAGGTCCCAATGCACAGCAGGAGCTCCTCTCAAAAGGCTGCATTCAGCTGAAATTGCCTCCTGCTTTTCTAGCAGTGATGTGTCATCAGCCACTGGGAGCTTATTATGCTCTAGAAACTTGAGCAAAAACTTGGACAAAAGCAGTAAGTGCAGCACACTCAGGCACTCGGGAAGAAGGAGATTCATGCAAGGTTCTGTATCCCAAAATCCCCGCTACTTCTCCAAAATAAGCCACCAAGCTTTTCACAGCTTTTGTCTATTTTTATAACAGTAAAAGAGAAGAAAGTGTACTAAGTGAAGGAATGACTTCCAGTCCAAGTCCAGAAGAGATCTCTGCCAGCTCCACACCAGGGCCTTTGCAACCACCTTCCCCACCCTTCATCCATTTAAACTGCTTTTCACGATAGCTGCCAATAACTTCTTTCCCTAAGTCTCAGACCCCAATACTCCATCGCCTATTGAACCATCAGTCACTTCTGACAATCACGTACACTTTCTGAAATCTTATAATTAAAATGCAGAGAAGTTTAAAGAGGACTACTGAAGTAACAAGAAGAAAAAAAAATCTCAAAAGGACACGAGGGCATTTTTTGAGGCTCTTCTATAGCTCTCAATGCTAAAAACTCAAAAGCTTTTCAGCAATGATTTAAGTGCAACTTTGCAGGTCATTAGTCCATCCTATTGCCCTCACCACTTAAAAATACATTATAAATTTTCATAATTTTAAGAAAGAAAATTAGCAATATTCAGTCTTCAGTTTGAGAGCTTTTATAACCTTGTTTTTCCCACTTGAAAATAACTTTCTGCTGCTGAAACACTCAACAGTCAAGAACTGGACAGGCAGTCTCAAGTGCAAAGACTGCCTTGAACACTTACCCTACTTTAAGTCTTTCCCTTTCCTAAAATGAAATCAGGTCAGCAGCACAAGATGTCCCTTTCCTAAAGCACCTCTGCCCATCTAGCAAGGCTCTGGGCTACAGCACTCCTCTTGCAAGAAGCTCTCACCAGGAAAATGTCTCCCAGCTACCAACATGCCATTTCTGCTGCTTCCTTCTCAGTTGCTGTTGTAAGTTTACAATCAGCAGTATATATTTCATTACATCGTCACGCTAATGGAGTTCACTTGGAAACATTATCAACACTGGCCCAAGCCTGCCTGTAAGGATGTTAACATGATCTCAAAGAGGACAGCACAGGAAGGATGAAGTTAGAGGGCGGGAGCTCACTCCATTAATACAAGTACCTTTTAAAACAAAAACACCACACATCCACGCTCCAGATAAACAGCAGAAATACCTTCTGCACAGCCCTCTTAAATCTCTGACTGACCAATGCCTAAGCACCCTATTTCCCTCCCAAACGCACAAAATTGGGAATAAAAGAAATCTATTTAGGACACTAATCTTTGTTTTAGTAGTATACAAAAGTTTAGTTAATTCTCAGTTGTCCTATCACACCTCTGAAAATAACCCCAAACAATTGAGACATCTAACGCTCACAGCATGAAGTTGGTCAATACTGTTGCTGCCCAAAGAACTTATGGTTTGATCAAAGACAGGAGAACAAGGAGGACAAAACATGTTGTGGGAGGAGAAACTGGGGAGTCACTGGTGGAAGACTTCTAAAATGCAGAACAGGTCCATGTGTGAATAGACTTAAGTTACTTGGCTGCAGTAAGAGTGTCCTCTCCAAATTCCATTATGTCAGAAATGGAAAATGCTCAGGCAGAATATCCTCCCTGCTGACAGCAGTCACAGTGATCTTTCTTTGCATGCTCCCCTCAGCAACACCTTCGCTCTTGGCTTTGACACAGAGAACAGACACCTTTGTTTTAAGACTGATGGATCAATCTCCGCAGATCCTATGGGCAGTAGAAGCCATGCACTGTATCTTGAGCAGAAGCCTTGCCTGCTGGAACCTGTAGGACTTCCAGAAAGCGAAGATGCTTCATGCACATTTTCTGGAAAAGTTAACAAAAACCTTGTGGCCTCTGCGAAAGTTATCACACCAGTCTTCAGGTGCAGGCATTAGCTCTACAGATCACAGACAGCTGCAGTATCTGAGTTTTATCTTTCCAAGGCTGGTAAGCGCTAGTTAAAGCAAAGCCCTACCGCTTTCACCATGATACTGTCTCACCGAGCTTGAATATGCTACAATACCTACAACCCTTCTGTCACACTGGTGTGCACCAGCCATTTCTGCTTTCAGATTTGCTCCTTTTTGTAGTATTTGGAATTTCTGTGATCACTTCCAGCATATCTTTGCATCTGAGTAAAACAACCGCTACAGACTCCCTTGCGTTTTTCAGTGAGTCCAAACATTGAGTTGGGCTTACGTGGGTATGAAGACCAACACAAAAAGATGTATACAAGCAAAAAACCAGAATCAACTTTACAGGAAAAGAATAATAGTCCAATTCTGCCATCTTATCCTCAAATTCCAGCAGAAGGCACAAGCAACTCATTTAAAACATGGCCAAAACAAAGCTAAACAGTGAAAAAATGAACAGCCATCCAACCACGCAAATATGAAGGTTCAGTGAAAGTAAAAGAAAATACAATGGAATAGATTTTCTATATGCATGAATATTTTCACTTTCCTCGTACTGGAGCATGCTGCATCACTATAGGATCAGAAAACTTGCAAGAAATCAAACTGTTACGTACTCAGCTGCTCTCCCCATCCGAAATAACTCCAGTTGCCTGCATGTAACACAAATGGCAGCAAAGAACAGGAATGGAAAAAGAAAGCTTAGAAAAAAAAAACCACAAGCATACTTCTCGTATTTAAAATGCCTTATAGATTGCGAGCTTGAAAATGTAAGAGAATTTTTTCTTTATAAATACAACATTGAATTTATTTTGACGCTTACTCTTCACTGTCCAGTTTATAAGACATTCAGAAGATTAAGATCACTATAAACTCTAGGAATTATTAAGCAAGCATGTATTTATTAACACAAGTAGACAAAATACTTATCAACACTTAACAAGAGCAGTTAAACACTTATTTCCTAGCACACGCGTTGTCAGGATTACACACAGAATGTCCCAGAAGCCAGAGTCCAGTTAAGAGCAGCATCTGATTCTAGGCTAAATTGTGCAAGTCAAGCAGCAAAAGTTGCTTCATGTTTCTGCTTCTGCCTCCTTTCCAGAACAAAGTTAACCCAGTGGTGAAAGCACCACACCAGTAATGAATAGCATGAAAAACTATCTGTGTGCATGTAAACTAGCGTTAAGTGAAGAGTACTTTCTTAGCTAGATATACACACTGGTAAAAAACTTAAGAGCTCTCACAGCATCCTAAGGATGCAAATAGTCACAAGTAAATTCTACAACAGTAAGCAAATCTCCCCATGTTAAAATTAAAGGTGACAACAAATTCATGCTAAAGCTAAACTGCAAGTTGGTAACACAGCCAAGTTATTACTTATCAATATCCATGTTGTCACCCCAAGGTCATACTCAGTATGATGGAGGCAAAAAACTACTACATACAACCCTCAAAGCACCTTGGAAGCATGCACACCACTTGCAACTCCAAGAAAAACTTCAGAACCAGCATTTCTAGAAGATGGTGTGTAAAAAACGCTTTAAAAAGTGAAGTGCACAGCAGTGTTGATGCATAAGTGCAGCAGGCAATAAACAAATCCTTCACACACAGGCAGAGAACAAGCAAGAGCTTTCTGTCCTGGCTACCAGCCTCATCTCTAGCTACCAGCCAGGCACGCATTTCCAGGAGGGAGATAGCTCAGAGGATTCAACAAATCCCTCCCCCTGCCCTCACTAACAAGACTCACAGAGTTAGAATGGGTTAGTTCTTGCTTTTAGCTAAAATTGCAAAGAACAGTCCTGTAAAAAAAAGTCTTTGTCCTAAAAAATCACCACCAGACTAGTACTTAAAAAAGCAATAACCGGTCCTGGTGAGTACCTTGGCTTCCCAAGGGTTTAGTCCCTATACAAACGTACTACAGAGGGGCTCTGTTGCCATTTCAATTCTATGGGGGAAGAAAAGGTGGGCAGGAAAAAGAAAAATAGGCACAGATATGGACTACCCCAAGGGAAAAAAAAAAAGCAAATCACAGTTTAACCCTCTCTCCATAGCTGGGAAATAACGGTGCACCAGAGCTACAACCAAGTTGCTCCTTTCTTCTCAGACTTAAAAGGTTTACAAAACAATGCAGTTCCTCAGATACACCTCAGTACTTCAGGGTCCCTGGACTCTAGGCTCTCGCACACACGTGTGGTGCTTTGCACAGTCACAAAAATAGCTCGAGTTTAAGTGGCATTTCTATTATCTAGTAGAGCTTCAAAGGTAGGTCATTCCCTTCCGACTCCTACAGGAGTAGTTAGAGAAAAAAAGTAACACATGTATGTTTGTTTCAGTCATTAAACAAGCAGCTCTGACCAAGTATGTGCATGGAACAAATTCAATTATATTTTTTACCAGGTTGACTTAGAAAGAACCACACATTAAACTGATATAATGCTGAATACATGCAGTTTCCATGGAGTATAAAAGGGTTACTCCTCTCCTGTCTACAGGAATAACAAGTAAAACCTTTTTCCTGTTTACAGAACTTAACAAGTGAGAAAAACTGAAGTCCATAGAGTCGAGCACCAGCAGACTACCATCTGAGACATGACAAATGCTGCTTCTCTGGTCCATGGCAGCAAGTGTGACAAGCCACCACTTGGACAATGCATCTGAGCCAGCCGTGCTGGCTAGATGAAGACGTACCCAGATGCATCAGAAGCCTGCCAGGATCCACCAGCCAGTGTTTACAGCACCCTGACCACAGGGTTATTGTCTCAGGCTTGTTTTTTACGACAACAAAAATCCACGGATTGCCTAATGATCAGCTTTGACAGAGGCCCGAGTGTTTTTCAGGGGAAAAGGGGAGGAGAAAGAGGAACACGCAGCCACGCTGGCCAAGAAAACAGAAGTAAAACACATGCGCCAAAGAGAGATGAGAAGGGGAGACAACCAGAAGAAAGGGTACAGAAACAAGAGGCAGGGAGGGCAGGAGCATCAGAGAGGGACATGGGGAGAAGGCTGAGGAAAAAGAGCAAGAAGTTGACAGAAATTTGCACTGAGCTTTAATTTGCTGCAATAAATAGCTCACGTTAAAGAGAAGACAATTTCCTATTAATGTGTAAGTCAAACAATAGCTTCTGTGCATCATTCCTGAAAATCTCAAGCCACTAAAACATGGGATAGCAACCTCCTCAGCACCTCCTTCCACCAAAAGGTTCCTATCTCAGGTAAACAGTAAGATGCAAAGGAAGCCAACATTCAGGCAGTTGCAGCCTGGATTACTATTAAAGATCCAGAAAAACTCTGCAGTGGCACAACATTATCGCACTCAGACTACCTGCTAGTTAAACCCATGTCATTATTCACAAATGACTGCACATGTAACATCCCAAAGCAACTGGGGAAGAAATATCAGAAGATACTATAAATTTCCAAAACCAGTATGCAGATCAGAAAAACTACAGAGGAAATGGAGCTTACCTGTCCTGCACCTTTTCCCAAAGATAAAACTCCCAGGCTGACAGCCTCTGCACAAACCACTGTAATCTTCATGGAGGGAATGGGTGGCTCTTTAAGGGAAAACAGAAAGCCTGACCCCTGAAACCAGCTCAGACTGTTACTAGCCCTTGTTTTCTTGACAGCAAATGGTCTGATGGTTGCCACAACACTACTCACAGTTTCAAACTGCAACAAGGAGAAAAGCACCAAGTGCTAAAACCAAGCCTCACAGATACAAGGCCTGTCCTTGGAGGAGAAACATTACCACCTCCCATAGACAAGAGTCCTCAAACTGACAGTGATATCCCTGAGCCAGCTACTTACCCGTCTTACTGCTACCAAGTTCCTTACGAACAGCACAAAAACTCCACAAACTTTCAAGAGCAGATTAGAGACTATTATTTCCACGCCTAAGACAAATAGCCAAGCAGGACAGGGTGGAGAGAAGAGCAGCTGCCTTTAGACACCAGCTCCCTACCCTGCAAGTTTTCTCACATTGAGAAGTTGGGTCTTGGCTAACCGGGGCACGCAACAACCAGAGATTAACTGGGAAGGCAAGCTGCAGGAGCAAACAGAAAGAGATGTAATAACAGGAGTAAGGGATTTTAAGCCAAAGTCTCAAAACTCCGCTTTTGTTTGTTTTTACTAACACCCACTTCACTTCAGTGCCTAACATTTTGGATAAAAGATGAATTTATTAAAGATTCAACACATATGCTGCTTTATTTAAGATTCAGGAGCTAACAGTATATATCTCAGTCCTTCAGCATAATCGCAGAAGACCTGGGCTGACAGTCTTGATATTTTGAAGGTTAATGAAAACAGAATTTCTTTTTAGCCTTTTCAAGTTGTTTTTCTGCTTCATAAAAATAACATGCATAACCTCAATTTGTTAAGAAAAAATCCCTTCCAGATGACCTTTGGGAACAAACATAAGCCTGTACAAACTTGAATTGAAAACACCAAGAAGTCCAGACAGATAGAAAGTGGAAAGTTGTAATTCTAAAAACATGCAACAACATATATTAACACTGGAATAGATGATACAGACAAGTCAGACTAGCTACTCCGTGTGCTCTTTAATACCAACAGTGTGTGTGTCTCAGTTATCACATTATTTTGTATTCATAAGTTTCAGTACCCAAAAAATGAGGTCTCATATAAACCTCCAATTAAGGACTAAGTGACGCCAGCAGCCTGGTGCCTTGGAAGCTACAACATTCTTGTCATTAACACATTTTATAAAGCACATCTAAAGTTCCCACAGTTAGCTGAACATAACATATGCTCGTTCTGTATCTCAATTATGCAACTATTCAAGGAGGAACTCCTCCTCCCCACTTCACCCTGTCAAGCCTGGATCAGCGGGGACACTGTAGAAAAACAGAATATTCCAAGTTTTTAATGCAGTCTAGTTTGATTGCCTGCATGCCATTTTGTTTCATTTCTGTTTACAAGTCTCAGAGTGGATGGGATGTACTATCCCCCGTCAGAACATTATTGTTTACTGCTGTCCACTGCTTACAGTCATGCTGATAAATTATTTAATCCTCCTGTTTATCCCATACTGAGCGAAGACAGACAGCATCTAAACAAGTTTATAAAAGTAAACCGAGCTCAGGAAATTACACTATATTTGGTGCTGATAAAGTACTGTTTATAGAATACAAACAGAGCTGGGAAGGTCCTGGTCAGTTCTTTCTTCTAGTCAGTTCTTTTTCCAGGTTTAATAAATCTCCTTTTCCCCTGGCTAAGACCCTCAACACAGTGCACACAAATCTCAGATTCCATAAAAATGTACATTCTTCCAGTACTCAATGTACTTCCCAAAATTAAATATGTGGTATTTTAGTGTAATAAGCTTCTAAAATACAAAACAAACACTGCATAGCTTTTTAGAATGAAGTCACGTTTTCAGTAAGCAGGATGACCAAGAAGGATTCGTAACAAGTACCACCATTTCCAGTTCAGTTTTGGAACTCCACAGATGAGAGTGAAGACCTCTGCACAAAAGGAGATGAGAAAGCACGGGAGGGAAACGAGCTAAAAGGAGCTGACAGAGACAAGGACAGGCACTAGAGTACGACACTAGAATACTTTCCTTGCTCACTGTCCTGGCTTTGGCAGGGATAGAGTTAATTTCCTTCCTGGTAGCTGGTACAGTGCTGTGGTTTGGATTTAGGATGAGAACAATGTTGGTAACACACCAATGTTTTAGTTGTTGCTACGCAGTGCTTACACTAGTCCAGGACTTTTCAGCTTCCCATGCTCTACCGACTGAGAAGGCTGGAGGTGCACAAGAAGCTGGGAGGGGGCACAGGGGGGGACAGCTGACCCCAACTGGCCAAAAGGACATTCCATACCATGTGACGTCATGCACAGTACATAAACTGGGGGAAAGATGGCCGGGGGGGCTGCTGCTTGGGGACTGGCTGGGCATCGGTCGG
>NW_008796209.1:451593-454868 GCF_000699145.1 Aptenodytes forsteri
ATTCTATTTCAATTATTAAACTGTTTTTATCTCAACCCACGAGTTTTTCCTCACTTCTACTCTTCCAATTCTCTCCCCCATCCCATTGGGGCAGGGGGGGAGTGAGCGAGCGGCTGTGTGGTACTTGGTTGCCGACTGAGGTTAAACCACGACACTTACTACTCCCTCTTTTTCACCACATTTTACTCTAGTTTAGCATTCAGCTTATGCTGAAATTTAGGAGTATTTCATTTCACTAAGTGAAATGGCCCTTCTGGCCACCTTTACTATGGCTAAACAAAATCAGACTGAGAGCTGAGAATTTAAGCAGGGCTTGGATCACTGTCAAATCATCAAGAGTATCCACTAAGTTATTACAACCTTGTGCAACTCGTTAATAACCATAGTAAAAAGAATCGGGCAGAGTGCCACTTAATTTTATCTGCAATGGAAAAATTGTAACATTTCTATCACTGCACTAATACCTAACACAGCTGTCTCGTCTTACAAATTTCTGGGCTACTGAGCCACAATTTGGCTAAGAGATTTATACACAAGAACCAACAAAAGTTTTATATACTCCTCATGAGACACAATTTTGGACTATAGTGGATCACCTAACATTACATATATGCATAATAGCAAACAGGAATATAATGTTCTACAGCAGCTGAGAAAAGACTTGGTGTCTTTTTTTCTTCTGATTTTCAATCTTGGACTTTCAGTACAAGCCTCATTGCTCAAGGACACATTTATGGCTTGTGTATAAAGTTGAGCAATAATTTTTCTATCAGTTTAAAATCTTTAATCTAATTTTTAAAAGGGTTATATTCCACTGTGGTAACAAAATTCAAATTAATTTTCTGTTATTGCTATGACATTAAAGTTTGACTAATAAAGTTTCAGAGTCCTTAAAAAAAATCCCCACCAGAAAAAAAAAAAAAAAGAAGCATTCATGAAGAGCACTAAACAAATTATGAAACCTAGAGTGATTAACAAAGCATTTACTTTTTTTGATCACTGCTTACAGACACACATGTCAATATTAGCAGTGTTCAGCATTTTAGGAAGAGCTTTAGGTTTGGGGCTTATTTAAAAGCCAAAGTTTTATTTCCTTGTCAACACGTTTCAGAACACAGCACATACTCTAGGACAACTAATGAAGTACATTTAGAAGATCAGCAGCAAAACCACAGATCTGCTCTCCTCTCGAGTTCAGCAGTAAGTCAAACGTTGTTACTGTATAATCTTCTAATATAGCCAGTATTTTTATTTTTAACTTCCATTTGCTGAGTACTTTTCCTTAGACATATCCAGTCCTGAAGTAGCAGCTTTATCCTAAAAATGCAGGCAGACATTTTAGAGCAAGACCTTGAATCTGCATTCCTTCGAGCAGACCTATCATGCCTTCAGCCAGCCCAGGCAGTGAGTACCGCAAAGCCACAAGAAAACAAGTCTCCCAGATAGGATTTATCCTAAACAAAGGGGAACACGAGCTGCCAGTCACCCAGAAGCAGAGAGGCCAAGGAACTCGCTTTCCCAGCCCGTCAGCAAATTACCACAAAACAGCTCATACAACGGTTTCACTTGTACAGACAAGAATAGTTTTTCCTCTGCCTAGCTTAATTAAAAAAAGAGTCATTCATGTGTCCTGTTTTGAATTACACTTACACCGAACATTTTTTGAGGACTGTTGTAAGGCTTACTGTTTGTACTGTGGCCAGTAGTTTTACTCTTACTAGAGCACAGCTTTTCAATGACCTCAGCAGGATCTTTAGTGTCACCTCCCCTTGAGAAGGGTAAAATAATCATTGACCTCTTCCTTACTCTTCCCAAACTGGCCTGCTCTAGAAATGCTATAGGTAGCTGCTGACCTCTGTTGTTTCTAAGTGCAGAAGCAGGCAGGTAACCAGAAAAAAAACCAGCAAGAATCTAGACGTATAGCATACATCTCTACAACAAGGAGGGCAGCATCACCTCCCAGCAATCGCAGCCGACTATGCTGCCTGCCACTGCACTATTACAGATCATACATCTCTGTGAACAATTAAGATGATCAAGTTGTGGCCTGCTTAAAAGCATTTTGATGCTGCCTAGCCTTGACAGCCTGGTATAGCAAATCATTTTTTAATATGTTGTTACCAAAGAGAAAAACAAAAAAATCTCTTCATAAAATGTCATTTCAGCACTGCCATAGGGTCAATTCATCCAGTTGAACACTGGTGGATGGCAGCCAACATCATCTTTGACCAGAATAAACCACAGGATTCAACAGCACAAGATGGCATGCTCAAACGAGTGCACATGTAACCTTGGATGGCTATGACTTCATTCCATGAAAACAGGTGGCAATGGTATCCTGCCAACCAAGCATTTTAAGCAAGAGTTTTACCCAGCTGCCTTGGACTCACAGCCTGCCCAGGTCTGTGCACTCAGTGCCACTGCTTCTGCTAGAACCGTACCATCTGTGTGGTGGAGATCCTAGCAGCAGGGTTTGATAGCCCCAACCCATGGGCACATTAATGGCAGCATAAAGATGCTAGCATCCACAGTGCAGCACTCTAAACACAAAATCGGTGTGGATATTATCAGGGCTTGCTGGGAAGTGGGGGGCAGAGAAGGCAGTCACCTGGTTTTTTAGCAGATGAAGCTCCTCATCAGTGCCATGGAAAGCACCATAATCTCAGCATTAGAGTCAGTCTATGCAGAGGAACGTACAAGCCTTCCTGACACATCAGTGGAATTTGAGCTCCTAAAAAGAGAACTAATGTGCATCAGGAATGAAACCTTTCCAAGTCAGCCTTTGGTGCTTCCAAAATAGTAGTGAATATGCAGATATTAACAGAATTTTGCCTTACACATTTTGCAGAAATAGATTTCTTCAAATATTAGTGGCAAAGAAGGGTCAACAGAACAAATTGATCTGGCATCGAATGACACCCAGTCCTATAATGTGTATAAAACGTTTTGCCAGCTTTTAAGTAGTTAGAAGGCTGCTTATGTATCTACAACAAAGCTGCAGCATTTTTTTCCTGCATGCATGTGCACACACACACACATTCCAGATAGCATTTGGGGTTCCTTCGTGTTCTCCTGGAAGACATGTTGTCTTGCTCCTTTCTCTCTGATCTGCTGGCAGACCAAGCATAGGCTAGCTTAGGTTCTTTTTGCTGGTATAACATCGTATCAGAAAAGTTATTTCCTTCCTTGTTGCACCAACTCACAATCCAGAGCCAAGCAACAAATTTACCTTCTTCTGAAAAAAAAAAAAAAACCAAACCCAACAAAACCCACAA
>NW_008796209.1:454957-459845 GCF_000699145.1 Aptenodytes forsteri
AGAGCCAAGCAAAAAATTTACCTTTTTCTGAAAAAAAAAAAAAAAAAACCACAACAACCCACAATAAAAAAAACCCAATAACACAGCCCTGGTAGACAGGGATTTTACAGAGCAAAAGACATCCAAGACAGAACTATGGTGCACTGTGGTCTATCAGGGTCTTACTGTGATAAGAGCAACGCCACAGACTCAAGGAAGTGGAAGAATAAAAATATACGCAGAGAAGGGAGGATAAAGCATTCTCAGAAAGATTATCAGTCAAAGATAAGAGGACAGACGTAACTGGTTGATTCAGTGGCACTTAGGTCAGCTTTTCTGAGAATCATACTGAACAAACCTGCTCTCTTCCAGATTTGTAAACTCCCTGACATGAGGTATAGGGCAGTATTTACAGTAGCTGATATTAACTAAGACTGCCAAATCTTTTCCACAAAGATACAGCATACCTTTCTCATCCCAGTTTGCACAGTGTCTGCTACAAGTCAGAGCTGCTTTTAAGTGAGTCATTCTGTCAGTATTTTATGGATTATAATGGACTTTTATGTTGCCAGAAATGATCTTGAGCATACAAGGAAAATAAATCTATACCTACCACAATAAATAACTTAGAGCTTATTGACTCAATGAATGCCAAAGTAATCATATAACATTTTTTCAACCTGCTTCATTTAAAGTGAATTTCCAGACAATAAAAGCTTACTTTCTTTTTAATTTACATTCAATTTCAGGTTGCCGGTAAAAGCGAGTAAGAGGATGCTGCAGTGATCCAACAATGAGGTATCAGCAAATTAAGAATTACAATTACATCTAATAGAAATGCAAACAAAACTGGATCCATGGGCACTATAGTGCTTTGCTTATTGCTTGGGATCACTGGAAGTTAAATCAATTGGAAGCATGTGATCTTTCTGGGGCAGGAGAAATATATAGGGAAGCACAGAAGTTGGGAGGTAAAAACGAAATGGCTAAGTATGATGAAGGAAGAGGCAGGAAGCACCAAAATCAGTAGGGCTTAGAAGAGACTGCGTGTACAAGAACAGACCCACCTGCTTCATTTAAGAATAGGCAGGAAGCCCGAATCCCACATTACCTCAGAAATCATGGGACAGACTCTTCTAAGAGCATAGCAGCATTTGAGACTCTGAAAGTGGGCCCGAAAGCTTCATAATCTCTCGAAAAATTAGAGCACCTAGTCTGAGCTGAGATTTCCCACGGCACCATGCCAAGGCAGCAGCCCACGCATGACCAGAGATGAAAACCCACCCTCACAGATCAGATGCTGGCTTTCAGACACGGCCCAGCTTTCTTCTCTCACACCCTGCTCCATCCTTCTCCCCCTCCCTACTCAGGGGAGATACGAGAACAAGTTGCACCCATGCAGGAGATTGGGAAATAACCATGAGAAAAGGTGGCTTGAGAAAGGGACCAGAAATGTATGGAAAACATAGAAGCAGAACGGGGCAGAAATATAATCTAATTTTAACACGTAAGGACATGTATTTCCCCGTTTAATGAACCTGACCCTGCCTGCTGGAGTAGGATTTTCTCTAGCTAGAACAAAGAAGCCAGAAGAGTCTTCCGAGAGCTGCAAGAGGGCTAAGCAGGACACCAGTGGCATGTGCATTTATACCGTTATTTCTTGAAATGCAAGCTATATGGAGTGTTTTGCTGCACTTTTGCTCTATAGTGCATCAGGTTTTAAGATGACTTCATGTTTTCTAGGATTTGGGAAGATACTCTCATGGGGCAAAAACTACTTACACTCAGGAGGTTTTTTGCTCCTTCTAGATACCTAGTCTGTCATCCAGATGATTGTGTCCTGCCCCCAGCAGCGCTCACATCTCATCTAGCACATCGTGATGGAAAATTGGATGAGTCTTACAAATGTTCTTGAGGATATTTTTATTATATCTAAAAATGTATCTATCAATTATTTACCCACATGGTAAGTAAGAACACTCCGTACTCAACGTGTTTTAGGCTAGGGAAGGACACCCACCCTGCTCCTATGTAAAAGGGGGTTGAGCTCCTGCGTCATATGCAAAGGCCAGGTCAGCTTTCAATAGACACAATCAATGCATCTTCTGGGTTGAATTCTCAAGTTCCAAAGGACTATGCTACATTCAGGCAAGCTTACAATTCTTATGCACAGATTGATGCAGGCAGAGTTCATTTTTCAAAAAGTACTTCTACATTAAATGTCTATTTTATATTTGTCCATGTAAATAATTAGATATTCATAGAAGTTGGATACTTGCAGGCAGTAGATAAGCAAAAGTACATGCAGTGCCACAAGCTTTATCGAATTACTGGAAAATTCTTAAATACATTAACCACATACTGCTATTAAATATTTAACATCAATTCTAATGACCATTTTAAACCCATGAATGATTAAATTAATTCTTATGCGATATTAATTGTTCAATCCAGGGGCCTTCAATTAATTATCATAAAAGGTCACTTTCTAGCAAGATGCAGGCTGTTAACAGGCAACACAAAAACGGCAGCTGCAGTTCTACTCTTTACTATCTCTATTTGCAAGAGCTGGGCTGGTCCCTCCAGGGAAGAAACCAGCTACAAGAGCTTGAGGATGCAAAAGCACCATGCTGTGGGAACAGGTGCAGCTACTTTCCCTACACAGAAGCATTCCTCCTAATTTACCCATACATCCCAATGGAAGAGTCAATCAAACCAGCCTCCCTCAAACAAAAGCAAAGTCCAGGGCACATAGCCAGGAAAGTCATTTCAGCAAACACCACATTCATTTCTTGGACACTTCATATCAGACTGGTTTTCTTTGACCTTTTGACATTAGGGGTTCTGCACATTATGCTAGTATGATTTAGTCACATATTAGTTTCTCCAGCAACATTTCTTATTTGTACGCTTTACAAATTAATTGTGCCCTTCTGACTAAAAACAAACAAAGTGCTTTATTCTTTACATACACTCTTTTTAAAAAAAGTGAGGACACATTTGGTGTTACCTAGGGTACCACTGCCGGAATACTTTCATATAGCTCTGTATGTGCTCCAGCTAAACAACACATTCAGATTTCCTACGCAATTGGTTAATGTCCATGTTTTCTTGAAGACAGTTTTAAGATAACATAATAACAGTATACAGATAAATTAATTCTACTCAAAAAAGGTAAACAGTAATTAACATTTCTGATGTCAACAGTTTTGTAGAGATCCTATAATCAGCCTAATGGATAAACAGCCTGCAAAGTGCAATATGCACATCTTACAGGATTTGAAGTAGAGCATAAAAGATTTGTTTAAATTATGAGACTTGATTTTTATTAATGTTGTTGCCAAAAGTAGCTGAGACATTCATAAGAGACATCATTGAGCTTTCATCTACTGTACGTTAAAAGCAGTGTTTCAGAAATCTAATTTTGCAGACCATCAGATACAGTATGTCCTAGGTTATTTTTCCATCCATGTTTTCAGAAGCATAAAAAAATGCAAGATGAGATAAGCAGAAATTAGTAAAAATATTTTTCATCCATCAACACAGCATTTAAAAGTAATATCAAAGAAATTAGGCATCAAGTACACAAACCTCTGGTGCATTTTAAAAGCTGCCGGCAGCACCTGTCTCCATCTATTCTCCTCCTCTTAAAATTTCATTAAGGAGTCAAAAATAATATTCAACACATGGTGTTTAAAGAGAATATAGCCTAACTTAGTTATATGAAAAAACTCAGCATTTTCTTACTTGCGTCGATATTACAGGGGTCTGACAAACTAGGTGACTTTGAACACATTTTGTGTTCCTGTTGCACATGAGGACACAAACAGGTTAAAGACCCAATGCTTGATTTCACTTTCTAGCATCAGAAGCTTCACAGAGATTTAAGTACTTCTAAAGAGAAAATACTGTTCAAATGTACCATCATTTGATAACTAACCAGAGAAGGAAATAAAGTACACCAAAAGAGGAAAAAAATATTGAGAAGAAATGAAGTCTAACTTACAACACTGGGAGGCAGCACTGGGCAATGGTTTCTTCTGGACTTCCTCCTGAAAGGCATACTAAACAAGAAAAAAAAAAGGGAACAGAGACAGATAAGAAAGCAAATGGTAACTTTATGGAACAGCTTTCAGAGTACATCATGCCACATAAGAGAAAACATCCCTGGTAGCATTGAAGTATTAAATACTCTCCTTAATATCCATATTCAACCACACTCCCATAAGTCTCCTCTTTTTTCATGCCAAAACCAGGTGTTAACAAGTGCACATCTGGTTAAGCTGAAGTCTGCTTTACCACAAGCACAGGCCCTATCCAAACTCCGAGACCTCAGATTAGACATCTAAAGATCTGATTCTCCACACCATGATGCCACTGTGACAGGAGCTCAAAGCCGACTATAAGCCCGTTTACGGTTAGACACTCAAGCACAGCTTCAACTGTTCAAAACTCATGTGGGCTCACAGCAGCACTGCAATAGGAGACTGAAGCAGTTAGATAATTAGTGTGCCCGGCAGGGCAGTAAGTTAGATAATTAGTGTGCCCGGCAGGGCAGTAACACAATGTTTGCCCAGCCAACGCTTACAAACTCTTCTGTGATCCACTGTACATCCAAAGTGAAGAATTTTTCATCTCATTTAATACTAAATTAGAGGACAGAGATATTTCAATTAGCCAGCTTTGACTTTTTACAAAGCTGTTTGTTACAGCATCAAAGCATTCCCTAGGGGAAAGCCAGTGGTTTTATTTTGTTATTCTCCTCTGTCTCGTATTACACAGAGATATGAGAAAATTAGGACAATTGAGCGAAATTAATGAGAACAGCCTTTGCTAGGAAAAAAAAAAGTCCGACGACAACGGAAGCGGCAACCCTAGCAAACTGGGAGCCCGACGACAACGGAAGCGC
>NW_008796209.1:459856-476944 GCF_000699145.1 Aptenodytes forsteri
AAAAAAAAAGTCCGACGACAACGGAAGCGGCAACCTTAGCAAGCTGGTGCTGCAATCTGTGCAAGACAGGGCCACCAGACAGCCCCTCTTTGGATTTGGTAAGGATTAACGACCAGTTCATTACATGGAAGGTGACAACCTGCAGACTTCTGCTGCGGCTATCTTCCGATCTGTGCTATTTAAAATGCACAAGTGATCCTGAAAGGTGGTTAGTCTTCTCATCAGCAAACTGCCAACTCACTGAGTTAATCAGGATTGTGAAAACAAGAACTGATGGATCTCACAGCACTGACTGGTTGACAAAGTGGTGAAAGGAAGTCTGTTGATGAGCAATTTCAGCAGCACAGGACAGCACTGGGTTCTGAATTATTATACTCAGATCCAAAAATAGCAGTAGCTTGTTCTTTTTAAGACATCAGCCCAATGGCTATCAGCAGTCCCAAAAAGAAAACTGAGTATTAAGTCTTTGTAGGAATAGAGACTGGAAAACTTATGACACCAAATAAGCTCCAGATGAACCTGCTTCTTGAACACTGCTGTGTAACTTCAGTCTGTTCATCCATTGTCTCAAACTGACATAGCTGAAATTAACTCACAGAAAAGAAGATAAAGGCACAAAGTTGTCCTGTCCTAAATACCACCATGCAGGCTAGGACTCTGCAGCCCCAAAGCCATGCAAGAAGGTGAGGTCTGTAAAGCTGAGTGGCACAGAGTGGATGAATGAGGATCAGCCATTCAAGTTCTGCAAATAAACCTGCCTCCAGCTGGTTTCACAACACAGGGTTTGTTTGCAACATAGGGTTTGTTTGCTCAGAGCAAATAAGATATTTCTTCAGGCAACACATAATTAAGGTGCTGAATTCCTTTGCTACAACATAACTGACCTGGGTGCATTCAAAAGGCAACTGACATCCACAGAAGAAAAATCCATCAAGTGCTGTTAAACACAAAGATACTGCCTCTGGCTCTGGAAGTTCCTGAGCTACAAGTTGCTGCAAATTAGGGGAATATGCAAGGAAGATATCATCCCCACTCTGGGTCGCTGTCAGACATGGGACAAGATGAACCTTAGGTCAGGCCCTGCACAGGTGTTCCTACATTTTTTTCATTTTCTCACTGGTGACAGGGAACATCCATAATAAATTTGAGATCATTAGGTCAAAAATACAGAGACATGATTTTGTTACAGTATTTGATAAAAGCATGCACTTAGCATGCATATGGATGGCACTCCAGGGAAAGGGGTGTCTCACAAAGCTCAGGACATCTTTCAGCAAGTCCCAGTTCAGTGAAGCACTAGAGGGCACCTATGCTTCATTGAAGTACCTGGCACAGACTGCTGCTACAGTCCACAGGAGCAGGGAGGCACCACAGCAGTGTCACTGACAGGCCAAATCACAGATTGAGCTTTGTCATCAACTCCAAGAGGTTCTCAGAGTTCTAGGAAGGCAGGGGAGGTTGCCCTCAAGCAGTTATGTTTTCATCCTCCCAAATACTGATCTGTCCTCAGTCAAAAAGAAAACCCACCTTATTTTTCTCCATCTGCACAGTAAACCAAATGACTCAAATAAGGAGCAGAAAAGAATAGATGAACGATCCCAGAACAAAAACCTACTAACGTCACTGGCAGAACATTTTGCAAGTTACCTTGCTACAGAAAGACACCTATTAAGAGTTTAAGCAAGCACCACATTCCTACTCAGTTATGTTGACATTGACACATGAGGGTTTTTTTTAAAAAAATGCTAAACTTCTGGTACAGGCATTAATATGTCAAATCATATTTTGTAAGCTGTATGAACTGTAAAGAAAAGATTTAATCATGCAACTGTTCTAGTCTCGCAAAAAAAAAATTGTAACTTTTAGTTTATAGCTGTTTAGCCAAGTACACACTAGAAAAAACAGGAAACCAAAGCCATAGCCAGCAGTTATTATAATATAAGATTCATAAACTGAGCCATTAACAACTGGATTAGGAAAAAAAGCTAACAGCTCCAACAGTCCTCAGTTCCAAGAAAGATTCAGTATCTTGCTTTGTCTTCTTCCCAGAAGCAGCTAACTGCAAAAATGTCCCTTTTGACTTGATTTAACAAATGAAGAGAACCTACCACAGCTTGTCAAAAATGGTTTCACTCTCTTGTGAGGTAAAGCATGATATTACCTTTCCTTTGAGTGTATGCACATCATCAAAACAGTTCTCACTATTTGAGCACCTCCAGCATGCAGAAAAATGTTCCTCTCCTTCACACTAACAGTATACCTGAGAAAACAGTTCTGTAAACAGTTCATGGAAGACTTGTAAATGATGAACATTTAGTAGTTACCTTAATCACAGGGATCCACTACAAAGAACAAAAGCAAGTTATAAGGCATTCAGGGCTAAATTCACCTTTCAATTTAGATATTTACCTCATCATCTCCCAGTGAATTTATTTGTTCTAATTTTCTGGTCCAGTATCTGGCCTCTTCTTCAGGGATATCTATACCAAAAGAATAAGTCACACCATCTTATCAACCAGGCAAATTTGCATTTATCACCAGTAGCATTAAAACAGGGAAAGTATTCCAAGATCATACCACAAAAAATCCACACTTAATTTTGAAGTAATAGGACTGTCTTATGTTAGCACTCAGATGGAAAATAAACATTGTAAATAGTGACACGGTTCAAGGGCTTACATTGCTTTCTTGTTTAAAGCTGATTAATGAAATGCACGCTGCACAAAGGTAGGAAAGAGTAAGACAGACTGGTTCAGATTTAATTCAAGTATTAGTTTTATGAAGAGCCATTTCACAATGTTATGAATACACTTGCTATATGCTTGTTAACACATGGCAAGATCAAGAGCCTCTTCTGGAGGCTTTTATAACCTCAAAAGAACAAGGGGTCCTTTTGAATAGCACATCTTTCTTACGTACCTGGCATAACACAAATTCAGTATCAAAAAAGAAATAGTCTCTTGTTTTCCTTTGCAGGCAATAAGCCAAATCTTTTGAGGTAATGAACAGTGTTATAGGCAGCCATATTTACATGAAAGCACACTCCTATTTTTACCACACACTGCAACTTCATTGTGAAATGAATCACAACAACCCTTTTACCTTCTAGAAGATTTACCAAGTTGATGACTGACAGCAAGTAGCAAGCATTATCACCTTTATTTTGGTAACTATTTTCTGTTTCACACTTTGAAGTAATACAGTGTCCTAATGGGCTGAAGGGAACATAGACTTCTGCCACTCAAAATTTCATCTCTCAAAGTGCACCCTTAGAGGTGCAGACGAACTGCTGTGGAAAGCTTAACAGAAGGCAACTTAGGTACAAACTGTGCTTACAGAATAGAGCAAGAGGTGCACAGCACCAAGGGAAATAACCCACTGAAAGAAAAAGCATGTCAGGCTCTCAGTCCAGGAGAATTAGGTAAATTATTTAGGGATGGGGGGCATATAAAATAATTGGAAAGAGGGAAAAAAAATTTTGGGGCTTTTTTTTTAGCCACTCAACATCCCCCTGACTGTAGAGTGGTTGGTTGGTCTTGCCTCCAAGAAGGGGCAACGAGATCTGAAATTTGGCTATTCATGGCCCAAAACTGCGTCAATGCAGAAACTTCAGAGCTCACCCAGGAAGGAAGCGGCAGAGGCAGGGACTGCTCCAGCTAGACACCACCAACCCTGCAAGCCTCACCATCCCAAATACTGACAAATGAGGATGAGTATAATACCAGTTCAGCTAGTTTTCCCATCTCTTGTAACTCTTTACACTCTCAGGTGCCTCATTAGGAGCCAAGAAGTTTACATCTAACAAGTTTGTTTTCCTGCAATGAACTGTACCCCATGAACACAGCCACAATGATATGCTAAGCTATGCGTTGGCAAGAATGGGAGAAGTAGGCTGGGATGGTCTCCTGGTGAAAAGGTGGTTCTAAAAGTCACATCCACTCTTGCTCCTGAGAGAAACAAGAACAAGATTTACTGGCAGGTGAGCATTCCATTGGGACCTACGTGCTTCCAGAAAGGACCAAGTATTGCTTTCTTCTTATACTTAACGGGGATATCTGCCCTACGTGTGTCCCTTCTCAGCCACACAAACCATCATCTTATGAAGCCAGTGACCCCAAAACATCTGGAGATGATAGTGGCCAGTGTACTAGAACATGAACCGCTTTCAACAAGAACAAGGAACATGCCAGATTTAGTGGAATTTGAAGTTTCAGAAGTAGGTGTTTCCTTGGACTACAAATGAATGTCTACACCTTTGTAACAGAAACACCACTGTATTTTTATGCAGCTAGTCTCACCCAGACAAGGGGGATAAAACAGGCCCCACTTGAGAAAGTTTTAGGCAACTGGAAACTTAGTACCTGGCTCTAGAAAACTTGCATTAAGTAGAAAAAAGACAACCTATTTCTCCTTGCTTGAAGGGAGACCAGCAAAGTAATTTATTTTAACCATAATACACAGAGCCAGTTGCTCTTTCTGACGTACAGTACATTGCTTTGTTGTTATATGCTATTAGAAAACAAGGTAAGAGAAATATGAGAGTGTCTTCCACAATTACAGGAGTTGTAGAAAAACATACATGCTTTTGATCATCAGGGCTATGGATCACAGCTGCACAGATTTATTAGATGAGCTCCGCCCAAATTAGGGATGGCATTCTGAGGAAATCTGGACAGAATTGATCTAGAAAGAGGACATCAATTAACTGAAGGGCTATCAGCATACAACCTGATGAGATTTAGGAGGACAAACTCCAACAAAGACCTGAAGCAATCCAAACATTAAACCAAAGCCTATGGAATTTTGTCTTTGAAAGCCATCGCTTCTCTAAAAGATGAAGAAAAACTCAGGAACAGAGGACTAAAGGTCAGAGTGAAAACAACTCAACTCTGGAGCCTGAAATCAAGACCAAAGAGATGCAGGAGGGATGAAGCAATGGACTACCATCAACACTGCAGGAACTGCAGTTGTGTCAGGGTAGGCTTCAATGCTTTCCCATAGACCATGGTTTAGCGGCATGCCCAGGCATCAAGGAGCACCATGTGTCTCTTGGATTTGTTGTTCCTATCTTGTACCCAAGGTGCTCGTTTCATAAATGGAGCTATCAGATTTTTAGTGCAGGATTGCTGCTATGCTCTTGAAACAGCTTCTTATGCAAGTCAGAGATAAAAATCTGCTACTGTCTAGATACTGGCTGCTTCAAGGACATAGTCTTATCTTGCAGAAACTTGTCATCAATATTAATGGCAGTACAGCTACTGCACAGCAAACCTTAAACATGAAGCAATTGGCCTATGAACTTGAGTCAAGTTACCTGCTCAGAAGAATAAATGCCCAATGAGACAGAATTCTCAATTTTTTGAGGAAGCTGTTTATAATTATTTTTTAGTTTCACCATTCATTCGTGTCTCGCTTCAGTCAGCTGTTTTGTTGAAGCCGGTTCCTTGGAACGCAAAGAATGGAAAGCCCTTGTGCAGAGATCACAAACTGACTGCTTGCAAGGCCACATCCACTGGCCAGCTCCTACATCACTGCTCAGCTTTGATTACAAGTCTAAGTAACTCTTCTACATTAACTTCTGCTTATAAGATAAGAAGCTGAACTAGTCCAAACAGAGGCCATCTGATGCCAGCTCAGGACCCTGCTGACATCATGCTTGGTAAACAAGAGGAGCAAGGCTGTATGTCAGTGAAACAAAACTGCTGAACAAGAACAGATCTGTTCACTAGGTTTTGGGGTTTCTTAACTTGATACCAACATGGAAAGGTTGCAAGCTTTACTGTCCTTGCTCCTACTGCTGTCTTCAGCTGGAAGCTGAACCCCCTGTCTTCTCTGGGCTCCTGGTGTCAGGGAGCAGTGAGGTCTGGTTGCTCCCTAAGGGAGGGGAGGCAAGGGAGATTCTGTGGCTGGCAGGGCAGGGGACTCGCCAGCCAGGGCCCTGTCCTACAGCACCTGAGCAAGGTGAGCAGGTCAGGCCCAGAGATCATGGCCGGGTTCAACCAGGAGCCCAGATCGGCAGGCAGGTCCATGGTGACAAGGCAGATCTGAGGTCGAGCCAGGAAGTCAGCCCACATCTGGGCCTGGATCTATGGGGTCCATAAGCAGGCACAGACATGGCTACGGCTGAGGTGGGGAATCAGTAACTCCCACAGCACCACTCAGGAGTGAAGGCTCAGAGCTGAGCTGCAGTGGGACTCCTGGGCCCATGAGCAGGGGGTGTGGGTGGAGGTCCCAGGTGAGGCTGCTCAGAGCAATTAAGACATATCAGTGCACCCAGGGCCCTGACACCTGGATACACTGCACTACCACAGAAATGGGGACAGTGCAGTACAGAGACTTACCAGACTGAGGAAGGAATTACAGGAGAATTTGCTGCATCTATACAGACTGCTTCACTCACAGTTAGACCCCCTCAGGTACCTAAACATGACAGTATTCCCGCTTAGAGATCTCTAGCTTGGCAATAACCAGGAGTTTCAGCCCTAAAGCTTTTCATCACCTCAGGCTTGCTGGTCCTTGCTCTACTCCTTGCACATCACCTTGTGCCACCTGAGTTCTTCCCAGGTAGCAAGTCCTGGGCTGGGGCATACCCCAGGTAGGCATGAGTGAGAACAAGTGCTGGAAGTAAAAGCGATACCCTCTCTCTCCCCACTTTCCTACACTTGGCTTCCTCTCTTCCCAGCCCCAATTTCTTCCCTTTCCAGAGGTACAGGAATCTTTACAAGTTCTCACTGAAATAACTTTGCAGAGCTGAGCATTCCTCTTTCTGTACAGCTCCCAAGACAATAAAACAACAAAGCACATTTACTCCATCTGTTGGCTGGACTCAGATCAGCATGCTCCCAGCCCGGGAGTCATGAGAACACTAAAAGCATTTTCACTCCAATTATCTACTAGAAACAGCCTGGCACAGACCCAAACTGCTATAGTTTGGGAGCCAAAAGCATTTTTGAGTACTCCATCCTGTGAGGGACTTGCATGTAGCCACTGCACTTCTAAAAAAGGGGGACAGAGTAAAATTGCTTTTAAACAGCACAATTTTACACTTGAAAAGCAGCATCTTGGAAAGTCTGTGCCAGCAAACATTCACTACATTAAGACAATAATAGCAAGACTGTCTTATCCCCAACAGTAAATTTTCTAAACCGACCAAGAAGAAAAGCTGTCTCCCTTCCTTCATATGTCTGTCTTGTTCCTGAGAAGAAACAGATATAATCAGTGGAGAAAGCTGCTCCAGCCTGTCTTCACTAACAACCACTTCCTCCCATCAAGAAGGCAGTTTATTGCCATTTTTAAAAGACTACCAAACATAAAAATGCTTTGCACCCTAGGGGTTAATATCAACTCTCACTAACACTTCACATTTCAAATGCTCACGCTTTGCTGCACTTTTATAGAAGAGGATTTGCAGTCATTCTGTTTCTGCGAGACTGAACATTTAAGAACATAGGGCTGGCAGAGAATGTTAGATGACAGTCTGGTCCCCAGCACCTCAGTCCATCACACACAGATGCTCACTGCAGAAGGGCCCAGAGATCTGCTCTCTCCCCTGTACACCACAAGCTAATGTCACACTAACAACATGGCCTGGTTTTAGTTGGGATAGAGTTAATTTTCTTCCTAGTAGCTGGTACAGTGCTGTGGTTTGGGTTTAGGATGAGAACAATGTTGGTAGCAACAACTAAAACATCGGTGTGTTAAGTCGTGCTTACACCAGTCAAGGACTTTTCAGCTTCCCATGCTCTACCAATTGAGAAGGCTGGAGGTGCACAAGAAGCTGGGAGGGGGCACAGGGGGGGCCAGCTGACCCAAACTGGCCAAAGGGACATTCCATATCATGGGACGTCATGCTCAGTACATAAACTGGAGAAAGCTGGCCGGGGGGGCCGCTGCTTGGGGACTGGCTGGGGATCAGTCAGCGGGTGGTGAGCAATTGCACTGTGCATCACTTGCTTTGTACATTATTATTATTTTATTCTATTTCAATTATTAAACTGTTTTTATCTCAACCCACGAGTTTTCTCACTTTCACTCTTCCGATTCTCTCCCCCATCCCACCCGGGGGAGGGGGAGAGCGAGCGAGCGGCTGTGTGGTGCTCAGTTGCCGACTGAGGTTAAACCACGACACAACACTACTGAACACAAAGCAAGAGCTGCATCTGGAACGTGCAATGGGACACATGGCGGATATATCAAGGCCACCATAGATGTTCTTTGTCTCATTAGAAATCTGGGCATTAACAAAGTTTCCTGGATGGCCTCAGGAAAGGTTATTTTATATCACCAGGAGCAGAGACTACAGCTGTCACCAGCCTCTGTTAGGAAATTGCTTCCCCACTCCAAGGCTGGTAAACGCTTAAAAACAACTTCATATGAAAAAGGGGGGAAAAAAAAAATCTCTAGGTTGCCTTCATCATGTGTTACCACTAGCAGCATCAGCACATTCTGCATTTATTTCAGCTTTAGCTGTTGCCAATCTCCAGAGTACCAGGAGAACACATACCAGGGAGGAAGAATCCTGAACATATCGGGGGGAAGCAGAAGCAGCAAACTAATCCAGGATAAATATAGTGCACACAACAAACCAGTTTCTAAACCTCTTTGCATATGCAATCATGGTTTACACCAAGGACTTCAACTTCTCTGGTTTTCAAATTTGTTTATTCTCTCTTACCATCCCTTAAAAACTTCAAGCTCCGCCTAAACACAATGAAACATTTTAAATACACAGACTGAGTAACCTGGGGTACTGCATCCATATGCATCATCTAACCTAAATGAAGCAGAGCAGCCAGAAATGATAGAGAAAGCACAGAAGCACAGCCAAACAGAAGAACGCACTATTTTGTTAAAGCTGCTATCCCAGACAGCTGTATTTTACCAGACTTGGAAAGCAGCACAAGCTGTACATGTGCACACATACCGCTCCAGTTCTCATATATCTACAATAGCCAGGAGATCTTCACCTGGGAAACAAAATGTGATACACAATGTTCCTAAGTGTCAGTGCAAACATGCTGGTTTTAAAACGTTACCTCTACAGCAACAGAGCTGCTGACTTAAGAATTTCCACAGCAGATCAATGATCTGCTTAGTTCTCTGTGTAGGTTTAAAGCAGCGGTTCCCAGCTCGTATGACAACACAGTCTTAACATGTGGGGCACTATGAGTCCATACTGCTACCCTCCGTTTAGAGGGAAACTGCCCTGCAAATCCATCAGGAGAGACACAGAGGCAGTGCTGTGAGCCGAGCTACCTCCATGCATCCCTCCAAGTCTCACAGTACACGTTCTCTATCCTAGAGGTGATGGCAGGAGATGTTCAGTCATGGTGTGAAGGGAAGCACCGCTGGAGAAGGTGATATGGGTAGATGCTATCTTATAGAATCATAGAATCATTGAGGTTGGAGAAGACCTCTAAGATCATCGAGTCCAACCGTCGACCCAACACCACCACCCACTAAACCATGTCCCTAAGTGCCTCATCTACTCGTCTTTTAAATACTTCCAGGGATGGGGACTCAACCACTTCCCTGGGCAGCCTGTTCCAATCTTCTAGAGGAATATCCCACACTCTTGGTGCCTACCACTTTTCAACCTGCTTCTGACCTTGCCGTGGCAGGACAGACTGAAAATTGAGCACATCCAAGAAAAACTGCAGCACTCTTCAAGTGAAGAGCAGCAGAATCCTTGAAAGAGCTAACTGATGCACCCATTTTTCCTGGATGTTATGAAACACTGGACAGGCAGACAACTTTTCACACTCTAAAATAAAAGCCCTTCAACACAGCAGTGTGGAGTTCCTGTTATTTCAGTATTTGGCATAGCAAGCAAAGGAATAAGTAATAGCTATGCTTTAAATGATCAATTGCGTTAAAAACAGAAAAGTCACAAAAAGCTTGTTATTGACTTAATGTTTTCAGTCTTCTGCATGAAATCCTACTTCTCAGAATTCTATGTTCTACAGAACATCATACATTTTAAAATAGTAGTTAAAAAAACAAAATAAACAAACAAACAACAGAGTCCTGTGTTTTGAGTATAGCAGTAGGGAGAAAACACACTATTACCTGAAATATTTTTTATTTTTTAAATCCAGATGCTCTAACACATAATGGTTTACAGGGA
Source organism: Aptenodytes forsteri (assembly GCF_000699145.1). NCBI lineage: Eukaryota > Metazoa > Chordata > Aves > Sphenisciformes > Spheniscidae > Aptenodytes > Aptenodytes forsteri. The sequence goes on from NW_008796209.1 coordinate 469,983, forward strand.
ATCTGTTTTCCTATACTTGGAAAAAAAAAATTCACAAAATGTAATGCAGCCCAAAACATGAATTGCAGAAGAAAGCAAATTCTCTTTTGGATACTCTCTGAATACATAGGGAGAGATCAGAACTTCATTTTCTTTTAAAACAGAGACAGTTTACAAACAACTATGTCAGAATAAACTTAGATGAGAAGGTAGCGGCTACAAGCCTTGCCTTCAGCTACATGTGCTGTGTTCTCTCCCTCCCAGAAGCCTAAACACTTGCCCCACAGAACCAACGTTTCACCTCACAAGGAAATCAAGTGAGTTGTTCCTCTTCTCACGTAACAAGCAATCTCAGTAATAAACTTCCCACTGACAGGGTGACAGCAGTGAATCACCAGGACATTTTCATGAGGAAGAGGGATGGCTCCAGACCAATGTTAGACAGCTTAGTTGTCAAGACAGCTGAGATGTCAGATACCTTTTCCCCTTTACACACTGGACTGTAGTTAAAAAGCAGTGCCTATTAAATCTATAAAACACTGCGCTCACCCTCAATTGCACCATCCAGCTGACTGTGCACTCAAAACAGTACACCCAGCTTAGCTCCCAGAGCACAAGATACAATTTATATCGATTTTAGTGCTGCAGGGCCAAAGCCTGCATCCTCTTTTGCACCAGGAAGGGGGCCATGAGACTAATAGATGACCTAACTTTTTTCCACAACAGATGGCCAATCCTGGCAGTTGCTGGCCAAATGCCAGTGGGTGCACAAATGCTCCACCAGTGCTTAGAGCATGATGCAAATTGCTCACACTGCCAGGGGCTCGGCTGCAAAAAAAAGCAACAGGCAGAGGAGGAGAGATGAGCCTTGCAATGACAGACAACTTTGAAGCACTTAAATGCCCACTGTAGAAAAAAAAAAAAATACCACAAGCCCCAAAAACACCATCTTTGTTCTTGGTCCCAAGAGTCAGCTAAGAGCTAGAAAGAGGAGCAATGTAAGCCTTGGATGCGTTCTGGTTAAGCCCTTCCTTTGGGAGTTTGTCTGTCTGTTTTGGGGGTTTTTTTGTTTGGATTTAAGTAAACTAAAATTAAAAAAAAATTAAAAAAAATAAAAATCACACACAACTTTACTTGAGATGGCTTTGCTCCCATTAGCTACTTTTTCACATTCTGTACTTTTCAACCACAAGTAACTGCCAGAAAGGCAGTTCTTACAACACCAAGTTATTTATATACTCTGCTAATGATAATGTTCAGGAGCACTGAGCATTAATGTTTCACTAACTGAACTGCACATTTCTAACAGGGTTTAAGTGCACCTACTGCAAAGCAGCTTTAACAACACACTTGACCTCTGCTAGAGCCAAATTTGTCTAGGTACAAAGAAGTGAATGTTCCCTGCTCAGGAACAAAATGTCTAACTGCACAATCCTGAAATAGTATCAATAGTTACTTAAACTGCTGCTAGTCTAAACATTCCAGCACTCTGAGACCATCAAATCTTCCTTAATTATTCTGATCTTGTTAGAAAGAAACCAAACAAGAAATGAACACCAGCAATTTAATTTGCACTGAACTATTTTGGTTGAACTGTGAACAAGCACAACGATTATAAAACTCAAGGTGCTCCCAAACACTTTCTCTCCACTGTCAGAACCCTGAGTAAGTTATTGAAAGGCACTCACCAAAAGGTAATTCGAATCTCGTGTCCAGCAAAATTTTATGAGGAGTCGGGTTTTTGGTTCCACAGATTTCATCATGTTTCATTACAACTTCTGCCTCCAGCGTAGCCCACTCCCCAGGACCTTCCTGTGAATCACAAGCCACAGGTGATGCTTCAAGTCTGGCAGGTCCTTATGCAGCAACTCTCACACATTTGCTAAGATAAAAGACTCAGGAAGACCCTTACCGCATTATCAAGACCTGGTACCTGATTTTAACATCAAATGACATCCATTCAGCACATGCTGGCAGCTTTTCTTCCAAATCTCAAAGGCCTTTACCAAGACAAGCAGCAAACACCTCCCAGCAGAACTACTGCCTTCTCAGTGGAACTGCAAAGGTAAGTCCTCAAAGGCAGACACCAAGGAGTGTCTGGACAGCCAGAACTGAGCACCAGCTAGACCTTGTGGCCACACTGCTGGGCGTCCCCACTCTTTTATGGAAAATACAAGCTCTCTCTCCCTGCTCAAATTCAATAATCTTTTAAATAATTGCCCTGAAATTTGAGGTAAAGAAACAAACATGTCCTGCTTAGCTGCAAGAACCTCCAAATTCAGTAGTTAGGGCGGTTACAGACATTGGCACATCCCATTTCCTACTTTTTTCCATTCATATTAGCACCACTAGACACCCTCTAACACTGCAACCAGAAACTTTAACAAGATGATGTAGACATGCTCTGGGTCTACCTTAAAGGTCAAGCTGCCTGTTATCAGGGTACCCTCTATCTTTAGCAGAAACTTATAGGAATTTGAGCATCAGCTAAGGAGTCAGCCCTTAAGACTTCAGACACTTGACAACTATATGCATTCCTTAACAGATTAAACCCTGTTTTCTGAGTCCATGTGAGTGAAATGAGTCCAGAGATACCTACTTAAGCTCAGTTTTGGTCTCACTGTTGGCAGCATCCCAGCATCCTTCAAAAAAAAAAAAAAGAAAAAAATCCACAACCCCAGTGTGATGCCAACAGCCCTCTTCCCCCACCCAGCCTTCTTGGCTTTGCAAGTGGAAGTTTTTCTGAGGAGCACAGTCCTGGGCTGCACCAGCCTAGATTTGTAACACATTAACTATCAACATTGGAGCTGTCAATATAAAGCTTCTGTGTCAGCTTAACCTCATCAGATTGGTGAATGGCCTTCAGAGCAATCCACACAGTCCCAACCAGGGTGTCCCAGATCAGTCCTTTGTTCCATACTTCAACAATTAGGCCCAGGTCCAGCCGACTGATCTCACTGCAAGAAAAGAAAATGCAGCACAGGTAAGGAAAAAGCAGAATACAGCCTAATTCTGCTTTAGGTTCTGCATTACTGCCATGATTATACCAGTGAACTCTTTCCACACAGCTGTGTCAAGCTACAGAGAGCTTCTGGAAGCATGTGGTTGAGGCGGCTCATACACACAGGGAACGCTCACAGTTTAACACTAACTACACAAAGATTGCAAACTAAAACCCTGAGCTATCTCACGCGTGGACTGACAATTGAGAACTCATCTCAGCACCTACATACACAGGAGGAGAAAGGGTATCTTGGGCCAAAGCCGAGAGGTGAGATGTTCTTTGTCATCAGGCACCCCACTTCTAATAAAGTGGGTGTCTCCTTTCCCTTGGCAGCACAGCAATACAAGCGTACTCTGGCAGGTCCAAACATGCCAATACTTACCTGTGCGTGGAGCTGCCGCACGCCAAAAGTAACAGTCTCAAACCCAGCATAGCTGCATCAGCAGCACTACCTATTGCTCAGGGCTGTGTTGCACCGCTTCTGCTCCAGCACTAGCTTCTTCCTCCGCGTGACACTGCAAGGCTTTGAGCCGTGTGAATCTCTGGCAGCAAGTGGCAATACAGCCACACAACCACCAAGTGCCAAGTTCTTGGAAAAACTTATCTGAAGGTTCTCATTAACATCTTTGCTCTCAGTAAGGAAAGGATGCATCTCAAATTCGCTTCTTCCCAATGCTTCATAGCATTTATGCCTCCCTCCTTCATGCTGGTTAATAACATGCCTACTTAAGAACAGTGTAACACATGCACAGCCTGAATGTTGGTAAAAACAACAAGGTAGAGAAGAATCCTGAGCTGCCTGTTGATACGCAACTGTCTCACACTTATCATGAAGAAAGGCTGTTGTTCCTACTTCTTTGAGCTCGGGACTTCCCCCTAGTGCAACCACTAATCCCCAAAAGTAGGTATCTTGGACACACAATGCTGCTGCCCGCTGTCCTTCTGTCCAAATGTATCCATAGTAAGTTTATCAAGGGAATTTAAAAGCACATTAGTCGCTAATTGACTGCCATCATAGCCAAAAAAAAGAACTGCTGCAAATCCCAGCGTCTATTTGAGCTTTGCCCCAGAGACTTCTTACAACTTTAAAAGAGAATATTGTATCTACAAGGTTCAAGACAAACCCTACAGCTACAGCAAAGCACATTAATATCTATTTTAAACCCAAGTGCTTCTGTTCTTAAGCACTTTAAGGACACAGGAATTGAGGTCAGGAGTGTCCAGTACTTGGGTGACTCGGTCTACATAGTTCAAAATCAAGCCATTACACAGGCTTATTATGAGTTTACTGCTAGCATCCTGAAATTGAGTCTCCAGCTCCCTCTATTTGGATATGGCTACTCAATACGGCCAAGCTAGCAACTAGCCACCTGCACCATCACTATTCTGCTTGCCTCTTGAAGTTGATACTTATCTGATTGCACAAACTTGCAATAACAACAGAAATGACTGATTTTCTGCTGGCTGGACTAGTGTGAGGCCAGAAAGGGAAGGGAAGAAATACTGTATTTTCAGGCACACTGTAAAACCACGTTCTTTGCTTCAACATACATTGACAGAGCAAGACATTGATCATAAGACACCCAACGGACTTCTGTACAGAACTCCACACCACAGGTCACCGGATAAGAATAAAAAAATAAAAGATTTTCAGTACAGTGGCTTTGACTGCCTTTGTGTCTCCCTTTCTCCACCTTCTGGTTAGATGCAGAATAGCTTCAAAGAACAAAAGACCCGAGATTGGAATTTGGTGTCCCTCCCTTTCCACACACACATAGAATTTAAATGAAAGAATTTTCTAACTACTTCAACACCGATTTAATCATCATGTTCTAAACATCAGTTTGCACTTTCACTCAAGAGGTGCTTGCTACAAATATGCAGTCCTTTTAAAGCTGCTTCAAAATTAGAAGATGTCCCCAAAGAAGACATTAAAGTGCTTTGCTGGTCTGGTAAATAAGCAAATCTCAAACATCCCCAGAGTCCCCAGTTCTGAAGTGTTACGTCTCACAAGGAGTTTGGAAGCAAAAACAACAAACAGAAACAAAGCATTTTCTTGGTTGCAGTCTATTCTTCCACTATGCCTCATAAAAAAAGGTAAACACAAACACAGACAGTAAAAGCATCCTTCCCTCAGGGAAAAATTACTGTGTTCAAAAGCCTTTTCCAACTTCAGAAAGAAAAAGAGCAAACCAGTGAATAGTAGTATTGGAATATCAGTGCTATTTCTCCTGGGACAACTTAATGTACACAGGATCATGCAAAACACGTTCCTTGCCACATGTAATATTTTTGTTATAAAGAAACATCAGGACAACTGTGTTGTTGCTTGGCTAAAGCAGGGACAATAATGGCAAGGAAGTTCAGCTAATATTCTGCTTTCATATCCCCTAGCAACTAATCATGGAGTGGCACAGTGACCTTACAGCATGCTAGGTAAGCTCCCAGCTGATACTGGAGAGCAGTTCCAGGAGCTGTTTGAGGGGAAGAAGGAGGAACAACCATGAGAGCCATCATCCAGCACAAAGACGTGCCATCCTTAAATCACTGGTGAGCAGCCTCCTCTGTAGCTGGCCATGTTTAAAGGTAGTTCCTGCCCACAGGTTGAACACAAATCACAGGAAGAATGAGTTAGTAGTTTGGGTATGGGCATGTGATTTGGCAGACAGGTACAATTCCCTGCCCTAACCTTACCCCAGTCCTGCATGGTTTACGTCAGTGATAACCACAGCTTCTGTCTGACCAGGAACTGCAGAGCTAAGAAGATGGTGGTATTCAGGAGCACACGTCTGTCAACCAGATGCCAAAGGATAGACTCCAGATTCTCCGTGCAGAAGCACACACCTCATGTGCTGCTCCAAAAGCAGAGTGTCACAAAACAAGGGAGATGGGAGCACAGCTATGATGGCAACACTGTACTGACCCAGGTGAACTCCTCAACCAGAGGCAAAAGCTTCCCACTTTTGGCAGAGGAGAACCAACTGCTGCTGGATTGGAAAACATACTTAAAAAATCCCATGCGGGTCTCTTGCTACGGATACTATGCAAGCACCTCAGACCCAGTCAAAAACAGCAGCACTAGCTTTGACTCCACAAGATGAGCACAACATCATTCCCCCCCCCACAACAGCAGTGTCCATGCCAAGTTCAGAGAAAAGCACCTGGAGTCCAGGATTTAGTAAATTTAGTTCACTCTGTCTTACAAAGCTATAGAAACAGAAGCAGATGCAATATATCAATGAGTCATTCATCCACCAGCAAGAAAACCACCATTCTAAAAGACACTGGGAAATCCCTGGCTATGTGTCAGGACTATGAGGACCAGAGCAAATCAGAGGTGCCAACTGCACCAGAAACCCTGGGAGAGCTGGAACTGGTTCTGCTGCTCATGGCAGGGACTGGCAGCCCCTCAAGCTGCAGCAGGGGAGCTGGAAAACACATTCATGGGCACCAGGCCAATGGCAAAAAACATCAACACAGAGCAGCTCCCACACTGAGCTAACCAGGATCACCATGTTGAGGCCCTGAATGCCCTAACAGCAGCCCTTAATTGCCCTGACCAGCCTCACCAGTGGCCTCCACCCACATCTTCTTCCTATGACCCAGGAGCTCCATTTAAGCTCAGCTACGGGCCCTCAGTCCTTGCCCAAGCTATGTTGTAGGTGTGTGTGTGGCAGGCTGACCCTGGCTGGATGCCAGGTGCCCACCAAAGCTGCTCTATCACTCCCCCCCCTCGGCTGGACAAGGAAGAGAAAACATAACGAAAGGCTCATGGGTCAAGATAAGGAGAGGGAGAGATCATTCACCAATTACCATCATGGGCAAAACAGACTTGACTTGGGGAAATTAGTTTAACTTATTACCAACCGAATCAGAGTAGGATAATGAGAAATAAAAAACAAATCTTAAAAACACCTTCCTCTCACCCCTCCCTTCTTCCCAGGCTCAACTTCACTCCCAATTTTCCCTACCTCCTCCC
>NW_008796209.1:477252-488220 GCF_000699145.1 Aptenodytes forsteri
GTGCGCCAGTACGGGCTTCCCACGGGGTCACAGCCTCCTTTGGGCATCCACCTGCTCTAGCGCTGGGTCCTTCACGGGCAGATGTCTGCTCCACCATGGACCTCCATGGGCTACAGGGGGACAGCCTGCCTCACCAAGCTCTTCACCACGAGCTGCAGGGGAATCTCTGTTCTGGTGCCTGGCGCACCTCCTCCCCCTCCTTCTTCACTGACCTTGGTGTCTGCAGAGTTGTTCCTCTCACATATCCTCACTCCCCTCTCCAGCTGCAACTGCTGTTGCATGACAACTTTTTCCCCCTTCTTAAATATGTTACCACAGAGGCACTACCACCGTCACTGATGGGCTCGGCCTTGGCCAGCAGCAGGTCCAACTTGGAGCTGTCTGGCATTGGCTCCATCAGACATAGGGGAAGCTTCTAGCAGCTTCTCACAGAAGCCACCCCTTTAGCCCCCATGCTACCAAAACCTTGCCACGCAAACCCAATACAGTGTGTTTGTCTCCAGGTTAGCCACAGCTGTGCCCATGCCTGGCCATGGACTACATCAATCCAGACCCAACCCACAGACTGACTTCCCAGCCCAGCCTCAGACTTGCCTCATCACTATGGACCTGACCGGCAATTGCTGGACTATGCCCGACCCTGATTATCATTACCAGACACATCCCTGAGCCTAACTTGCTAACTTGCACTCCCAGCTTGACCTCACACCTGCCTCATTACTACGAACTTGTCTGATGACCTGACCCCTCGGCAGACACTGGCCTGATCCTTAGGCAGGCCCTGCTTGCACTGCTCAGGTACTGTGGGACTGGGCCTCGGCTGGAGAGGACGCTGCCCTACCAGCCATCCTACCACACTCTGCTTCTGGCTCCCTATCCCTGTGGGAGCCGCCGGCCTTAGAGCTGTGTGTCAGGGTGCAGTGAAGAACAGGAATCCAGGCAACCCGGTACTGTTAAAGAACACAGGCTACTCCAGCCAGTCCATGGCACCAGCAGAGACAATCTTCCAACACACATCTCCTTCAGGACAGGTCAGTGTGTACAACAGAAAAGCAAATGATTTAGGTTGTCACCAGGCTTGTGTATTTTACCTACTTAAGTACTCCAATTTATACAACACAATAGCAGCTCCATATAAACGTCAGTGCTGTGAAAGGACTCAACCACAAGCACCTCATTGCTGCGCAACACCGTACTTACAACATGAAGTCCTGTTCCCAGCAGGGTTCGTCACCTCGCACGGCTACCGTCGTGCTCTTCACATTTTGCACTTTCAGGGTCACATACGTATTGAATTTATCTGGGGAACGAGAGGCAAAAAGTTATCTCCTTCCCTATACCCTTTCATCACAAAAGCACGTTTCAAGGTTTTCATTCCATACATTGCATCCCAGGGGGACCCATAACGAAAAGTCCATATGGGAAGACATCACTGGGTTAAGGAGCCAAATGTTCAAGATGTTTTTCACCTGCCATCAAGTTTTCAATCACAGTTTTTTAGAAATTCATGCACAAACAAACAAAAACAGGCAACTAAGCACTTGCAGTAAGTCAGGGATGAAGAAAGTGTAAAATCCTGAAGAACACAGACACTTCGTGTGTAAGATGCTGCTTACTGAAATGCAGACGAGAGGAAGAAGAGACAGTCTGAAGGAATAGAGGCTGTTGTGCAGACAACGCAGAGCGAAAAACAAACTTGCAAAACATACAAGCAAGAAGCAGTTGAGCTGACCATATCATCCCTTCCCTTCTGACCCAACTGCTCTCCTAGTTCCAACCTGGTTTTCCACCACTGAGTCCACAAAGAACTTTATGAACCAGTCAGAGTCAGAAGGAAAATACAGTGATTCATGCTAAATGTGCTAAAACTGATCTGTATTGCTTAAACCAGCTGACCTAGAAGAATCACGTTACACTCACATTTTGACAAGACAGGCTTTGTTTAGATGTTTTGCTTTTTATTTTAACTTTGAAGAAAAAGCCTGGAACAACTTTTTTCCTAGGTGCTGCTATTTCTTTATTAATAAAACCAAAACCAGCCAAGCACAGACGCATATAAAGTCTGAATATCAGCACCTCAGAATGATCAAACTCCCTTTCAAGGTAAGTTACCACCTCAGACCTATCTATCAGTTTCATCAAGCCTGGAACAAGACATATGCTAAGTAGCTAGAAAGCAGTGTACATATTTTAATACTTCAGTGTTCTGCTGCATTGCTAGTAAGTTAGATCACAGTCCATTTTAATACCACCAAAATTCACATGCATCATTGCTGTGGGCTACTACAGCATGTCCCAGCATCAAGCTTCAAATATCCTAACAGAAAGGGAGGAAAGGGAAACTACATGATCCAGAAGCTCAGGAAGAAGTCACTGAAAGTCAGATTCCCTCATATCTACCTACACCACTTGCATCCTCCTGGGACACTGGGCTTGTCAGTGAAACCATATGCTTGAGTTGAGTTAAATCTAGACTACAGGACAAATATTTTGCAGCCGTAAGCAGGCTTCTTGATTAGAGAAAGGATAAAATACACATAGTCTCCCTTCCAGTCTGGGCACTCAGCTTTCCTTCCCTGGAAATTCAAGGTTGGTACACGCACAGATCTTGACACACACAGATCTCGACATGACATGGAGCATGGACAAGGAGACCTGGGAAGCTTTCAGCTATAACCCGAGGATGGCTATATCAAGAGAATAAAGCTGAACAAATAAGTCATGAATACAGCTGTGCAATTGCTTCGGATCTAAATACTTCAATAGCTGTTATTCCAGAAGCAAACTGCTTATTCTTTTGTAAACTGTACATCAAATTTCATTCAATAAATGTATTTACCTGCTAAGGGATTCCTTGCTAGGTACTGAACCACAGTGAAATAGTTGCCTAGACTGTAAATTCTGGGTATCACCAGCTCTTTGTTTTTATTTTATTATGCAGACACAAAACCTGGCAGATGGGATTTCAATCCCAAGCACAGCCATTACGGACTGCCACATAAGAGAATGAATCAACTCTGCGGTACCATCCAGCAACCCCGATCAGGATCAAGGAGGCACTGAGTCCAGACAGGCACACACCAGTTCTGCTCGGCAGACATTTTCAGATCCTGTTTTTAACAGGGACAGAGGAAGGACGAGAGGAAAGGGCAGGATGGGGCGGGAATTGGTGACAGTAAAGGAACATCTTTCCTCATCCATCACCTGTTCAGGTGAGGTGAGCAGATAGAGGTTTCTCAGCACTGTGATACCAGGTCACATCCTCAAGCTTTTTACTAACTCAGACTGCCTGGACTCTCGGGGTAGCTTTTGTCACTCCTAAGGAGAACATGGAGGAGCAAAAAGGAGGTAGATGAAAACTGGAGGGAGCAGCACAAGCAGGAGTGAGAGAGCAGGTGTCACCATTGGTGCAAACAAGTAGCAGAGCATGGCTTACCTGGTGGTCCTTGGAGTTTAGCTTTTTTTACTGTAAAGAGAAAAAAGGAAAAGAAAAAAAAGATACTGTTAGTGATTTTGTCCTGCTACAGTTTCATTTGAGTCAGAGCGTCACAGGGCATCGCATTAATTGGACAACATCCCTCAGTAGAGGCCTGGTAGCTGGAAATCCTCACTCATTTTAACAGTTTAACAGTTCTGGAGGCAAAACCTTTTCTGTACCCCACCTCAACTCTCTAAATCGATGCCTTTAAAAAATAATCATAGGATTAATGTTTGGAAAGCAGCATGATACAGCTAATGCAAAGCAATTTCAAAACCAGTCCTTTGCAACTAGAGGTTATTGCTGCTTAGCAAGATGTCATTTCATACCACCTCACTTACACAGTTACAGACACTCTAGAAGAAATAAACATTTCTTTAAAAACACAGAATCTTTCCTCAACAGTGCAGAGCAGACTTTCGACCACAACTTGCAAATAATCAAGCCTGAATAGTAGCTCTATAGTATGACATCTGTAAATCAAATTAACCCGCTATGCTGAATAAGCAGCAGTCTAAACTCAAATGTCACTTCTCTGAGCTCTCCTCAGTTAATTTAATTCCAGGACAGTATTTATCAAAAACAATGGTTAGAACATAAAACAGCCCTGGCTCTTATCTCACTGGATGGAGAAAGGTCCATGTCTACCTAGGGGAGATTTTGTTTACATTTCTCTTTTGCAAGCTCATATCCTCACTGCTATTGCTAAGTGTAAGCACTAAGAGAAGACATCTCTAGGCTCCAGCTAGTTTTCCCAGTGGAAAACTAACACTGAGAAGAAAACATATTTAACAAGCTAGGAAGCAAGACACACCTGAGAACAAAAAGATTTAAAAGCTGGTGTAAGTGAAGTTTCCCCCAGAAAACAGAGCACCCAACACTTACTAAGGCTCACAGAGTCTAACTTACAAGATTAATGTTCTAGAAAAGAACATTAAAAAATAAAAATACAAATAGCCCTTACACAGTTACATGCACTGAGCTGCAACGGAGTGTGATGCTGGAGAACACCCTTACTATTTGAGAAATTCTCCTTTGCAAGCATTTACAGTCCAGGCAGGTGTTTGCATGAAGGAAATGCTGTACCAGGTACAGTATGAGCCAGAGGCGTCTCAAACAGAAGTTAGGAAAGCTGTAGCTTTTACCTAGACTGCCAAGGCCCACAAGCCTTTAGGCCCAAAATAAACAGGTTCATTTTTTCCCAGGTTCAGGGCCTGAAGCATTCCTGATGCTAAACCTAATGGTGCAAGCAAAACATATAATGGCGGGAGCCAGTGTTCCTGCTGACTAAAGATGCAGATTCCTTTTTAATCTCCAAATCAATCAGTTTATTTAACCACTGAGAAACAGGCAGGGCAACCTACCCACTTTCTAGGTGCCTTTGGATACCACACAAAAGCAGGCATTTCATGAAATACTGCCCTGGAGCGGGCAGACACCAGCTTATGTCTGATCCTCCCCTCTCCCCCCCTTTGCAAGAGGCAGGAGACAAAGAAACAAGTGCATGTGCTTGAGGGAAGGAAAAAAGGAGAAAGAGGGCAGGGGACGCACAGTAAGCTTCAGTTGGTCTCTCTCTCTGTCCGTAACAAGCTCCACTGCCATTAGCAGGGAAGCAGAGGCAACCCCAGTGTGGGAATTTGATATTATTTGTCAAAAAAGCAGCCAGAGTGGGCCAATGGCTCCTAGACACAGAGACAAGACACTGCCTCTGCAGCAAGTGATATGCAAACTAAGAGACAGATGCTGTCTGTACATTGTGGTCTTAACCTCTAAATATTAAGAGGTTCATTTGATGAAAGGCAGCAAACCCTGCTGAAAAGAGTGCCCATGTGGGGCTTCAGGAAGAGCTGTCCCAGGGCTTGCAGCAACAGGGATATCCTGGGGCAGCAGCAAGGCTAAACGAAGATCACAAGCCTGCTACAGACCCACATAAAAAAGTCTTGTATCTCGAGTATCTACCAGGAATGAACCCCAATGCCCCTAGGCAACCTGCGTGTAATAAATTACAACTTTAGTTGCAGAAGCAGAGCTTGTAAGAGCGGGATCACAAACCCGGGAGTCTCATCTCACCAGTAATCTTTTGCTCTATCTTCAAGTTTACACAGCATGTCCAAAAAGTTCCCATGAAAAGTGACTTGGACATGTTTTTATTTTGTTAGTCCACTGGAAAGCACTTCCTAGGGGTGTGTAAAAACCATTGCGAAGGTGCAGCTCCCACAACATCTCAGGATCAGGACTGGCCGTGAGACCGCAGGGTTCCCCACACAACAGGGTGAGTGTCCGGGAGCTCAGAGCTGGAAAGAACCATTAGACGCTGCCAAGACTCAGCCTGTTTGTCAGCCCAGGGAATTCACGGGTCAGGTGCAATGCGCCAAACAGCATGCACCATGCCACTGCCGAAGGACCACAGCTTTGGAAAGGCACAATAAGGTTAACTTCCCTAGGGAAACTTTTGTACCCACACCTGCTCGTTCTGTCTCCTTAGAGGTCCTCTATGCCACGTGCTCAAGAAAGGACACAAAGGAATAACGAAGTCATGAAGAAGCCTGACACATTAACAGTTAATTACTCAGTGTTGCAACACAGGCTGAAGACTCATTGCTACTCCAGGGGCAGGGGGACAGCAGGCTGAAATCAAGCCATGTGAAACTACATTTTAGAAAATAAAATCTGTATCATAAAAGGAAACCATTCTCTAGAGCACTCAGCAACACCAAGTTTTACAGATACAGTTGCTTCTGCATCGCCAGGAAGTAAAAACCTGAAGACAAAGTAAGTCAAAGGTCTTGATCAGAGATTTCCTGACTCACGCCCATCCATCCCACAGGCAATTCTGGGCTCTGGGGAAGACCCATTTTTAAACTATCTGGAAATGTTAAATTCTATTCAGTTTCAAATGGCTTCTCTCGGCAAACTGGGCAGCACAGAAAGTCCAGCCATTCAGAGACAAACACTGAACTACACTGAACCATAATCCTCCTACGCCACTGCAACACTGTATGGGAAAGACCCCAGGGAGGGAATGAAAACAATAGAAAATTAGAAAGGAAAGTGAGACCCAGCGCTTTGCACTGCCATGTGCGAGCACTGCACAATACAGACGCACAGAGATGCACCTGCTCTCACTGTGCAAGTGAATATTCGTTTAATTACTAAAAAAGACTTGAGCGTATCAGAGACACAGCTACTGCACCTCAGTTCAAAGAGCTATTAGAAAGCAGATGGGTTGCACTGAAATAACTGGATGCAAATTAGACAGACAGATACAAAAGCAACGAAAATTGATGTAAACATTCAATTCATCCAGAGATTTTTCTCTCTGGGAATCTCTCACCATTTTGATGTTACTCTAAATAAGGAGAAAATAAAAAAATTAAGTTGAAGTCTTGCCTGCAACTTAAAAAAAAAAGGCACTACAGGATTCCAGAGGCTCTACAGCTGTCAGTTACAAAAGGCTGGAGTCAGACAGACTCCTAAAGACTAGGAAAGGAAAATACAAGCCAGAGATTGCAAAAAAGGTCCAGAATCATTGTGGAAGGGTGGAAAAACAACAGCAGAACATATATCTGAGTATTCTTAAACTCAGTTCTACAGAGAATTTCTTGCTATCCACTTATTTTTCAATCAGTCTGAAGGATAATTTTTTCCTGACTAGGTGCCCCATACACCAGCCAGAGAATTAAAATTGAGCATGCCAAATTACTGCGATGTTCAGACAACACATTGCTCAAACCTCCTAGGCAGGAACACGCTTGTACTCAGTTAAAGGGAACCTGGGTGTTCTAAACATCTGCAGATTCGAGATCACCTTTAACATTGGCTTGCAAATCAGAGGGATGCAGGCACAGGGAGTGCCTGAGCAGATGGCCAAAAGATTACATCCTAACTAAATCCAGCACATGACTTACGAGCCGGTCATTCACCACATTACAACAAAATCTACATCCTTACACAGAGGCCAGTAAAGTGCCATGGGGGGGCTATGGGAGAAATTAGAAGAATGAAAGGGTGCAGTTTAATTAGTGCTCTTAAAAAGAAATGCAACGCTGAAAGCAGAACATTCAAAATGCATTTTCATGATCAGCAATTTGACAAATAGCTTCCTCTTCCCTGTGAAACACAAATGCAATGTTAATGTGTTTGAGAGCACTCTAACTTCTACAGTAACCGTTCCCAGCTGAACAGCAGAATCGATACATATTTCCATTTCACTCTGTGCTTTTCTCACCTCTGCCAGGTGCTCAGACTTCAGTGCACAGTGATATGCAGCACTAGGTGCAAAGGTTGCTTAAGCAACAGAAATAAGAGACCACAGCAAAACACTCATACTACCCAAGGCTAAGTCAACACACCAAATTCACGGCCTGTGCACCCTGCAGCATGCACGCAGAGGGAGGGAATCCCTTCTGGAGAGAAGCGCTGGTAGCCCTTCAGGTCTGTTAGCATTTTCTATAACTGAGCCTTTGGTAATAATTTTGCTGTCTGAACCCTGCACCAACAGCTATAGCACATGCCCTCATTGTAGAGCTAGAAACTCAACACCTCCTGCTCACTTCTTGAAAGCTATTTATAAAACCCGTGAGAGACTGGCAAGTGGCCGCAAGACTGGTGCATCTAACAAGGACTGTTCCATCCCTGGGGATCCCATCCTGACACACAGGTACCTTTCCCTCCCCTGGAAATCAAAACATTTTACATGCACAGCCCCTGCACATCCTCACTTCCCACCTGAGGGCGAGGAGCCCTTGTCTTCCCCACTACCTGAAACCAAAAGGTGCTGGAGGAAGCAGAGGCCATGCAGTGACCTCACCCCAGGCTGTAGGAAGCAGAGGCCATGCAGTGACCTCACCCCTGATTTTAACTCAGTCACTGTTTTGTTTCACATGATCCCTATAAAAGTCCAGCAGCATCAGAGGTATGCTATTAAAATCAACTGCACGTGCCACAGCAGAACAGCAGTACTGACTGTGCCGTGAAACTCTTCTCATCCCTTCGTAACTCTAAGAAAGAAAGAGCTGGATAAAACAGCAGTTTAATGGTTTTCCGAGCCTCTTATGAGGATTCGACATGTCACAGCCACTTTGGTATTCCCAGCCTGAGACAGGTTTAAAAAGGCAGGCTCCACTGCATTCTCATACATTCAGAGCTAATTTATGTTCAGAAGGAAAAGGTTTTCCCGTACTAGCTCAGAGTAAGGATAATTGCACAGGAGGCCCCAGGGACCCACTGGCACTCAGCAGCACCTCAACAGCCTCTGCTGTAACTGCAGAGAGCCCAGAGCAGGGTCCGCTTGGGCTCCGTCTCCTTGTGGCAGAGCCCTGCTGGGCTGGGCTGGGGTGGTTATCGCAGCCGAGAGACTCCAGTCTCAGGGGCCACCGAGAGACAAGAGACTTAAGTCACATTTATTACTTTATGCTTTGTCTTTCTGCCAGCGAAAACAAACCACTAGTTTACATATAAACACTGTTCCACTCGAGTGGGGAAGAGAGCACTTTATGCACCGCCATATTCCCTTCGCGAATGACGTGACGGAAACACAGTGGGTACCTTCATGTACCAACAGACGTAAAAGCTGAGACTGCATTCACAGAAAACAGAGGATAACATTTTGTCATTGCTTGATGTGAATGGAGGGCCAGGCTGACCAGAGAACTGCTCTGCTGCCAGAAGGAAGAAGAGCCACTGCGAAATGCCACTTTCCTCGGTAACTGGCAGAGAGCAGGAGCATAGCGCAGATTTCCATCAGTACCTGAAGAATTAAGCTTGCATCTAGGGGCTGAATGATTCTGACAATACCTGAAATAGCCCTTCAAAAAATTCATCACCTGTTTGAGACAACTGTGGAGGAATCCATATAGCCTCAAAAGCAAGCCATCAGTACCACTAAATTTACCTCGACTGAACAGAGAGATCGATCTGCTCTAATAAGTATACAGAATAAATGGAATGGACACAATATGAGTTTATTAATTTTTAATAGTTCATCAAAATGAAAAAACCCACCACTTTTACATTGCAGTTCCCATTCATGTAGCAAAGAGCTTTCTTCAATTTGACCACTCTAAATGCCCACAGGACAACTTGACTCTCTCAAAGCCCTGGGAACCGTATCAAAGAAAGGGAAGGTATGCTCACTTCAGCAACCAAGCGCATCTAAAAAGCAACTACTATCGCGCTTGGATTTTTCTCAGGAAGGAGGGGGAAAAAAAAAAATATATATAAATATTCTATTCTGTTGCCTGTGGTAGCAAATTGATCTGCCCAAGGGATTTCCATTTTGCCAGATGTCTTGAGAATGAATTAGAATCCCTCCTAATTCACATTAATTAGCATCTTCCTGCTCAGATGATCTGCAAATTCATTACCCTGTCCAGAGACATACAAAGCTACTAAGTTTATTTGATTTACAATACAATTTCCAACAAAAAGCTTTCTAACAGTCACTCCACCCTTTGTGCCCACTGGACAGTGACTGATAGCAGCTGGGACACGTACCACTGCTTTGAAGGGTTTTTGAGGTTCCTGTGCTAAGAGGAGACACACTAAACACTAACCCCATTTAACTTCAGCACCATTTCATATAGCAAATCCAGGAAAGCACTACATAAAGTACACATCTCAATAACCCTCCACGCTGCCAAACCTCACTAGATGCTCCCCTGTCCATCTGTAAATTCTCCGGTCAGTTAAGATCTAGGACTTACACGCACACAAGTGTCACAACCCGCAGGCAGACAGCGCCTGCCCTGTTTCCCCCCACAGCCCAGACACCCCATACCTTGGGGCTGACAGACGCTTCCAGTCCTGATGGGACACTGCAGCTGCTGCCGGGTTCTGCTTACTATGCTTCACCCCAACATTTGTGTCCTGCCAGAATTTTCACAGCCCCAGGCTCAGCATCCCACCACCTATATGGGCCAAACTTTGGTGAGCAAAGTACTGAAATCAACCCAGAAAAAGCCTAGCTTTTATATATAAAAGCTACATATCATTGTCTTGTCTAAATCTCTATCACTGCCATAGCCCACAGGCATCAGAGTGACATAGCACAGTGGCAATATATGTGGAGTATTCCACACTGTTTCATTCACACGAAGTTGGTAGAGCTAGCAGGACAACACGATGGCCAATCTACACAAACCCACAGTTAATATACTGTGCTGAACCAGTTATAAAATGAAAGATGTATCTGACTATTTTGGAATCATATAATCATTAAGGTTGGAAAAGACCTCTAAGATCATCAAGTCCAACTGTCGACCCAACACCACCATCCCCATTAAACCGCGCCTCATCTACACGTCTTTTAAATACAAACAAACCCAGTTCCCTCAGCCGCTCCTCAGAAGACTTGTTCTCCAGACAACAACCCCAGTTCCCTCAGCCGCTCCTCAGAAGACTTGTTCTCCAGACCCTGCACCAGCGCCGTTGCCCTTCTCTGGACACGCTCCAGCACCTCAACGTCCTTCTTGTAGTGAGGGGCCCAAAAC
>NW_008796209.1:490943-511773 GCF_000699145.1 Aptenodytes forsteri
GCCCCAGTGCCCTGAAGTCCCTTTTGATCACTGCAGGACTTCTCTCTGCAACCTCATCACTGCCAGCCTGTATAACCAACAGCAGGTACTAGTCGGAAGGCCATACCAGACCAGGGAGTTTCCTAGTAATGTCTCTGACCCGGGCCCCAGGGAGGCAGCAGAATTCCCTGTGGGATGGGTCCAGTCGGCATATTGGGCCCTCTGTTCCCCTCAGAAGGGAATCGCCTATGGCAATTACCCTCCTTTTTGTCTTAGCAGAGGCAGTCATAATGCGTGGGGCTGACGGCCTCACCCTAGGCGACCCCCCGGATGGACCTTCGTCTACATCCTCAAATTTTGCTCAATCATCCAGTCTCATCACTTTAGTGAACTAGGTAATTTCACACCTCCTGCAGATACTGTCACTTTTTAGTTCGGCTTTTGCATAAAACTTTGTAAGTGTGTACAGCACAGCTTAGCTTGCACCAGAGCTTCATAGTGCTCCGCTTCTTCCATCCTTACCAAAGTTACTAGATAACTTAAACAGAATAAATTAAAAAACTTGGTAGGAAACCCTTTCTGTCAGTTGCAAACGCTCCAATCAAAACCACATTCTCAAGGTGTACCTGGAGCAGAGGACCAACATTGCAGACCCTTTGGACAGGGTTGTTTAATTGTTTTGGGTTTTGGGTTTTTTTTAAATAAAACTCAGTCCTCATCAGGAAAAGAAACCTTCTCTTAGAAGACCCTACTTCTCTAAAAAGGTATTTCATGTGACATAAGGGGTGGCAACTCAATTTCCTTTCTATGATGATTTAATGTAGTAGGCAGTTAATGTAAGTAGGCTTCTGAACACTTTCAATGACAAAATAGATTCAGTTAGAAACATCTGGGTCTCGTTCACAGGTTAATCTGTTACCAGATTTGATTTGACACACTGACTTAACATCACACAGATTTTCAACATCCTGAACTGAAGAGTTTCATATGCATTCTTGTTTGTTGCTTAGCTCAAGAACTCACCTACCTCAAATACTTCTTGAACTATTTCAGCAACAGAAATTCACAAGTGAAGAAAATGCTACAGCAGTTAAAGAAATTATAAATAGTGCTGCAGAAGATATGCCATGGGGATTGCAGTTGTAAACAAACAGGGTTTTAGACAAAAAATTGAAACCTGTATCTCGAAGAAACACAAACTGAAAACAAAGCGTCTTACTAGGAGAATATAGGACAGGAAAAATGGAACTGAAACTACGTGTGCAACTTGTAGATAGCAACTGTGACAGGGAACAAAATGCAAGAGGAAAACTAAAGAGGTCTGCAACTGGTTCCTTCCCTGAAGTCAGAAGAAACATCAGATTGCTCTTCCAGGATCCTTACACCAGCACTTCTCTGGAAAATAGCATCAGGCAGCAAGGTCATGCTGTTACTTGTTGGTTTGAAAACATAATTTGAAATAGAACAGCTAGGACAGGATAGGTTCACAGAGAGGAAGGGAGGGAGAAGACTCTCAAAGCAGCAGGTCCCAAAACCCAGAACGCCCCCCATCTCTGAACTTACATGTGGATACGGTGATTTTACTAAAAAGCTAGCACAGAACAGGATCTACACTGGCAAAATACAATCAATATACCATGACTATTAGGTACTGCAAAGGATTCCAGCATTTTAAAACATGCAGATCATTTTATCCAAAAGGCCTCAGGAGATCTTACCAATAAAATGCTTAAAACATTGACAAGTTATTTTGCAAACCACAGCTCAAATCATTATTACATTGAGCATTAGCACTTAGTGAAACTTCTGCTTTGCAGTAAGGAAGCTGCAAGAAGTCTACTTACAGCTGATCCCAGAAAAAGCTTCCTGAAAGGCAGTAGGAAGCATTCAATTGATTTCAGACAAGCAGCAGCTGAAATAAGCTTGACAATATTGTTTCTTCTGTCCAGGAAAAAAAAGAAGCATATTCATGAACCACACAGCCAAAAAAGCTGGAAACAGATGCTGGGAAGCAGTAAAGAAAGTAGGAACATGCAAGCCTTGAACTTTACAACCTCCTGAAACAGATTAGCACTGCCAGTGAATCCAGAGTGCCAACAGCCCATAAAGTATTTTCCGGTTTTTACATGCAATATACTTGGAAACAGAAGTAGTGCAGAAGCTTCTACTTCCAGGCAGCTTGCGTGGCTAAAGGCTGCACAGGAAAGAGAAGGAGGCGGCAGTTTGAGGAGAGGAGTGGAACACGTCACGCTGGAATTCCCAGCGCCAAGTAAGACGCATCACTGCAGACATTCTTCCAGGCTATGGGGCTATCTATCCCCGTTTCTCCTGCCTGCACGGTCCCACAGTTCAGCTGGCAGGCAGTCTCAGGACACTTCCCCAGCCAGCGCAAAGCAGATCAACCTATTGAGCTCAAGTCACCTTTCAGGTAACCAGAACAAGTTGAGAATCATAAGCCGTCTTCTGCCCGCTTTGGGACTTGCTGGAACAACAGCCTCCCAGTGCCCAGACAAAAATCTTTCTTCTAGCAATGCATCTCGTCACAGTCCTTAAAGGCTGCACAGAAAGTATTAGCTCCAACTCTCAAGAGCCCCACAGCCTCTGCTGGAATACAAGGTGCCTCAAAAGATATGCCAAGTCTGCGTGCTGCTCCCCAGAGAGCCCTTCGCCTCGTTACTCACCTTTTCAACTCATCTGACAGTAATCACGATCTCCATGCAAACTGACAAGTTAATTCTAGCGAGGCAAGAGCCAGCATACTCAGATGATTATTTAGAATTGTACTTTGCTTCTTCGTAGCCTTCCAACACACGTGTTGACAACTACCTGAAATTTAACTTTGCTCCTAGCTGTCACCTCAACATCCGTTTGTTACTCAAAACCAAAGGCCCAGGCTCTGAGACACAGTTCCTGGAGCACTCAGGCTACCTTCAGATGGGTTTCTTCACCAAGGAAAGACTCTGAAGCATCAGTTCTCCTGCCCTATTTCTCCACTGAGAACTGCAACCAAGTCACACAAGAGTATTCACAAACAATGAAAGTCTCTCTCCACAGAGACTTTTTTGCCATCTCACAGATGTTTGCCTTATGGTTACTGCCTCTCCCCCCACCAGCACCATAACAAAGCTAGTCCGATTTGTAACTTACTGTTCTCAAAACGTCAGTTGTTTGAGTAAGTCTGACAGTCCCACTCCTCAAACTGGATGCTGGAATTCCCTAAGAGCCACTTTGACATCAATGACATCTCACATTTGGGTCCCAAACCAGATGTCTCCTGCCCTGCAGACCAAGGGACTCTTTGCACACCTTCAGCAGGAGTTTGCACTAAGAGAAGTCGTACCATGATAGGAAGGGCTGCAGAACAAGCCCGTTTAGCCTGGTATCTTGTCCATACAAACACCTAGATGATTCCTAGGAAAGAGCATAACATGATGATACAGCAGTACCTACTCTATATGTTAATATGCCCCCAGCTTCTAGGCTTAGGACCCAGAGGTGATATTTTGGGAAGTAGAGTTTCATATGGTCTGTTCTACCCCAAATCTCCTCCATCCCCAATATAACCAAGACTTAAGAGTGCCAACAGGCAATTTCAGGTGAATTCCACTTTGGTATTTCTTCAATAGCAACGGGGAACATATGCTTCAGAGACCTAACTTCACAATTTAGCCTCTTTGTTATACATCTTTGCTGTCATTTGACAGTGGTATCAGATGTTTAAAGTAGGCAGACAACACAAGCAAACTCATATCACTCTCCATTGAGAAGAAAGGGACTATCACTCATAGAGGCAAGATGCTTTGCTACCTGTTTGACACAGCAAATAGAGCCTGGTTTTTGTTTGGTTTTTTTTAACTAAAATAAATAGCCTCCCCACAACCACAATACACAAAAGAAAATCCTTCTTCAAATTTTGTGGCGCTATAAGCAGAGCTAAGTCCCTTATTACTACCAGCACCATTCCTCAAGGGTACATACACATACATTAGCTGACTGAGTAATGCCTCCTACCTTCAGCCTGACCTAGCACAGGCAGGCGAGCATCACCTCCGACGGATTGGTCTGGATCAGTTACACTTTTCTTGAGAAGTGGGAAAACAAGCACACTGAAGTTTTGTTATGTTGTGCTTACAAACCAAGAGATGATGTCTTTGTCCAAAGCTTGCTTTCCAAGGGGGGTTGGGGAAGCAGAGTGTGGTGATGGAGAAACAGATTTGATACTATGTGTAACAGAACACCTTTTAAACAAAAAGGAAACTGAGGATGTAGCCAACTTCCCTGATTCTGTAGAACAGCTCCACCTATATACACTTACCATCCAAACACTAAAACCAGTTGCTAAAAAGCACATCTAAGAGAAGTCCTCTAACATCTATTTCTTCCTTTTTCGGCTGACCAACACAGACAAATTGCTGAAGATTTGCTGAAGTTTCTGCTCAGCAGCTGCTTTGAACTGAGCAGTGAGGACAGGAACAAAATCTCTTATTCAAATCACAGAGATTATGAGAGGTTAATCCTCCTGATGCTGGCAACACAGACAACTCTGTCAGGTTGACCTGGTTCCCCAACCAAGAGGTGAACTAAACAGTAATCCAAGCTGCCTCTTCTCTCCAATATTCTGTTGCAGCCTTTATTTTATTGGTAAAAAAGCAGCTTGGGTGCAACGTACTGGAGTGAGTTACTGTGTGTGTGACTCTCTCTCAGAAGACGTATTCTGTTAGATTGTGCTTCACTCACTTTGCTTTATGGAGTTCCCTGCAGGTTACAGATTTCTCCTGAACTTTTAATTGTTTTATGATCAGAAGAGATGGCATCCCTACTCCTGAATCTGTGCCTGATTAGGAAAAAAAAAAATTCATCAAATCTTTCAGAATTTTTAGATATTGAATATAAATACTACTGGGCAGAGAACAAAGGAGGCTTCCAGTTTTCAGTGGCATAAATTACCCTTCTTCCAAGTTCTGTAAGGTTCAGAAATATGTTATTTTAAATTAGTGGAAATACCTTAATTAAATAAGGGAACAAAACCCACGTTACTTAATTTTACACAAAACAGACTTCAACTCATATATGCCCCCAGCTGTCAAAGACTAAGGAAATATGCATAATGAAAGCCATATCCTTGCACCAGAAGGCAGGAAAAGAGACAGATTGATAATGTATTAAGTCTGCTAGGAGCCAGTCTGAGTTGGTAAACTGACTTTGCTGGCAAACCAGTAGTTCAATTAGTTTATAAGAAAAGCTTCAGTGAAAAAAACAAAAACAAAAAACAAAAAAATAATTCAGAAACCAGGACAAGTTGAGGGTTTTTTTATTTTGAAAATAAGATACACCTCTTTACAGAATAATTTCTTCCGAGACACAAAGCACATGCAGCTGCTGCTCAGACATTGTATGTACAGGTAAAGGTCACTTAAATGACTAGAATCTTGCCAGAGTTATTAGGTCAAATCACACAACCTGGTCACAGTGAGGTAACAGCTGCTAGAAGACACAAGTACTCTGGTACCAGACAAAGAAGAAAAAGCAGGAGTTACAGACAGAATAAAACAACTTGTGTGCTTTTCCTTTGGCTGGTGTGTGCTTCCCTCCTCAGTCAACAAAAGCACTGAAGTCACCCGTATAGTCTCCCGAATGACTCAGTTTTCTACACTCCCTGTTCAGATTTAGTTTAAACGAGATGCACCCTGGAACAAGAGTTGCTGACTAACCACACCAGAAGTGATCGCCACCTAATCACAGCCTTGGTATATTTTCTGGTAGTTTCGATTTAAGTTACAGGATTGCAAGCAATCAACCAACTGGAACACAGCTACTTGTCAAGCAGGACTGAGCACAAGCTTGCCCTGAGAGGCACTGAGCTAAAAACTAATACTAACAAATAACATTGTTCAGCTTCACAAGTCTAGCATATTCACCAAAAGAGAAACTCAAAAATAAAGCAACAGCACATTTGTGTTGGATTCAGTAATTTATTTTTTTTTAAAGCAAAAACATCCCACCATACTACAGCAAATGCTAAGCTCCCAGGAAAAACAACACGTGTTTTCCTGCACCAAATAATGAAGCAAGATTGGTCTAGTTTGAAAAATAGAAAACATTAATATTGTGTTACTTGCTTGAGTTCACAAACCAGAGAAAAGATTAATATGTAGGAGACAGAAACAAGCTGACTGTGAGCATCAAGAAAGAGAAGAACTGTCTAGGATATGAGTTACGGAGTGACTGAATGAGATTCCCAGGCAGGAAGGGGAGGTCTAACAGAACACTGTTTGCAGATGAATTCTTTGGCAGCCTGACTTGACCCTTAGCATTCACAAACTGCTCAGGCAACACTGGTCTCTGGAGGACACACACAAATCGCAGAAATAGGACAGTTAGATTGGCACCAACTTTTCTGCATTTTTTTTTTTTTTATTAAGGTCTTGGGACATTGGTCACTTACAATATTCCCCCAGAAGGAAGCCGAAAAGGATGGTTTGGGGATGTTTGTTTTTTAAGTCTGTAAAGACAGAATGTGTTTTATAAAATTCAGCCTAGAGACTGATACCCAAGCAAGCATGTGATTTTAACTCCATCTGGGAGAAGCAGCCGAATGGCTGCTCCCCATGGCAGTTTTACAGTATCTGAAGGAGCTGCGTCTCCCAAACACATTAGCATTCACCTGCCAATACTTTTGTTTTGACACAGCATGTACACAAAGAACTGAACCACAACCAGGTGTTACTAGTGACAAGGATTATGCCCAAGACTGTTCTCCTGAAAGCCATGCTGTTTGCCTGCATTTGGGCCTTCATAAAAATTAAAGTGATATTCCATCAGACTAAACGCCATTAGAATCAAAATCATTAACTAAAATAAACAGCCTTAGGTAACAATGGAGTATGAGCAAGTTCCCTCACATGCAGGATTTTTTTTATTATTAAAATTTATAACTAAGCAAGGTGCTACATCAAAATTTTACCTTAATATACAATTTGTCTATAGCAAGTAGTTGTCAGGGCAGTAATTCACATCATAATGAAGTTAGTTCTGTGAGGATCATAAGAGTGGAAGGACCCCTTGAGGTCACCAACTCTAGTGCTGGTTCTCCAAGCACCTATATCACTTGAGCCATTCAAAATTATTCCTGACTTCCAGCCTACACTTTAATTAATGGCACGCTTATACCTTCTATATCTTATGTCAACACTATCCTCCACCTTAATGTTTCTCCTCACCCTGTGTTTAATTTCCTGTTGTTTTTAATGGACAGAAGTCATAGATCCCACCACTTTCTGTTTATCAGATAGAAGAAGCCACAGCCTCCTAGTCTTCTCACCGTAGAGACTGAAAGGAAGAGAGAGCCAGTCAAGGTTTTCTTTCACCCTCTCCATTTAGTCCTACCCAAGTTCATCCTTCCTGAACAAGGTCAGCCAGCGCAGGCCACAGCATGCAAGGACAAATTACCCATGCCATTGTCCTTCCCTCTCTGCCAGGAATACTTTCCCCAGTATATACTGGTATCACCTTCGCCTCTCCCCACAATTATTCTGTACTGGTGCTGAGTCACAAGGACTCCCCAACACCTCTCCTTTCACCAAGCTTTGCATTTTTCAGAAATTCTTGTTATTTGCCTTTAGGTGCATAGCCCTTCTACGCAATATCAACTCATTTTTGTTATCACTGTCCTCAGGGTCATTGAATCCTTCGTGCATTATATTTATCTACTTCCAAATTGATTATGCCATCAGGACTTGTCTTAAAAACAACTTTGACACACACGTTCCTACTTTTCTTGCCACACCACAAGCGGAAGACATCTATCTGCTTCTCCCACCAGTCTTTGCAACGTTACTAGTTTCTGCCACAGCCAGTTCCTTATACACTTTGCATTTCTTTTGCCAAATGCAATTTTCTTCAAAAAGAAATGTCTGCTATGGTGATTTGTGAGATAGTACAGAAGTCCAAATAGGTGCATGCTTTCATCTAGAAACAAGAGGTTAGCCCAGCACAATCTTCCTCTTGCAAAGCCACACCACATTTTATACCCGATGACCTTCCACACTGCTTCCACCTGTCTATAAAGTTTTTATTATTCTCTCTTTAAAATTTATTTTAAACCTTGCATATTATCACAGTCTTGCCTGCTTTTGAAGTCAAGACCCATACTTACCCACATTTATCACCCATATCCTTATCTTCCTGCCAACCCACCAAAATCACCTTTCTTGTTCTCCAGTTAGGTGATGCCACTTGCTTTAGCAGTAGCTAAACTTCTCCTAACAGAGTTCAGATTTCAAGTGTTCCATGTTTTAGCACTCTGGGCTACAGATTACCAGACTCAAATTCAAGGCGTTAAAAAGTTTTGCTCCCACCCCATATATCTGTGCACCATTTTCAATGTCATACTCATATGAAACAATTCCTACAGTTCAGGGATCATACCCAGATCATCTTTACTCAACTCCCTGTCCCTATGCACAGCAGTCCAATTCCTTCCTTCGTGCGACTGGCTGCTTCTCCTTTTCATGTGACCAAAGCACCTTCTGTTATCCGTTTTAATACCCTTTGCAAGACATCACCTTGTCTGCTGAGGTGGAAGTCCCTGCCTTAGCCCTGAACTTCCTGACCCTCAAGATACACCTTCCTTTACAAACTGATTTTTTGCCCACACCTCTCAGAGGTTCTGTGTTTGCTCACCATGTCCTGACGCAATGATCAGGTGAATCATCAGCTCTGGGGTCATTTCCTAGGTGGAGCCTTTTCTGTTATTTGAGATGCTAATATTTACCCCTGTAGCTTCACTGAATTTCATGCCCTCCTCCGTATCCAGGCTCCTCGCTTCACCAAAAAGCTTCCTCAGTTTCTCTAGAGGCTTGACAGTTGCTGGTCTACATGGTTATCTGTTTCACTTAACCTAGTTTAAGTTGTGATCGCTCAAACCAAGTTCACTTCTATGTCCAGCTTCCCTGAAGCATCTTCTGTGCTTCTTAAAGCCATGTATACAGTCACATCAATTTTATGGCTTCAGTCACTATCTGATGATGAAACTGCCAGATAACACAGTTCTCTGTACCCAGCCATTACCAACAGCATTCATTCTCTGGTGTGGGGCGTTAGTCTCTCACAGTGACAATACCCAGAAATACTTCTCTCTAACCATATTACGAGATTTCTACCCACATTTAAATCCTGGACTACGTGCGGTAGATCTCCTGCGCTATCACAGCAAAATCTCTTATCAGCTCTTCCCAAAGCAATTTCAGCCCAGCTGGTTCTCTCTTATCCACACTAATGCCGCTTTACAATTTTGCATCACTAACACACAGTGGAATTTTCCCAGTCACCTTTATTCCTCTCTTTCCAGAGCAGGACATCCCCTCCAACATCTCTGTTCCCCTCATAACCCCCACTCCTTGTGGCTCCTGCTAACCTTATGAGGGCTAGTTCTGAGTCCTACACCAACAGCCCCCTTCCCATCACTTTAGTCACAAGCTCCCAACTTTGCTTTATAACACTAATGTGTTTGCACCCTCTTGCAAACAAACTCAAAACTACTGAATAAAATGCTTTTCACTGTTTACTTTATATAACTGTATCACTTGTCATTTCAGGATCACGTAATCCCTACTTCATCTCCAACACGAGCTCCTTCCTGATGCTCTATGGGAAGAAAAAAAAATACAATGCAGGCCCCCAGCAAGCGTGCACAGGGTTAACTCATACATATTCAGACCTCTGTCACGTGCTGCTCTGCTCCAATAAAGCCTGAACACACTTCCATATCTTTGACCGAAGTGTCAGATATATACAGAACGGTAACTTCAAACTCAAGTTTACAATAGAAGTAAAAGGTTTGTCGGTAGAGCTCTGTTAAACCACACTCCTTCCACCTAGCCGAAGTGTAACAAAATACTGATTTAACACTGCAATCTGATAGGTCATGGTATGTCTTGATCTCTTTTTAACCATGGAAAAATATGTAAACACTTCCCATTACAGTCAGATTAGTCATAATACAACAGCCATGTACCTCTACTCAAGTAACAGACATTACCAAACTCCATTTTTCCCAATCCTTAAGCACTGGAAGGGCGAGGAGTACAAATTTCCTAATAGCTTCTCCAATCTAAGGAAAGGCACACCAGCTTCTGCTGTTGTGATGCTGAAGCTAGAAAACCAGTTCAGCCTAAAAAGCATAAATTTGTCACATATGATGATAATCAACATAAAGCTGCCGAGAACTGCAGAAAATCCTTCATCAATTTTAATTCAGAATCTCATCTTTTTCTAGGAGACTCTAGGTTGTTATACTAAAAAATACTATGTCCTACAGAGGGTTGTATTAGGTAATTACAACAATCCATTCTGGCCTTATAACTACAGACTTTCTAAGCAGTTAATCTCCTCAAAAAATCTCCTACTAAAATGGAGCATTCACAGACTCCACTTACTTAATTTGATATGTCAAAATCTAATAAAATTTTGCACATGCAGCAAGTTATACCAGGTAGGAAAGGCTGAAATAGAATTACTGTTTCACATCCATTTTTCCCTCCCTAAAAATCCATATTCATGTTGTGTGCCAAATTCAAGTCACATACTACAAGTTCAGGTTCAGATCAGGAGTTCAAGGTTGGCAGATGTTTGAACCAGAAAATAACAAGAATTTATTTCATTAAAACCCAAGACTTTATTAACCTATGAAATGGCATTATGATTTTGGTAGCGTTAGAACTCCCAAATCCAAAAACTAAGGCAATCTCAGCTTTCTAGTAATTTATGTCCCCTCAGACTCTCAAAGAGGAGCCACATGAAGTGTGCCTTCCACAGATGCCAAACGATCTTCTGAAGAACACCACCTGCTTGCCTTTAAGTCAGTCTCATGATAAAGAACAACTCATGAAATTGGGAAGAGGAACAAAATAGGAATGACACATAATTTTCTAAAATGTGTGTAGTAGTTTACTCAGCAGCCAAATTCCCTCCTCAGCCAAAGCTGATAAGCTACCTTGGCATCATCTCAATTAGTGGTTGGTAGTCCTGGCCCTATAGGAAAAAAGTTATTAAAGATTTCCAGAATAACAGTTTGTAGATCTCCAGTGTATAACTGCAGCCATAACACTCCACAGGGACTTCATTTGCAAAGGACTGTGGTTGTTGCAACAGAAGACTGTGTGATAACTAAGTGTGAATCATCGCAGGTACTGAAAGTCTGAAGCCCCTGGACATTTCCTGAAAATACGTCCTGAGGTTTATACAAGCCCTCAGGAAAGGAAAATGTTTCTAAAGAGTTTCTCTAGAAATTTAAATATCTACATATTCTTATATATATTTATTTATTTATTCCTTGGAAACTGCTATGTTTGCTAAGCAGAATTTTTCATTTTACAACATAGCTTAAGTGAAATTTGACACAGAGTTTCTTCATGCCTAGCCCTTCCATCACTACCTGACTATATGGAACTGTTTTGAAATATTCTTAAAACACATTTTAGAGCAATTAAAAAAACCCACAAAACTGAAAGAACTCAGTTTGCACAGCAGTCTGAACAATCTGGTCAAGGATTTGCTGAAAAAAAATGCCTTACAGTAAGTAACCTTCTTGTGATACTCAGGATGCCAACGATCAGTACAGAGCAGAATAAAGCACACAGCTCCCCATGCTTGAAGTTTATAAAGCTGTCTGGCCTCAATAAGGTATCCAGTGGCACAAAAAATAAGATAAATCTATGACAACTCCAAAAATCATGGCAAGCCAAGAGAGGTGGCCAGGGAAAAGTCCCATGAAGGTTTAGAAGCACAGTGCACCTTCATCAGCACACGAGGCTCCAAATCAGTGCCTGACTGTGGGGGTGTGCTCTCTGTGCACAGCACCACCACCCACCCCTCTCCCCAGCTCAAGTGCTGCCCTGGTACAGCTGAGCAGAGAGAACGTCTGGTGGCATAAAGTCACAAAAATGCCAGACAGCAGGACAACACAGGACAGATTTGCTACAACATCACAGAAGAAGTTCAAGCAACAACCCTTGTCTGTTCCCAAGCCAACCAACCATCTCCCAGCCGAGGCCTTGGACAACAGCCCTATATCATCCTCCAGAACAGGTTTCAGGTGATGTGGTCCCTTCATCAGTTCGCTTTGCCTTACTCAAGCATGCCTGCATCCCTGCCACAGGGCCTGCACCACCGTGCTGCCATAAAAGCTTAAAGAATGAAGGGTTTAATGGGCCACCGTGCTTAGCTCCAGACCCAGACTCCCTTCCCCAGGAGAGGCCAACAAAGACGACGGGAGGTTGGTTAATGTTGCAGACTTCATCTGGACAGAGGGGCCACCCAAGAAGTCCTTTAGCATGTAATTTTTTTTTTTTTAAATGATGTTTCTTAAACTGAGTATTACTAGATTGGCCTGAGCTGAGAAAATAAGCATTGAGTGTGCCAATACTCGGAAGTGTAATTCTGCAGTTATTTTACATCTAACAATTATGTCTCCATGGTGGAAATGCTGGAGTCTGTTTAGCAGAGCATTTAGCTGTAAAGAATTAAGACAGTTAAGTCACAGGAGCTTTAAGTAATAAGGTTAAAACCAGTATTCCTTAAAGGGACACGGTCAAGGCTGGAAGCCAAACTTCTTTTAAAACTCACCAACAGTTTTAGGCTAGAGATTATCTCAAACAAGACACCTCCTCTTATCCCTCATCAGACATGCCATTCCAGTCCAATTCACTTACCACTCATACAGAATGTTCAACTGCAAGGAAGAGCATCAGGAGTCTGAGGTCAGCAAAAAGTTGTTGAAAGCTCATACCTTCTTTATGTTTCTAAATGCCCCAACTCCCCAGATACAAGCAAGCAAAAAAGGAACAAAAGCAGTTTTTTAATCCGTTTAACACAGTTTCTAACCCATGCACCCTGCCCAGCAATGTTAAGACCTTTACAAAGTTAAGCCTGGCCAGCAAAAGTAAATCCTGCAAACAAAGTAGGTGAGGTTTATATATACCTGACAACACCTTAACTTAATTTTCTCTCAGCATAGGATCTCCATAAACTGAAGGTCTCTGAACATATACTTCCACATTGAATGCAGGTACCCAACTACCTCACAGTTCTTTCCAAATCCCACCCCAACTCATTGATAAAAGGATGAACATATCGACACTCAAGAGCAGTGTGGTAGAGGGAACACAAACTGAGTCACAACCATTAGCT
Source organism: Aptenodytes forsteri (assembly GCF_000699145.1). NCBI lineage: Eukaryota > Metazoa > Chordata > Aves > Sphenisciformes > Spheniscidae > Aptenodytes > Aptenodytes forsteri. The sequence goes on from NW_008796209.1 coordinate 504,111, forward strand.
GGCACTGTTTCCTTTCATTTTTAAGATGCCCTCACCTAGCTGTCAGAGAGACAGCGTACCTGCCAGTACCATGCTCCAATTCCTTGCCACTTTCCAGAACAGCAGGACATGAATCCATGCCATAACACGGTGCTTATGAAGTTCAGCCAACATCAGTCAAAAGAATTCCTCAGCTGAGGACTTCTCCTCATCTAACTCGATCCCATAGCCCCAGCTGGTCTCCTGCACTCCATGCCGCACAACAAGGAAAAGGTCACTAATATCTGTAGGTACTCAGTGTGTTATTTGTTAGTTAGAAGTGTAATTATTCAATTATTCAAACTTAATAATGAGGAAAATAACTTAAAGGACACTAAAGAATCTATTTTTGAAAGCCTGGTGAAGGAGGTGGACATCTCAGCTTTTTGCAATACACCAAGTAAACCTCATTTGCATCTTTTCATTAAACTATCAACCAGAGGTTTCTTGGTTCAACTTTTTTTTTTAAATCTGGATTAAACTTGAAGCTTTCTTCCTAGCTGAACTAGAAATACAGATGCTTATAGTGTATTTCATAATGTATTTAGCTGAAATCTGTGAACTCATCACAGAGGACAGTATTAGTCATATAAAGACAGTTAAACAGAGAAATGCTGGAGAGTTCACATGCCTACCAGTACTTCTTCAGTTCTTTTAAAACTTGTAAATAACATTCTAACTCAAAAACTGTTAAACAGGAGAACAACTATTTTGGATCCCCACTATGATTTACTTGTACAAAACAATTATTTAAAAGTTACCTGCAGTAGTTGTGATCAAATCAAATACAACACAGATTGTCCAAAGACAATCCCTAGCAATATACGAGGGACATTTCAGAGGGCGTTAATTTCATAAAGCTGAGGATAATTATTAGAAAATTGTCGGAGAAGAATAAATTTGAACTGAAACTGTGATATCAGATGCAGGAATCATTTATTAAGAATTTTCTAGGGGGCCGAAAAGCCACTACTCCTCAAGCAAGAAGGACAGCTGAAGTCCATTTCACCCCAAAGAGCTATAAGCCATGGTAAAATATACAAGAAATAAACAGTATCAGCACAGGTTGGGTGGCCCTAGGTATAGGAAGTTAGATGCAGGGGAAAGCGAGAGAGAGAAATATAACAAAAAAAAATCTTAATTATATTAGAGAAAAAACACCAACAAGGATATTGCCCTCCCATCCCATTAACTGGCTTAACTGCTAATGGTGAAGAAGCAACAGGCATCCAATAAATATTTGCCCTGTGCTCCGGGAGAAGCAAGTACCTGTCAGACCAGGTACTTTCCAGCCCATCAATAAGTGAAGATGACGTTAAACATCCAAGATGCAAATAATAATAATCAGGTCTAGATAACAGGCACTCAGATGTCAGTGGAGAAGTCTGTAGCCCAGTGACATTTGTTTTAAATGCATCCTAAGAGATTAGAAAACAGGCTCCAAGGAGAGCAAGAGTATGACATTTGAGGTGACGCTCAGGGCATGCTTGTAGGAGGACAGGTACCTACTGATCACTGAGCACACCAGACAAGTGTCTGAAAAAACTAGTACAGCAATCAATGCGTAAGGAGTTAAAGTTCTGAAAAAATTATGCCTACTATTCAACACTGGTTCGGAAAGACTTATCTAAACTACACAGGTATAACACGCAGAATTGAGACATACGACTTACTAGCACAGGATATTCTCATTGAAGTGTAAAATGACATAATATGGTGGAAAGCCAGCGAAACAGAGTAACGGTTAGCCACTTGAGAGACCAGTCATGCTTAGTGGGCTTTCCCAAATACCAGTATTAATGCCTGCTATGTTTCAACATTTTTGCCCCTAGATTGGGCGTTTGCCTTTAATACAAAACCAAGCAAGACACAAAAGCCAGTGAAGAGGCAGATAATCAAAGCAGCATTATGCACAGCAGCCTGGTCAGGTATAAGGACGGCCTAAGAGAAAAGAAAATCCATCTGAAATCCTACTAAATGCAGAGACATCTGATCCAAGCGCCCAGGATATACCTATAGAATAGGAATCCGTATCACAGAAAGCATCTGCCAAATTTTACAGGTCACAGTAGACAAGCAAAACATTATTTCAGCAAAGTCCCTGGCAAAGATGGCAAATGCATGCACAGGTAAGCACGAGCAGGCGATAGGAATAAAGCAGATTCTAGTTCTCCATTTAATGACATGAGATCAACACAAGAATATTAAATCCAATTTTCATTTCTATAGAAACTTTAGAAGTATGGTCAGAAAATAAAGACTGCAAAGAAGAGCAAATTCAAATGCTAAAGAGAAGCCTTTTGAACTACAGACTCCAGAAGTCTTTCTATCTAACAAGATACAAGAGCAGCACACTTTCACACACTTCCACACAAAGAAATGCCAGGTATTAGTGAGCTTTAACCTACCAAAGAGGCAGGGTAAGGGAAGACCTTACAGCCCTAACAGCAGCTCCCAATCTGTTTGCAAGACCACACAATGAATTAACTCTTGCTTTTTCATTCAGATATTAGGCACATCACTCTGGTTTAAGGTCTCTTGGAAGAGCACCGAGAACAGTTTTCACCAAGTGATTAAACTATTTTTCAAAACATCAAGTAAAATTTGATCACAAGGCATAAAAAAAAAATATGCAGAAGGAAATCTTAGAGGAAATTTATAAGAGGATCATTTGCCATCAGACATATGCATTTCACATGCCTCCAAGTCAAATATTTGAAGTAAGGTCCTGGATTTAAAAAAGCAGTTTCATTTGCTTGGACTTTATATGCCATTGCGTAAATTGCAACTAGCTCTCAGATTGTTACAGTTCAAAATGAGGATCTTTCAGCATTTGGATTAAATCCAGCAGTTTATTGCATATTAAAACACTATGTGAATAACAACTTCAGTAAGTTTGACCTGGAAGATCCCAAATTGGAGGAGTCAACTGAGAGGACACCAAGTGAGCAAGAAGAAAGCAGGTGCTATTCAAATTCAGGAAGCAACTCTGCACACTTCCTCAATCCCACGGAAAATCACAGGGGGCTTCAAGTAGCTCTTAGTCCCTAAATACTTAAAACAGGCTCCACACTGTTTGTCGAAACCTTTGCAGTATCAGTGTCCAAAGCTGAAGGAGTGAGGTTTGAAACAGGAAAATTAATGACTGCCCATGCATCACAAGCCACATGTGATTTGTAGGTTTTAAACATTCCTATTATTTAACAACAGAAGCAGCTTGAAAGTTTAAAAGCTTTCTCTCCAATTAAGCCACCAATTACAGCCTTACGAACCCCAAACTTAACACTCAATGCAAAGAAGCTCCTTTAGTAGCAAATACTCTTTTATCTTAGTGTTTTTATGCAGATTTCTAATGCATTTTATTTTGTTCCAACACTACACACACTGGCAGCTTCCTGACTAATCGCAGCTAGAGAGAAGGAGTTCGTAATACTTACATAGCAAATTCTTCATGAAGCATTATATTTTTATTAATATCCTACCTTTATAACCTGTACTTCTGCTACCACTTTTAGAGTCCAATTCTGTTCTTCTCCGTTTTGATCTACACAAAGACAGGCAGGATTTTTTTTTTTCCCAATTCTGCAGCTATTTCAGAATACTGTCACAACACAGCAATACAACTACCCTATTGCTAAAAGTACTATTTACAAGTGTGCAATGTAGGGAGCTCCAGCTAGAGACCTTCACCTTTGAGACAGAAAGAGCTGGAGGCACTGCATTCAGCCTTACAGAAAACACCAAGGTAAGCTGAGACTATTGCATCAGGGGAAAAAAATCCTTTAAACACAAAGAAAAAGCCCTGACATTTGACTACCGGGCTTCTAGTTACGGAAATTTCTAAGTATTCCACAGGACGAACATTTTCCTTCCTGTTATCATTAACATCCATTTCCATTTTCCCTGTTTGCTTCTTTCACTTGGATGTCAACAGAGTTCAATTTGGCAGACAGGCACTAGAACACGAGTTTTGCTGGCAATACAGGGATGCACAGTTAAGTTCACTGAGCAGTATTCCAACACTCCAGCTGTTCTGACAAACCAAAAATGTCACCAGATAAGCAAGCTTTTCTAACTCTTCAGAGCAGCAGCAAGATAAACGGTAGGCAAAAAAATAATGTCCCTAACCTCCAGACAGTGTCATTACACACAGCAGTCAACAACTTAAAATTTTAGAGCGCAAGACCAGAAGAGATCACCTAACTCAATCTCCTACATACCTCAGGCAGCCAAATCTCACACAGATACTGTGAATTGGGCCCCAAGACAAATGCACATGAGACAAAAGCACTATGCCCTCACGGGACTAAGCCAGGTACCGTGCACAGGGAAGCGGGAAGATCCCCACTGCCAATATCTTTGCAACAGCAAAGCATTCCAGACATTGATACAGTGAACAGGACAGGCAAGGTATGAGACAAAGAGACACAGTTTTTACTGTAATTATCAGATGGATAAGGTAGGTCAAGAAGTTAGGAATACAATGGCAGTGAAGACACAGCATAAGCTGTTACAAAGCAGAGAGGAAGAAAACCAGAAGAGGACCATCACTACCTTGAGACAGCAAGAGCTGGGGACAAAGTAAGACGTAATAAAAGCGAGCAAGTGAAAGGGTCTGAAGTATGTCTCAGGACAACGATGCAAACAGACCAAAGGAACCGATGACAGAACACCCATGACCGGGTGATCCAACCTCAGCAGGGTCCTCCTTTGCTATGACCCTTGCGAGCTGTGATGAGATAGCAGGTATTTCTATCTGTAAATCAGAAGACAGGAAAGATCAGAAGAAGAAATTTAATTAGGCTGGGATCAGAGGCAAAAATCAAAACTTCCAAGAGAAGGCCAAGAAAGTTAACGATGCAAGACTGATGTGAAAAACTAGACTGCTTCACTGGGATTAGTTTTATTTAATATGTGCTATTTTCACAAATACAATACTAAATGCAAACTAATAATGCAAACTATGCCAAGAGAAGATTATCAGACATAATCCAGACACAGCTGCTCTAAACAGGAGTATATGCAATCTCTTTTGCACTTAAGCAGTAGAACCAAAATACGAAGAAATCTCCTCCAAAAGCCTCAATCATGTAATATTCAGGTTTGTTTTCTCCTTCATTTACACCCTCCGTGTATTTTCCTGCTCCAAAAGAAACCCTTAATTTCCTCCTACAGCAGCCTGTTACCACTGGCTCACTTCACACATCCTCTGAACGCTTGCAGGCGAGCCCAGACTCACAATTCCTCCGAGCTTAGATTTTCAGTCAGGTACTTCTATGGCAGATATAGCTCAATGATTCGGGGGGGGGGGGGGGAGGGAAGGAAAAACAACCAACCTACCTGATTTGTTCTCTAAGAAGAAAATGAAAATGTAAAAGAAATGTACCACTAAACATGAGATCAAGAAGCCATGTATGTTAGCTGCTCTTTCAGGAACAAAGGCAGCACTCAGACATGTTTGGTGTGCACTGTTTTAGATTAGCCATTCATTAAAATACTATTAATGTGCGTAATTCAAGGGGGAAAAAAATAAATCAATGAATTACAACACTATCTTTCTGGCTGCCAGGCTTCTTGTTACACTGCCACTTAGGGGTTTTTCCACATTTCCCTTTATCTGTTAAACTGCAATTCAGAGGCTATTAACAGTGTCCCAATCGCCTACATTTATTTCACAGGGTTTTTTTATTGTCTTTCTTTTTTAATCTCAGGTCTACAGCATCCAACCCCACGTTACTATGCAGTCTTACATGTGCACCATTTTTAATGGGAAAAAAAGCGCAGCTTTTCCAACTTTCTTATTAACAGCTGCACTGCTTTCTCAGCCAATTAGTTCATTTCGGTGAAAAGGCAAAATGCAAGAAAAGTGCCTCTTTTTTTTTTTTTTTTTTTTTTGAAAAAAGGGCGGTTATAAAATAGAGCTTTTTCTCCTTGTGCCAAAAGTTATTCTTTTATCTCAGCTCCTGGTACCCATTTTGTTTTTCAGACTGCTCTACCTCAGCATACTTCCATTTTATGTTTAATGGTTCATACTCATGAGATCTCATCAGCTCATTCTTTCAGTCATGGCTATTTCATAAAACATGTTTCTTTGCTTTTAGTAAATTGACTACATTCTGCATTCTTATAATAAAGTTGCTCAGTATCATCTATCAAATTACTGCTGGTATTTTCTACTGTTTTAGCACAGCACATGGAAATGAAAGATATAATTTTCACAGTAGTTCTCCATCACACACGGTCACCAGCCACTTCAGGTTTCTTCTTTAGCTCTTTACATATAACCACCACAGAATAAGCCAAACACAAAAGCACATCATTCCAGGCTGCTGAAATGCTTTTATCGCATGGACTCTCCAGACCGACAACACGCTGAAGAGGCAAGAGAGTTTCAGTAACTCAGTCATCCAGTTCATGTTCTTTCACTACTCTTAGTAGATGAGGTATAAATACATCTTTAACAGAGTCAGCTCCAAGTGGCGTCAAAACCACATTTCTTTAAAGAGAATGTTTTGAGGATGAACCACCAAAAAGAATGAAGAAACACCTGTAACACGTAACCATCCCTGAGCTAGTAGGAATCATCTTCAGTGAAGACCTTTTGGCAAAGCCTTCAAAATGGACTACACAAGTCTACCAGAGATGCGACGTGTACATCTCAGTTTACACAGAACTGCATCAAAAACATTTTTAAGATAAACATCATACTTGTACACCTCTCAACTCCTTAAACACAATATATGTTTAATAAAAGGGCTGAAACTTAATTTAAAAATGCTCTCCTACAAGAACAGCGCTCCCCCCAAAATAATGCACCTCAAGGTACTCTGCTGGCATCTTTTTATTAACACCATCATCAAAACAAGGATTTTGATTAAAAAGGTGATGAACAGCTGGATGAAGAGCTGTTATCAAACCAACAGATACGAGCAAAAGAAGAGCTCAACTGTCAGCGGCACACCAGTGCTAGTTTTTTTTATCATACCTGGCAAAGGAGTCAAGAATATTAAAACTATGCTTTTAAGCCGCAGGGCACGGCTGGCGTCCGGGGACACCCTGTGACCACAGCGTTCAGTGCAGAACGCTGACAGGAGACACGTCCCAGCAGCGTGAGTCCTGGCAGATGGTTTTCTCCAGGGATTTTTTTTTTTTCTTCTTTTTTTTTGGCCCAAGAGAGCAAGAAATTGAAAACTGGAGATAGAGAGCAGTATAATCCAGCCTGCATGAGAAAGTGCTGCCTTTCAGTAACCTGTTCAGCAAGGGAACGAGGCTTGATAGCAGGATGAGAAGATAACAAGTAACGTATCTGAAGTAATAACGCATGTTGCAGGCGAGTACAGGGAGAGTGAAAACTGCAACGTTAAAGCCAGTGACAGCAACCTGCTTCCCGCGATCGCGGTTTCACTCAGCGGCAGCATTTCAACTCGCGTTCAAACAAACCACGAAAGTCAAACACAGCTCCTCCTCGCTCCCGGGGTTTTTGCCGCTCCTCGACATCGCACCCGCTCCCTCGCCCTCCCTGGCTCCGAAAGCCGCCCTCGGCAGCCCCGGGGGGGACGTCTCACGCCCCGGGCTCGGGGTGCAGGCGGACGCTCCGGCCCGAGGCCAGCTGCCGCCCCCACCCGGGCCGGCCAGCACGGCTTGT
>NW_008796209.1:512591-531368 GCF_000699145.1 Aptenodytes forsteri
TGGAAAAGGGGAGCGGGTCGAAAGGCCCGGGGAGCGCCCGTGGGCCGCAGGGCAAGGCAGTGGGGAGAGGGCCCTGGTCCCCTCCCGCTGCCCGAGCCCGGCTCGGAGGTGTCCGTACCTGAGGAAAGGGAGGGCTGTACTTGGTGGGGGTTTTTTCGGTACTTTGCCTCTGGGTTTTCTTCTGCCTTTCTCACTTTTGTTTTACTCCTGCAAGGTAAGAGAACCTGCTGGATACACAGCATCCTGCCCGCGTCTCTGCAGGAGTCATTCCCGCCATTTACATGCCACCCATCCTGGGACTGGCTCTGGTTTATCAGCATGAGAAGCTTGACTGATGCACAGCAACAGCCACCGATATCCCCCCACGCAGCAAAAGCCATAAGCAAATGCTTTGGGAAGACCAGGAGCTGGGCACGCAGGTGCGATTACTGTGCCTCAAGTCCTCCCTCAGTACCCTTCCAGGCCCAAAGTGCCACGAGCTCTGAGCATTTCCTGAGCCTGATGTGTTTGTGTCGTTAGTAACCCTCAACACACCTCTCTGCTTGTCTATTCTTTCTCAAGCCGCTGCAAAGCCCTTGCATCCCCATCTTCTGATAAGGCGTTTCACAGATCTGCTGCCTGTTGCAGGAAGAACGACGCTTCAGTCTCCCTTGAGCCTGGTTCTAGTAGTTTTCTCTGATGGCCTCTAATGCTTTTAGTGCTCCTTCATCCCAACCTATAAATAACCATAACGCTGCAGAATGTGCTTCTAGTTCCAAACAGAGGATCCAAGGAGAAACAAATAATTTCTGATATTGAAACTCAACAGCAAAGTGTCATATAATGTGATTGCTATTGCATTGTTTAGAATAACTCAAAAGTCTACACAGAGGGCAGAGGGCAAGACTCCTAGGCGGTTGTTTCAAAGACACAACCAACCTTCCCAAAATTCAGACCTCAGGAGAGATTTGATTTCTGCCCTGTCCAGTACGGCGTGTTTTACTGCCCTTATGTTTGCTGCACAGAAGTGTATCAGTCAAGGAAATCTGTCAAAAATACACATAAAGCTTCTCTGAGATACCAAGAAGGACCACTTGAAAGGACAAACCGTCATGTTCCTGCAAACAAACAAGCAGACACTGCGCTGAAGGTGTTACCAGAGGCAGTCTCAAGGGACTGGGAACACTTCCACTTAGCAGTGTGAATGCAGGCTGCCAGTGCAGGGAGCTGCAAGTGCCAGTACTGAGCCAGGCGGCGAAGGAATCACCTCTTCTTGCCCCTGAACTGGCTTCAGTGCTGCTGAAATGCTGTTAAACTCCTCAGAAGCTCTGGTTCACTTCCTTATGTGTTACTCAAGTGCAGCAGTGGCAGACTGTAAGGGCTCCAGCACACCAACCTCTGCATTTTGGCTGTACATCATCAAAGCCTGCCCCACCTATGAGCTGGGCACAATACTGGCTTTTCAGTTAACTTCAGGGGACATCAGTGTTTTGCTCTAAAAAGTCCTTTATTATTTATCTCCCACGTGTCTGAGGGTAGGACGCCAGATCCCCAGCCTTTTCAGATCTCCATTGCTCTTCTGCATTCATTAGAGCCTCAGAGCTTTCAATCAGCAAAAGATCTGCTCGGAGGTCCTTGAGCTGTTCTGATGCCTTCCCTTCCCCTTCCCTTTCCCTTTCCTTTTCCCTTCCTTTTTCCTTCCTTTTCCCTTCCCTTCCCTTCCCTTCCCTTCCCTTCCCTTCCCTTCCCTTCCCTTCCCTTCCCTTCCCTTCCCTTCCCTTCCCTTCCCTTCCCTTCCCTTCCCTTCCCTTCCCTTCCCTTCCCTTCCCTTCCCTTCCCTTCCCTTCCCTTCCTCGTTGCTCCTCGTTGCAAATGAAAACTCTCAAACTGTGCATGAGCTAATCTCTGCCGTAACCACACAATCCCTCCATGACTGCTCTCCTCCCTTTGCCGGGCCCCATTGCTCTGCCTGTCCTGATTTAAAAATTAAAGCCTTTGAGGCCATGATTGTCACCTACTGTGTCACACAGCATCTGGTACAGCAAGTCCCTATCTTGCCCACAGCTTGTAAATGCTACCATAATACAGAAATAATTTTGTATTATGTATTTACGTATTATGGTAGCATTTACAAGCTGTGGGCAAGATAGGGGGCAATCATCAAGGGCAGATGATGTCATAGGCATTTTAAAATCGTAGTAATGTGTTATTAGCAAGCATGGCAATCAAGTAAGCAACTTGTAGACAGGATGAGCTATCTTACTACCAGCAGTAACTGCGAAGGCTGGGATTATCATAGATGTTACGAATTCCCTGCAGTTCTGAGGTCTAGTTAGATGCAAGGGTTTTACCAGTCTTTATCTAATCAAAAGAGATCATTTGTACAACTCCCGATTCCCAGCTACAGTGGTTACTTGTGTGTCTGTCCGCCCCTCCTCTCCTTTCCACTTCAGATAGGCTGGAAGAAGGACGACGCCACTACTGCGAAACTTTTGCAAGGTAGAATCACCCTCTTCTAAATTATGCTTGCTCCTTGAAATCGACTTCCTTATGTTTTCCCAGCTGAAGTGACACTCCCCAAATGCATCTTTCTCTGCTATTTTTTCTAGTTCTTCCTCTGGACATTGTTGTCATAAATACAAAAACAGTGATAAAAACCAGTGCAATAGAAAAAGAAAAAACCCCACCACTTCCTGTGCTGTCCTCAACCTCTCAAACATGAAAGATCTTTCCAGGTCTGTTTCTATAAATCCACAAAAGGGAATGCCAGGTTCACAAATACTTAACCACAAGCAAAGCCCCAAATCCTGTTGTAGCAGTGCGGATCTAAATCCTGCAGCTGACAGCGTGCTCTGGTAGCACAGGCAGTACACTCCGTCAGCAGTGTATTTTTTTTTAATGGAGAATTTCACTGAATTAAAGAGGAAAAATACAGTGCAGCGAGCACACGACAGTAACCTTCATGCACACTGAAACTATACGCCTTTCCGAACAAAGACAGGTGCTCAGAAAGGAGGCGTTACTGCCAGCTCCAAAGTAATACCCAATTTTCGCTCCCTGCAAAGCAAGAGTTAATTTTCTCTGGCTACTCAGACCCCAGCCATTGGTCTCGGCTCACCTGCTGTTGGATAGGAAAGTAATAAATGGGTGATCCTCCACTCACCGCAGCTTACCAGCTGTTTTATACCTGCCTATTTGCTGTAGTTTCCCTGTTTAGAGAGCAATACTGTAGCTATATTTGCAGTCTAAGTAAACTGTGTTTTCTTCTTCTCTTCTTGTTCTGCCTTTTTTGAGTTTTGTATTTCTGCCGCTGGAGAATGGCTTAAGCTGAAACTTGGCGTGTAGCAAACCCACAGGGGCTTTATTTTAAATCAGAGGGTTTAGACCTGTTAAACCATTTCTCTGTTATGCAACTGACAAAAAAAAAAAATCATCTCAGACCTGTTTTTTGGGGCTAAGCTCTAAAGATAAGGAAAAAAAGCTTTTAATTTACCCTGTGACATTTGGCAGCACTTGAGTGCTGGATACAGACTAAGCAGCTGATGGATATTCTGGTACTGGGAAGCAGCCCTCAGATTTGACTGTAAAGGTAACGGGCTACTGAACTGGCTTTCGCTGGTATTTCTGCTCTATTTGCTTACTAATAAAATGTAACATTTGCAGAAGAGCTAGGGGATCACGGGATCTTGCTCACAACACTGCATGGTGTCTCACCTGTGTGTGGGAGCCATTTCAGTAGCATCCTGAAATGCAGCTTTCTCTGGAGTGGATCACAGCCAATAATCAGTGCAGTAGCTGAAGAACACCATACACGTGCACTGAAACTTGCAGGGAAGCAGCCTGCAATCCTCTCTGTTATATGTAAAGCAGAATGTTGGTTTTAACACTCCAAAATGCTCAAACAGGATGATACCCGTGAAATTTTAAAGGTCCGGGAACGGCTGCACCTGCAGGGCAGCGAGGTGAACAGGGCAGCGAGGGGCAGCGGCCCCCACCGCACAACCAGCCAAACTTCAGGCTGCAACTTGGGGCATCTTCTTTCCAGTGTCCCCATCTCGGCTTTTCCTAAAGATTGGTGACATCTGGAAGTAACAGTGGTCTGGCAATTTAAGGCATTAACCGCTGGCTTCATTTTAATTCCCTCCTGAATCAGAGACTCTCCAGCTGTCCTGTTCAACCTGCCACCATGCCATTGAAGTCCCTGTACTGAGTCTTTCCTGTCGGCATGCTCAGGAACTCCTTGCAGCCATTTAGCTTTCCGCCCTGCATAGCACAGGCACTTGGGTAGGGTTTACTCTTTGTGCCTTAATTTTCCATCCACAAAATGGAGGTTGTGATAATTCTTTAAGGAAGGAGGTATTAAAGATACGGGGTGTCCTGATTATAAATACATTAGCGATGATGAGATGCTTGGACACTGTCACCACATAATCATTTAAGACAGATAGCACAAAGAGATCTGCCAGCTTTTTAGATTACAAATCCATGTTCAAAATGCTGGAGAGGCGAGAAGCATCCTTTCATCTCAGGGAAAAAACCCTCTGCATAAGAGGGCAGCTTCCATGGGAACTGACCTTTCAATTACAGCTGCTCTGCAGAAAAGTCTTTCAACTGCTCATGCTGGAGTCCACAGAATTGAACCCATTACTCATGCAATTATCCCAAGCATCCCAAACACAGCATTTCTTGTTCATATTGGGGCACTTTGTCCTTGAGCAACACAGTGGGATTGCACTGCAGGCTACACCCAGGGCTACACACGTGCGGCGCGGGATCTCTTTCTCTCCAAGCAGTGAGCAGCAAAGCTGGCAACACCGGGTTTGTGTAAAATACAGACCCCCGACAGGGGATATTTTCCTGGGATCTGATCGTGCATGCTAGGACTGCATAGGTGCTCTCTGCTAGTGATCCCTCACTTGGCCAGCATGGACACTGCCACTATTGCTGCTCCCCCAAAAGCAGGTGCCGTAACATATCCATGAGCTGAAGCATGTTCAGGTGCTCTGAAAGTCTCTGCCTTAGACTGAAGTGATCTTTCTGATCAGCAGAAATACTGTCCTTTGAGCAATATTTGTTCTTGGCTATGTTTTATGCTCAGCTATCTCCCCCTCGACACGTACCTGCCGTGTGGCAGTCAGGAGCTAGGGGCATGAGGACACAGGACTGAAGAGACCTCTGGGGTCAGAAGCCCTGTCCCTACAGTCACACTCCCCCTTTTCCCCAGCCCTGCCTCTTTCACAAACAGCTTGGGGATTTGCTCTGGTACTTTACAGGAACCCCTCAGCAGCCACCATCTCCAACATATTCATGTTGTTCATCCTTCTGCCAGCTTCACCTTTCAGCTAAAATAGTGTTTCTTTCTTCCTCGTATTTACCCATGAGACAGCAACCCCATCCCCTCTCTGATTCTGCTTTGCCAGCCTTAAAAAAGGCATCTTTTCTGGGTGGTCCAGAGATGACTGGCTCTGACTGTCTGATTTCTGTTTTGTAGCTCTTTCTGTTTGAGTTAACACTTCTCAAGTATGGATGGCATGTATTGTGCACAGCAGGTCGCATCAGGATCAGGTCAGTACTTCCTGATGTTGATGCCTCAGATCAGCTACACAGATCCATGCGGTTCTGTGCGATGACCACCTTCTGACCTAATAAGAACAGGTGTCACCCACTCTGCTATGTCATACCCCACTTTGGTCGGATTCATATTTAAATTGAGCCACGGCTTCCATATTACAAAGGGAAGGAATAACTATTTTATTTTAAAGAAATCAGATATTTTGCCTTTCCAAGAGGAGTCACTTTTAAATTGGCAAGGCACAAAACCCCTCTTCCCAGCCGGGCTTGTTTCCTGCCTTACAGCTGTGTCTTCAGTTTTTGTTCTGTTCACATTAACAGACATTTGAGGAGTGCAGAAGGTTACTCTTCAATAGAGAAGCCTAGGGGGATAGCTTTTCTCTTGCTTTTGTAGTTTTTATTCATTGAAGAGGAACATTTGTCAGAGATAAAAGAGGAGCTATTTGTCAAAGTTAAAGTTGTTGGCAAATACAGCTGAAGCGATGGGCTCTGAGGAAGGAGCACCATGAGACCGCAAAGGACCCTTCTGTCTGCTTGACCTGCTTCACCATCCCAAGGCGACAGTCAAAAGCCACGGCATCAGTCAGCTTCTAGCAAAGAGCATCATGGGCGTAAGGGAAATCGTGTTACCCCTTGGGGATACTGGATCCCTCTCGCTTTGCTGCTGAGCAGCTGGCCAGAGTTTCTCCCCTCCGGTGTGATTTTGTGCAATAGTGTATCTGTTATCTGAGAGCAGCAGGGAGAGAAGGGGGGCTTCTACATGAAAACAAAAAATGCCTCGGTAAGACCCATGAAGAATATGGGAGGGCATTTAACTGTATTTATGAGCAACAGCGTTTTTGTCAGGGGATTTTTATAGTGCTCTTGTAAAATTACTTTCCAGAGCAATAAAGTACATTGCAGGGAAAGGCCGACCTCCCACAGTCTACTAGAGCCACCAGCCCTCTAGAAGTGGCCAAGTGACTGACGTTTCCTATGCAAACAGGCTGTTTAACCTTCCAGCTACGTTGTTCCACAGGCTCCGGAGTCCAAGCGGCGTGCGTGTGTGCCGTGCCTTCCTGCTACGTGAAGAACAGGGGGAAAGCAGGCAGGCAGGCTCGCCCTCCCCCGGGCACACGCATCAAGCTTTCAGAGCTGCAATAGCAGAATAAAAGCCCTGTCGTGAACACTTTCTGCCACCACCCTCCTCAGAGGGGCGTGCAGAAAGCAAGCATTTCGCAACTCTGCCCTCCCTGGTTCACCCAGGAGTCTCTCTAGTTCACATTTGGACTCCCCTTTTTGTCCCTTTTTCCAAAGAATTTAGAAAAATCCTTTTCCAAAGAATTTAAAATGCAACGATAGGAGAAGCTTATCCGTTTCATTAAATGCCCATGCAGTGTCTAGCACTCTGCTGCTGATTGTTGCAGTTTAAGACAAGCAATCACTAATAATTTGGAAGCATCTCACTGTCCAGATTGTAATTTTTCCCATTCCTCCCTCAAATCCCCTTTTTTAAACAACAAAAATAAAAATTAAGGACTCTCCAGATCTTACTTACTCGTGTCCACAATACAGCCTGCTTGGCAGCTGCGGGGCATAGTTTCCTTAATAACAGAGCAAGCTGCAGGTGAAGATAAGTCGCAGAAGACGTAGCATTACAGCCTGCAAGCTGTTGTTTTTATGGACCATAACTCTTTATTACCGATATGTGTGTGCTGCTGAACTTCACCTTGTATCCCTGGTGGTAGGTCTGAGAGGGTAGGTTTTGAAAGAATAACAAAAATAGAGGATACTCTTGAAATCTTCCCCAGGAACGCCTTGAATAACATCTGTTTGAACAGGATGAGTATCATTTAGGGTCTATTTCTCTATACTGTTTGCTGCATCTTTGAATGAAATAAATTGATAAAAAGCAAATAAAAAGCAAAATTCAAAACTGTAGCTAACAATCCCAGATTTCCTCTGTTTCTTGGGCTGGGTATTATCATTTTATGTTGCAATGAGAACAGACACCATTCATGAGCTCTTTGAGCCTCCCCCAAGAGTTGAGGACAAAAAGAAATAAAATTAAACAAAAAAAAGGAGGAAAATACTGCTCTTCCAACTTTCTTTTCTATCATAAAACAACAAAAAAAGAGCAATAAGCCTTTGCTCTATACTGATGGAAATCCAACCCAGCTGGTTACGTAAAATTGCTTAGGAAAATCAGCAAAGGTTGGAGAGAAATGGCCTGGTGCAGATACGGTTGTTTAAACACTGGGGCTGTGATAAGGGGTCTGCAAGGATCCTGCCACGGTCGAGGTTTGCCCTGGCAGCAAGCTGCGAAAGCTGAGGGGTGAGAAGTCCCCCGTTACTAGATTATAACTGCCAGCCCCATGGAGATTTCTTCTGTGGGCCACTGGGGCAGGCAGCCCTGAGCCTCGCCGTAATGCCCGGTACCCTTTGCAATGCAGCACGATACGAGAGCCATCTCTCAGCTCACCTGGGACACTTGTCCAAACCCACCCAAAGGGAAGGAGCAGGCGCCACCAACACCTCCAGCCCCCATCTCCACCCTCAACAGTGCCCGCATTACCCCAGGGCTGCCATTTCCCTCCCTGCTTCTCTTCTTTCTCGTCTCTCGCCATCTGCCTGACAAGCACTTAGCTGAAGCATCTCTCAGAGCCTACAACCAGAGCATGGCTGCTGCAGGCAGTGCCTTTAACAGCCTGATGCCGGCACGAGCGTGCCAGGTCTTGTCTTAAGCAAGTAACTTGGTGTTTCTCACTGAGGAAAGGGACACAAAAGCAAAGCAATCCTGGTGAAAAAGGCAGCGACAGAGTAATGCCACTGAGATCAGGTCAGGTGCAGCAGTGGAAAGCACTGGAGAGCAGCTCAGGTCTAGCCTCCCATCACCTATGGGAAATGAACTTTCCTCGTCTGCTGAGATGCCATTCCCTGTCCCCATTTGTGTAGTTTCTCACATCTGAGCACTGAATCCACACAGCCTGAAGTGACATCCATCAGTACGAGCTGATAGGAACATGACAGGGATGCCCAGCAGAAGGTTAAGTTAGGGCCCACCCATCTGGGCCAAAACCTGCCCCTGCCAATTAATAGTTGGGGTGCCTAAGACCTGCCAGGAGGCAGAGGTGGGTGTCCAATTTCTAGAAATAAGAAGCCATGAAGAAGCAACCTACCCGAAATGACATTTGTTTAGCCCAGAGCATTTTTGAGCAGTACCAGGCATGCTTTCTGCCCCTTTACACTTTCCACTAAGTGTATAAAGCCAAGATCCCAAGTGCACGCACTCACCAGAGACCCTACAACCCTTTCCTTAGGGTACTGCTCTTAGTCCCAGCATCCTGGCCAAATTCCAGTTGGGTAATTAGACCGTGATTAGGTAACTGCTTGCATATGCCATTCCTCTTCCCTAGGGAGCCTGGCTCTAAATTATTTGATGCTTTCAGGACTTCCAGTCATTAGCAAGGCTGTTTCCCTTGCTAGTGGGAGACTAAATGCTGGCAGAGCTTGGGGAACGGCTCCACCGTACACGGCCTGCCTGTAGGATGGGTATCGCCTGGGTGGCTTGGAGATTGCCTATGGTAGTCAAGAGGTCCTCCCGCCATTTGAGGAGATGCCAATGTGAGCCTGCTCATAGAGCTGAGGTGTGAGCAGTAAGACCCCCCAACTGGGAAAATGAACCCAGTGTCGTTGTTATGCTTAGCGGGTAGGAGAGAAACAGATTGGCAGAGTCATTTACATGTGCTAGGGATCATTTTGTGGTTTGCAGATTGAAATTCTTAATGGCTCTCGTTACAAATTGTTTGCTTCCAGATGCTGTTTGCTTTCATGTTCAGAGCTACACATATTAACATAGAAAATTCTGCTTGGAAAAATGTCGAGTACTGGCAACCACACAAATCTAGAAAAAGTCAGCGTCCAAAATGCAGGAAGTGTTAGGCAGATACCATCATTTTGCCCTGTCTTTTGATCCTTAACTGCTAGCCATTTATCTCCCATGGGATATTTGCATACATACGTACAAAACTGCTGATGGCTCACAAAGGTGCCGGGTAAAGTGATTTTTGCTTCTATCGTGGGATCTTTTATCCATCATCTGCCTCTTCCCCTACCCAGCAGTTCCCCTCTAGTCTGCAGCTCTCATCCAGCCAACTATCACCTCCTGTTCCCATCTGAGTGACACCAGTGCTGTCTTCTGCATTCAGAAGCTCCTTAAAGCCAAGCCTTGGCTGACACATCCACAGGGAAAAGCCCAGTTCCTCAGGCTGATTACAGCCTGCAGCATCCATGGCAAGCTTGACTGCAAAAAGCCAGATATTCTGGCACCAGGACCCCCTACAGAGACAACACAGATGTAGACAAAGAGCATCCCTACCTGAATCCACCTTCCCATAAGGCAGCCAAGTTTCTCTGGAGGTCTCCTGTGAAACTAGCAAGCAGCCCAAGCCCTACTTCCGTGTGCAAAGATCTGCTAAGACAGCATCCAGCAGCAATAAAGTGCATGTTTCCCTGCAGGATCTGGAGGTTTTAGTGCAGAGGCTGGAAGTACAGAGGAGCCTTGTAAGTCAAACCTAATGTGTTTCTTCAGGGTTGCTTGTAATCTGAGGGTTTACCAGAAAACTGCCCAGTTTGGTGTTATTTAGAGAAAGTTTCTCCCTGTGGCCTCACCAATTTAGCGCTGACAGAGTGAGTTTCTACAGAGCAAAATCTCTAACTGCAGGATGCTGTGAAGGCAACATGAATGCCCCTTAGGTACTAACTTTTAGTACTAATTACATCTGCATGTGGGGATGGAGCAGCTGGCATCCGTACCCTGCCTCAGCTTTCTGGAAGGAAGAATGGAGCTTTTCTAGCGCTTTAGGTATGTGTTGGACCATCAGCCAAACCATGAGCCATTCCCAACAGCAGGGAAAAGGGGGTTGCGATGCACGCCAGAGTCTCCGGCCAAGAGCCGAGCAGGCAGCACAGCTGGGAGCCGGCAGCTCTCTCGCAGAAGCAAACCAAGACAAAGAAACTTTCCCTTTGCACGCAGGGGTTTCTCAAAACTCATCCTTGCACCTTCCTCCAAGGCCATTGGCACTGAATGCTCTCGGCCTCATCATTTCTACATTTTTGTGTGTTCATACAGCCACGTGGGCAGCTTTAGCTGTTTCGTGGAGGTGGGATGTGCCAGTGCCTAGACCATGGAGCAAAAGCAGAAGGGGTCACTTTATCCTGACACTGAGTTTCTGCAAGCCTGTACAACTGCTCTGCTCCCCTGCAAAGCTCCTGAGGACATTTTCTAGCCCCTTCTTGGTCCTGCTGCTGTCCTGATGCAGTGTTGGAGGGTGAGCAGGTGCTTTGTCCTCCCTGATTTGTCACCACTGGGTCATTGACCATGTTTTTCTCCTGGAGACCCCATTTTCCTTCAGATTCTGTGTCCTGTGTCCTCGCTGGTCATTCCCTCGGAGTGTCCTTTGGAGCAGGCATCCCCCTGGGCTTTCTGTGAGATTCTACCTGCGTCAGGATTTAGCTGGGCAAATGCAGCTGTCCACAGCGTGGGTGTCTGTCCCTGAGCTCTTCCCGCTGTGTCCCCTCTTCATAATCTGTGGAAATGCTTCTTGGGAACAGTTCCCTTCACCCTCAAATACATATTCAAACTAGGTTAAATGCCCTGAAAGTACCTATTTTTCTCCACGGACTGTAAAGAGGGCCTGGGAACCTTGGCTCAGAGGAAGGAAAATGTCAGATGAGATTAATCTAACGCTTTATCTCTGAATATAGGCACCAGCTCATACAGCTCCATGCTGGGGACTCACAGATCTGCCTCTCTGTCCCAGATTCAGCTTTCTTTGCCCAAAATGAACCTCGATCTGCTACGATTTTCTCCTCATAGATGCATCCCATGGCCTCAAGTTCAACTTGTCTAGAACAAAGCTCTCCACATTCATCATATCCTTCCATCATGGGGTACAAAACCATTATCCTGCCAGTTTTTCAGGCCATAACCAATGTGTCATCTTCAAACCAGGTCCCTCTCCACACCAAGGTCTTGCAGAGCCTCTCAGCAGAACACCTCCGATCTTTCCCCACTCCCTCAAAGGAAGGAGTCTCATCAAAGCTCCCATCAGACCTATTCTGAACTGTGCAGCAAAGGCCCTTTTCCCAGCCAAATGTTGGACCCATCTGGCTGACACAGTCCTAAAGAGAAACCACGTGAACCTGCTGCATTTGTCATCCAGCTCTCCCAGTTCTCCACTGTCCGCGTGTCTTCATCTTTAAGGGCTTCAGCATCCCTCCACACTCACCTTGCAACGCTCCCAGAATGTGAGCTGACTGGTTGGCTCAGCTAGCGTGCTCAGATACGTGCGGCGTTGGCTGACTTTGTTTTTCCCCGGTGCCCCTTGGCGTCGTCTCTACCTGCTGCTGTGCTTCAGATCGCAACCTCTCAGAGACAGGTTTGTCTTTTTATTGTGAGCTTGCACAACAGGCGCTGAGGTACAGCCCCTCTGGAGTGGGTTGTTGCTGCAGTAACTCAGACCGCAAGGACTGAAATACAATCTTCCCCTGATTAAATCTGAATGGGGATTAGTAATGGAGGAGGAAAGGGCTGCAGCTTTAATTCATGAACTTTATCCTCTTTCCTTCCCTCACCCATTTGGCAGCAAAGTGGATGCGCGGCCGCAGAGCAGTACTCATATGAGAGATACACGCACCCCCGTGCTCCCCTGTGTGTTTATTCCAGCTGCAGCCGGCGGAGATAAAACTCCAGAGCCAGCCCTGTTGGGGAGAGAAGCCAGCTTCTGGAAATAGCTCGTCCCTGTGAGGCACGTTCAGATAGCACAGCCTGGGGACGGGTACCCCAAAAGTAGCCAAGTGCCTCCCACTGCAGCGCAGCCACTTGAGCCCAGAACGAGATAGCTGTGATCTCTTCCTGACCTGGCCCTTTGGGCTTTCACACCGGAGAGCTTTGCTGATGAAAGCTACCCTGTTTGTG
Organism: Aptenodytes forsteri; assembly: GCF_000699145.1. Classification (NCBI taxonomy): domain Eukaryota; kingdom Metazoa; phylum Chordata; class Aves; order Sphenisciformes; family Spheniscidae; genus Aptenodytes; species Aptenodytes forsteri. Next base: position 525,100 of record NW_008796209.1, read on the forward strand.
CCCTTTTGCCTCCACAGCATGGATATGGTGGCCAAAGGACTCACTTAATGGCATAAACAGGTGGCATTTATCATCACTAGGTCACATTTGTCGTGCATTTTTTTCCCCTCTGAACTAAAATCAAACCAGCTTTGCTAGTGGGGCTTTTTTTTTTTTTTTGTGGATCTAAGCATGAAAGACACAGAGGCAGGTCCCCTGGGCTGGAAATCGCTGCGAAGAGCCCGAAAACACTTCCCATCCATTGCTCTCACTGCCAGCATTGCTGCGGCATCCTCCACCAGCATAGTGCAAAGCCCACAGGTGAGGGGGCTTTGCTCAGCCCCCAGCCACCCTCACACCTCTCCAGCGCAGTGCCGGGGATCTGCACCCCGGTAGATGCTTCCCTGGGATGGGGGCAGCCGTGGTTCTCGGAGCCGGGGGCTGAGGCTCCTGCCTCCCCCCTGGCCATGACCTCGTTTGCTTGCACACTCGCCTGCGCTGAGCTGGCGAGACTCACCCAGGCAGCCCCACGTGGGCAGCTGGCAGGGATTTTTGCATCGTTTAATTCTCAATCCTCCCAAGAGCCTGGTGAGGGATTGAGCGCGTTCACTGAAATGAAGGGCAGGTATGAGGGGCAGAGCCGGACACCAGGATCTGAAAGGGCCCAGAGAGAGCATTTTGTTCCCAAACATCCCATTGAGTGAGAAAACCTAAGACAGAAATAACAGCCAGAGTGGGCATTTCTCTGGCCAGCAAACCAGTGGCGCAGCCAGACCTGGCAGCTCCCGTCCTGCCTGCAAGTAGCACAGTGAAACCTTAGGGAGGGTCCCAGCCCAGTGCAAGCAGCGGTGACAGGCCATGAGCAGCTGCGATTTGAGACGGGAAGGTTTGTCCTCTCTGCTACCTGCTACCCCCCGAGCGCAGAGGTGCCTGTGCTGTGGTCCTGGATGTGTTCGCGCATCTGAGCATGGAGAGCAGTTGTACACAGGTGGATGCTCAGACAGGGTTTTTCTGGATGCCGACAGGCACGCTGGCAGCGCAGCAGCTTCCTCGTGCTGCCCAGCCCTGCCTGATAGTGCTGGCAGCTAGCGCAGCTCCTCCTTCAGATCTGCCCCTCTGCTCCAGGGGCTCCTTCTGACCTGGTTTCCCCTATAGATGCAGATGCAGCTGTGCTTAAGATGCACAGAGGGGAAGATCAACTGTTCAGTGAGGTGTCTTTCCACCAGAGTTTCCTGCAGAAGCTGGGAGCAGCCCCTACCCCAAAAAACTGGTTTGAAGACAAAGGTGCAGTGCCTGGAGAGTGGGGTCCTGCGATGACAGGAAAGGTTGGGGGTGCCCAGCTCCCAGCCTTAGGTAGTCAAGGCTCAGGTTATGGCGACAACAAGGGGGTAAACAGGTCTGGCATGAGATTCGACTATAAATCCAAAGGAAATGCTAGCTGGTGCAGACGTCTAACAAGGTCTATCACATCAGCAGCGTTCTCACGTATCCCAGTTACAGACGAGCAAACAGAAGGTGGGAAAGGGTGCACATCAAGATGGAGCCGGTCCAGCAACGCAGGCACACACAGCAGCTTTGGCTGCTCGGGGGACACGGGTATACCCCAAGCCTGAGCCAGGCACCATCAGGAAGATCCACTGAATTATCCCACGGCAGGAGCTTTGCAGCTCTTCTTGTTCTTACAAATATGCATCTGCAGAACATGCATGGATGGATGGAGGAAGAAATGGGAGCCTGCCATGCCACCTCATGGCTGTCTCATTGAACGCATCCATATGGAATCTCGGGCACAAAACAGCCTCCAACCTGCAACAGGCAGAGGGAAACAACAGGACACGGGAATATGGTGAACCCCAAGAAGTGAGACCTGATGCCAAAGAAGCGGAGCCCCCACAGCATCATGACTTTGTAAACACGCCTCTCTCCATCCCTTTGCTGGAGGTGCACGGCCACATCAGGGTGACAAGCCTGTGAACACTTTCAGTGCATCCTAACACCCCCACCTCGGGCTGGTTATCGCAGACCCCAGGGTGTCCCTGCTCCCCACAAGGGCAGAGAAGAGCCCATCATTCCCCATTGCTGTTCTGGCTTGTTTCCCTCATTCCTGTGTTGCTCCTTCTTGCTCAGAAAGGCCCTGGAAGAAGGTCCTGGTAGCAACCAGGTACCTGGCATGGCCTCACCCCGAGCCCTCTCTAGCCCAGGAGCTGCTGGACTGGAGCCCACCAGCATGTCCCTTGTCCCCAGATCCCCTCGCAGAGGGAAGGTGCAGCAGAGCCAGGACAGCCGAGGTGCAACCCATGGGTGCCCACGGGCAGAGCTGCCCCGTGCCTTGGGGGAGCCTCACTGCCACACATCTGAGCAGAGAGCGCTCCGTGCCCAGGGGCCCTCCTCCCTCCGGAGGGTGGGCGATATGGGTGCAACCCCCAGGCCGCTGCCCGGCTGCCCTCACAGCCCTCCTCTGGGGACATGTCAGATCTGGTACGAGACAGGCACTTGCCTGGGTCCTGTGCCGACCTGCTGGGTGCGTGTTCGCAGGGGGGGACACTCCGCAAGACTTGGTGCTGGCAGGGGACAGGCTCTGCAGCAGTGGCAAGCGCTGATTTGTGCCACCACAGCCGGTTTGGCCAACTGACTGGCGGCGGTGCCTCCCCGCTGCTCCCCGTGCCCGGTGGGGCTGTCTCCTGCAGCAGGGCTTGTCCCTCCTGTAACGCTGACCCACGGCAGGGCGAGGGCAGCACCCTGCGGAGGACATGCACCCCAAGTCTGCGGGGACAGAGGCCACCCTGGCAGGTCATGGCAGGGCCCAGCTCCCCCCCAAAAGGCACTGGACACAGTCCTGCTGAAAATAAGCTGGGCTGGGCTGCCACCTTGTGCCAACAGGCAGCATCCACTGACCAAGCCAGGCATGGGAAGGGATTTTTCCATCACCCTAAATTTTCAGTAACCGAAGTGGGGATATACTCCCGGACCTCAGTTTCCAGATGAACCCCACAGAGCTCAGCACCTCCCCAGCAGCAGGCATCAGGGAAGGGGCTTTGCTGTCCCTCCCCGCAACACAGCCCTGGAGCTGTCTTCACCCACAACCTGGGGTTCAAAAATCCCGTATCCGTGCAAAGCTTGGCCCTGCCGTCCAGCAGCCGTGTCCTCTGGGAAAGCCTGGGCAGCAGAAGAGGGGGAGTGCAGCCAGGTGCACCACCCCAGGGTGCCGGGGCTGCGGGGGGTGCAGCATCCCTGCGAGTGCTCAGAGTCACAGAGCTCAGGGGAAAGGCTCAGCCCCGAATGCCGAGCGTGGCCAGGGAGAAATGCCAAAATTTAGGTGCAGGCAGGTACCCGCAGTGAGTGGGCAGCCTTGGGCCCTGGGGCAGCCTGCAGTGGTGGGAGGCATTTCTGGGTGGGCCCAGCCTCCGCCACCCCGCCAAGGTGACGCCAAGGGGACCTTCGCCTTCTGCTATCAGCCCTGGCTCACACACTTGGCATCGGCGAAGGCTGCCGGCATGGCCGGAGGGGCAGCAAAGCCGAGACGTCACTGCCCAGCTCCGGGCAGCCCTGGCACGCACCAGCCCTGGCACAGCCCACACCAGCCGGCTGCTTAGGGCCAATGCTATCTGGGTGGGTAAGCGGAGTTTATCAGTCCCTCCCCTTTTTTTTTTTTTTTCTTTCTTTTTTTTCTTTTCCCCCAAGGCAGGCACAAAGGAAAGGAAATATTCCTGCAGGCAAGCTGCAGCAGGAGAAGCTCAGGGACCCATTCCCGCGCCCAGCGCTGGGGCAAGGCGCACGTCTCCCGAGGGCCCGCCCGGAGCAGTGGCACCCTCTCTGGAGCCCATCCCTGGTGCCATACTAAATCCGCAGCCCGCCCCCAGCTCCCCAGCTGCAGGTCAGGGCAGAGGGCCATTAAGTGAAGACAAATTGGCCGGGGCGATGGGTGACCCCAAGGGGTGAAGTGGCAGCAGGGGGAAGTTTGTGTGCCCAGTGGCGAGGGGTGAGCAGGGATTATTTCCCTGGTGCGGAGCTGGCACATACCGTCCCCAGGTGTTGTTCCAGCGCTGGGTATGGGGTGGCAGCTGGGCATCCCCTGAGCACCGCTGGCAGGGACAGGCAGGGCCGTCTCCAGCCTGGCCTTGTGCTCAGAGCAGGACGTAACCAACACGGCATCAGATCTGCTGTGGCTTTGTGCTGCAAGCCCCCAGGCCTGGAGACCCCTCCTCTGGGTACCTGCCCGGGGCTGCACATCTCCCTTGCAGAAGCTCTTCCTGCTGAGCATCCTCAGCCTGCCAACCTGCAGTCTGCAGCCCTCGCCCCTCATTACACTGTCTGCCAGCGGCTCCAGGATGGACCTCTTGAGTGTTGCCGCAGCAAAGACCCCTCTTTGGCTCTGGGAAGCCCCATGTGCATCTCGGACACAAAGCAGCAAGGTGTGGTGGCTAAAACACTGAATTAATGACCTGCATCCAGCTGCGTAGCCTGGAGGGTCCCTTTGCTCCTCGGTGCCTAAGTCCCCCCATGGTCCCATGGGGGGTCACGGTGCTGCCCTCCTCGGCAAGCTGCTGGGAGGCAGCTGATGGGAGAGAGGCAATACCAGAGCTATGAGGGTCGTGTGGGGTTTGGAGGAAGACAGCGACCCAGCCCGACCCTACCACCGCTGCTCGTTAAGGTGATACCAGATCCAGCTTTCCTCAGTAGAGCTGTCGCACACACACACCCTTTCCCTGGGTGTGAAAGGGGGTTCTGGGCTCTGAAGGGCTCTGAACCTCAGCAGACGCCCCCAGTTGGGGACGAGGCATCGGTGAGCACCGGGGCTCAGCTGGAGCCCTGCAGTGACTTCAGCTGAGTTGTGACTGCGAGCCCCGCCGCTCTGAGCCACGCAGGGAGGGATTCCCGCAGTGTCAGGAGGGAACGCCACCCCTACCCCCGAGAGGCGGAGGGATCCTCCAGCAGGAAACTCTCCGAGCGTGATTCATATCTCCAGTTTTACAGCCGTTTCGGTCGAACAGGTAAACCAGGCACGTTGCTGGGAACAGGTTCCAGCAGGGGAAAGGTCCTGCAGCGCCAGCCCACGCTCCCCCGGGGACTTCCCCCGGCACGGCACCGTGGAGCACCGGGGTGCGTCCCCTCCTTGAGATGGCCATGGGGAAAGAGAGGCAGGGTTTGGCCTCACTCTCCTCCCTTGCTAACCGTGGGGAGGTGGATGAGTGTGAAAACCCCGGGAGGCAACGCTGCAAGGTCTCTCTGCAGCAGGCAGAAGGCTGAGGCTGCGAGAGAGAGAGAAAAGCCAAAGCCCTTTTGCAGCAGCCTGACGAAGAGATGCCCACGCGGCACGCCATTAGGAGGGGAAGTGACACCCCACGCTCCTCTCGCACGCCTGCCCCTTGGGCTTCCTCCATCTCTTCTGCCAGCTGGGACGAGGCCATGAGTCACGGCGGGGCGCCCGGTCCAGCCCTGCCGTCGCTCCGCACCCCACCGGCACAGCACGGCTCGCCAGGGGCCCCCGAGCAACGTGACGGCCGATTCCCGCCAGCTTCCTCCAAGGGCCTTTTAAAATTCCCCGCGGTCTCTCCCTGGCAGGGCTCCGGGTCTTTCCAGGCTCGTTTCCACACTGGGGTCCTTTTTTGCTTTACCTACACGGACTTGGATCGGGCGTGCGTAGTGCGGGCCAGCCCGCCGGCGCAGGCAGCGTGCGGGCAACGCAGGGGTGGCATCACCCCTATGGAGGCACACCTTGCCCCGTCAGCTTTGGGAGGTGATGCGCGTACTTTTCGAAGGCGCTTTTGGGATTGCGAAACCCGCCCACACCAACCAAACGAGCGTGTGCATGGGGACGTCACCCTTCCGTGATGAAAACTATTACATTAAATTAAAACTGCGGCAGGAGCCTTGCTGGTGTCAGCTCCTCAGCCTGCTGGAGCTCGGCACCCGACAGCCTCTCCGGCGGGAGCAGCCAGCCTGGCAAACAGGCTGGGCGGCCCCAGCCCGCGAGCCGGCCGGTCGGGGCAGCGCTGGCAGCTCCGGGAGGGAGCTAACCCAGGGATGAACTCACCGACACCCAGCCACCTCGCCAGCGCACCCTTCAAAGGGAAGCCCCGCGGGCAGCAGAGCTCATCACGGAAGGACGTCGTTCCACCACGCGCTGCCCGGGACACCTCGTCTTCCTGGGGAAACACCCTCCTCCCGGCCCTCCCGGCGGGCGAGCCTCTGGAAGGTGGCCAGCCGTGGTGCAGAGCCCTGCCTCGTGTGCTTAAACCTCCCCGCTTGCCTTCGCCGACCCTTTGCAGGTCCCCAGGGTTTGCAGGGGG
>NW_008796209.1:531959-533159 GCF_000699145.1 Aptenodytes forsteri
CCCCCCCCACCCCCCGCCCTGCGGGGGGGGGAGCCTCTGGAAGGTGGCCAGCCGTGGTGCAGAGCCCTGCCTCGTGTGCTTAAACCTCCCCGCTTGCCTTCGCCGACCCTTTGCAGGTCCCCAGGGTTTGCAGGGGGCGGGTGAAGCTCGCTCCTGGCGTGCTCTGGGTGGGCTGTCCCTCTGCAAGGCAGCGGTACGGCTCGTGCAGTAGCTTTCCCCCCCGTCCCCAGCCCCTCCAAGCCCCTGGGGGTTTTCCAGACGCTCCCTGAACCACCACCGTCTTCCGCCTGCGTTACCGTTCCCCATCAAATGGCCACGGTCGAGGTCCTCCCCCGCGGCCGGGAGGAGCAGGGGCACCCTCACCCCACCCAGCCTGTTGAAAGGAGTTTTTACGTCCTGCTCCTTAATCCCGTTTCTGGAACGAGACCGTGTTTTAACAATCGGGGGAGGTTGCTAGGGGACAGCGTGCTCAGCAGGGACATCGCTCGCAAACCCTCAGCACTCACAAGCGGGAGGTAAATAACTTGGGATATTATTAATCCTTTGCTGCCCACACAATAAACAGAAATGCATTATTCTTGTCAAGGACAAAGGAGCCCATATTTCCCTGCAGCCGAGGAGCTGAACCAGCAAATCTTTGGGATTCGGCTCCACGGCGGGTCCAGCTGCGACTGAAGTTGTTCCAGTTCAGTTCCCGTTCGGGTCAATAATGGTTCATTAACCATTTGTTAACCCTGAACTCATTTCGGCTGGTTTAAGCTGGAAAACGCCGCCCGCACAAGTGGCCGTGCGATGGGGACCGAGCCATTTTCGGCCCGTCTCTGGTTTCCACGGCCTCTGCTCCCGTCCCGGTTGGGCACCCGAACTTCTCGCCAGCTCGGCGGAGCTGACACAGGGGGCCAAAGGGCAGAAAAGCGAAATGCTGCCCTGGGAGCGTGTAGGAAACCCGCGCCGTGAGGGACGAGCAGGGGCGCGGGGGAACTGAGCCTCCCGGGCTCTTCCTCCCTGAAACCGGCACCGGCACACGCGCGGCTCGAGGCAGCGGCTCCTAAACCACCAGGAGCACCGAAGGATCACGTGCTCCCGTCGTCACGCTCAGAAATTAAAACGCTCCGTCTGTTAAACTGACGGCCCACAGCCCGAATCCGGCACCAGCCGGGGGACAGGGACAAAGGGAATCTCCTACAACAACAGGCTGAG
>NW_008796209.1:535994-544166 GCF_000699145.1 Aptenodytes forsteri
CACCTGCCCGGTGGGTAAACCACAGCCTTCAGCGTGGGGCCGCGAAAACGGCGCTGGAGCGGATGTGAACCCCGGCATGCGCGGCGAGAGGCCTGCCGCCCTCTGGTGACAGCCGCCACGGGCGGAAGGACCCGTCGCGGGGGGACATTTACCCACCGAAATCAGCAGCTAGAGACCTGGCGGGGTTTTCAAGCGTTCCGCCGTGGCTGGGGCGCCCGATCTCTACAGAAACCACGCAGGCGGCGCGCGGCGTGCTCTCGGCGGGGGCGGGGGGGGGTTTTTTTAAAAAGGTGGGGGAAGACGGAGGGGATGGCTGCGTGACGGGAGCTGGGGCTGTGGGCTTGCTGACAACCCGCCTGTGGACGTGACCCTTCTGGTGAGGTGTACAAGGGGCGCAGGCTTGTCTCCGGGGTTTCCAGCCTTCTTTTAGCTTTTACGGAAGGAGCGTGGAGTTTGCTGCTGTTGTGGGAAGTGTACGGTAGAGGAATGCCGTGCTGTGCCTTAGGGTATTTTAAAAGTCACTTCCACTCAGTGCCTTTTTAAAAAGCACCACACAAGCACAGATCTGCTCATGGACCTGTCCTCCTCTGCCTGAATTGTGTCCATTAGCCTTAGCAAAGAGGGGAGGTTGGGACCCGTGGAGAGAGCAGCAGGATTGAACCCTGACACAAAGGAGAGTCTCGGCAAACTTGGTAACGCATGCAGAAGGTGAACAAGGTCTGGCAGGTGAAACAGGAGAAAACTGCCACTGCGATAGTACTAGAGTTACTTTTGGCTGCGCTCTGCTTTAGAAAGGGCTTGAGGACTGGGAGAATTAAGTCATCCTGTAAAGCCTCGTCACCGCCTTACTTCACAGCAGCAGTTCACATCGTGCGGGTCTTGGCGTGAGCAAGCGGCGGGGCCCTGGCAAGGGACTACATGTCCCAGCATGCACTCCGCTCACAGCCCAGCTGCCCGCTTGGGCATCGGCAGGCTGGGATCTACAGCCTCCTGGCAGCTCTGCCTGTGCTGAGGGCAGGGCAGTGGTGGGAGCTGGGTGAGCGGGGAGGTTTGCACAGGGTTTGGATCGGAGTGGGACACTGCTGCCGCGGTGTCTCTTGCAGAGGAGATGGCACCCGCCTTTGCTTCATCTGCAGCAGCTGCTCCCATAATGTTTTGCCGGGTTCCTGCTGACTATCGTGGGGCCCGAACGTGTCCCTTCCCACAGACCCTGGGGTGGCCAGGATGCGTGGGGACAGCAGAGCCCTCCTGTCGCTCCAGCCACAGAGCTGCGGTCCTCGGGGAACTGGGCTTCTGGACTGAGGTCCAGCCTGCAAGCGGGGCAGGGCTGGGGCCCTTTCAGCTCTGCCACTCATCTTGTTTCTCTTCCCCGTGTGAAAGGTTTCTTACTCGCTGCCAGAAGAAAAGCTGGTGGGGTCACCCTGCGCTGACTTTGGGGACCCCGCTATTTACAGTACAGCTCGCTGAGGGGCTCCCCCACTCCGCCATCTTTGCAGCAAGCTGGGCAGAGCAGCTCTCGATGCTCTGTTCTTCATGTCTGCCCTCTCTGCAGAAATGGACTTTAGGGAATTTAATTTTACTGGTAGGGTTGCTGTTTCACCCCCGGCGGCTTCCTCCAAGGCAGATGAAGCACCCAGTCCCTGCGCGCTCCCTCTGCTGTGGTGCTGAGCTTTCCCAGCCCCTGTTCCATCAGCAGTTTCAGGTCTTCTGAGCACGCGGAGTCGGAGGAGGAAAGAAAGTTCCCTCCCTGAGCTCAAGGGACCTCTGAGGCCAGAGGTCTTCCGCTGGTCCATCTGCGCTGCTGGTCTTCCTCCTTCTTGTCTGCTACCAGCTGCTTCCCCGGCACATTTCTCCACAGCCACGCTGAGCAGCAGAGGCCAGAGATGCTCGGACCTTCCTCACTGCTTCTGAGTCTGAGGGTGGTTCAAGGGGATGGTTATTGATCTGGCTCTTGAAAGTCAATGACTCTTGACTCTTCCTGAGTCCTTTACCTGCCTGGGCCTGCCCACGCTTGTCCCCGGCTAGATTTGGTAGGCACCATCGTGTGCTGTCTGGAAATGCACAGTGCCTGGGGGCCAGGACACCTCCTGGATGCAGAATAAGAAAACGTGTCATTCGTAGGTATGCGACCACAGATGTGAAAGGAGAAAGTGAAGCCGTATTGGTTAGAAAAGTGGTGTCCTCAGCACGCTCTCAGTGTAGCTCTAATCAAATCATCGGAGGCTTCCATGGCTGGAGGAATTAGTAAGTCAGGTTTGAAGCAGGACAGGTGTGAAGGGCAACGCGGGAGAAATCCTGAAGGGTGACATTTGTATGCTAACAGATGGCTTGTGGAGGGTGTCGTGGGTTACTTGGCAGTGAGAGTCTTCTGTGGGAGGGTTTTGCCTGATGCCTCTCCACCGCACATCACTCCCAGGGACCACGTTCTTCCCGTGGGTTGTGTGGGTTCCTGCGTCCTGGCAACACCATCGCATGTTTCTGATCCTTCCTTCTGTCTGCAGCGCCTAGCAGCTCTGCTCCCTGGAGCTTGTTCCTTTGTTTTTCCGTTTTGCTTTTGCTCGTGAGCAAGTGAGCCAGGTCAATATAACCTCTAGAGAACTTGGTCTCACAAAGTTTGAGGTTTGCTTTAAACATGGTTTTCTTTGACCGGGAAGTGTCCTTGCAAATCCTCATCCTCGTTTTGCCTTTGCTCCTCTGTTTCATAGTCTTGCTTGCTTGGCCTCGTGAATGGCCAGCTGCCAATTAACATGTTTTCCCCCTGTTTCTGTCAGTGTCCTCGGCTGGTTGTGAATCCTGAATGAAGAGCAGCTGAGCTCACATGCTCTGCGTTTCAGAGAGCTTTTTCAGGACTGGCCAGTGGCTTGCAGTCATACTCGCCTGTGTTGTGGCCTGGACAACCCCCCAGCGAAGCAGTGTGATGGTAGAACAATACTTGGATGGGAAGCCTCCAAAGGAGTCCTGTGTGCTGCAAAAAGTGCAGTTAGTGATTCAGCTGGAAGTGCTTTTTAGTAACGAATCCCTGTCTCGGGCCAGGGCTGATGTCAACCCTGTGATTCTTCTTGTTGGAAGTGAACAAAGATGCAAAGCCCTTTATGCAAGAGCTGAGGTGATAATCCAGATCTCCTGGCTTTAGTCCATTTGGGGTAATTGCATTCTTTCTGGGGAGTGTTTTCAACCCGTCCCCGTTGGATACATCGCCATCGCTTCCTGTGCTGCAGCAGTATGTGGGTGGCAGTACTTCAGCCATGTCCAAAGCAATTCTTGTCACTGCTCAGGCTTAGAGCCTTTTGAGCCTCTCTGAAAGGTAGTGTGATAGAGCAGGGAACTTGGTGGAGGGTTTTAAATATATGTATATTTACATATACACATGCTACACTTACTGGGGCTTGTTCTGCTTGTAAGCTCTCCAAAAATATAGCCCTGGTGACTAGCTGGTACAGCTTCCAGGTGGGGCCTCTCCTGGGAGGCCGGTGCAGGTTGACCTGCTAGCTGTGTAGGTGCAGGTGACATTAAGCACCAGCTTTCTGGGTGCCTTCGTGACTGTTTTAAGGACCGGCGCACCAGCAACCTAGTGTGATGGTGCCTCCTTGCATCACGGTGTAAAGGCTGCGCTTCTGGGCGACCGGCAGTGTGGCTGCTGCAGTGCTCTGCTCGCTGGTGCTGCAGCTCTGGTCGGAGCTGGGTTGTGCTGCCAGTGGTACCGCAGGGTGGTACCCATGCGGGAGGGCAGGCTGGGGAGCGGGGACTGCCCCTAAGCAGCTTTTGCTCATCGTGCCTGAGGCCGGGGGAGTGTCAGACCTGGTTTTGGGGAGGCTGATGTTGTCCCAGTTTTCAGGACCTGCTGGGCACGAGCACCTAGCCCCCACACAGTGTGATCTCCAGTAGTCTGTAATTACAGCACTGAGAGCCCAGGGAGGAGTCTTAAACAACGTCTTTGTGACGGTGTTGGCAGGCCTCTCGGAGATTTCTATTAAGCAGTTGTCATTTTCCCCCTTTGCTGTAGCCTGGGAAACGCTGCGGCATTGGATTTGGCTTGGTCTGTTTGGGTTGTTGGGAGCGGTGTCTCCCTGCAGCAGAGTTGGGCCCTCCCTGCCCTGGCTTCACGTCCCCGTGGGGCGGTTTAGTGGGTGGTTTGTGGGGACCACAGCCAGAGCCTGTTCTTGCAGATAAACCATACGCCAGCACACCCGCTCGAGTACCGGCAAAGCCTGTGTGGTGGAGCAGCATACATACAGCTGCGCGGGTGGAGAAGAGCAAAGCCAAGGGCACAGAGAGGACTTTGCTTCCCAGTGAAATCCGGGGAAGGGGGACGGTGGCAGCGACCCTAGCAGCCCTCTCTGGGGAACCAACCGTGCACCCACCCGGAGTCACACAGGGAACTGGGGTGATAACTGGAACCCCAGGAGGGAGTCAGGGCTGCAGCTGGAGGGGCGGCCTCAGCACTGGTAAAAGACATGGCGGGATCTTCGAGGTGCTGGGGTGCTCGGGGTCTCTTGCTTCTGTGCATAGGCCACTGACTCGCCTGGTTTGGATGAGCAATTACTGCCCGCCCAGTGTTTGGAAGGTCTTCTTGGGTGGGCAGGGTATTTCCCAGCTGAGCTGAACGTGCGTCTGTCCACTTGTCTTTCCAGGTGACCCAAGACAGCCAGAACAAGCAACCCCAAGACGACGCTGTGGGTGCTGACAGCCGAGAGCTCCCTTTCCCACCTGCTTCAGCCCTACGCCAAGGTTAGCACCCGTTCAGTCATCGCCGGTTTCTCTTCCTTCACCAGGGCTGTGTGAAGAAGCAGGGGAACCCCGTGCCCTCCTCCCCTTGGCCCGCAGGGACAGCTCTGTAGAGTAGGTGTCACCCAGGTCAGGTGCGCCCACAGCCCGGGCTTGCTGGGTGCTCCTGCCTCCCGTCTTGCTGGCAGCGTGGTGAAGGGAGCCTGGATGTGTGTGACCGGTGTTGTTAAGACTGTTGAACCCTGCACGCAGTTGTCAGGAGCTCAAGGGCAGTGTGTTTTAAGCCCTTGGGAACTTGCAGTCTGTGCTGCTTGCTGCACTCGTCCTTCTGTGTACCAGCAGTGTTGAATGGGAGCGTTTCCCAGCTCCTGGTCTCTGCTGCTTGCTGTCCCTCACCTGAACAAACAGAGCTGAGACTTCACCCAGAGCTCGTGGCAGACGTGATCCTGCTTTCTATCAGAACCAGTTGAGCTCTGCCTGCATTTTCCCAGGATTTTGTAGCTCGAGGAGGCCCTTGGCCATGGTGTATGAGGCTTAGAGTGACAGTGAAGTGTTTCAGGAGGACTGGTAGTCTTTGTATTGCCACTGTCAAGAAATGTGAAGGTCAAGCCCTCGCTGCTCTGAGGTAACCAGCCTGGAGCAGACTGAGATGGCTGTGGGCTTCCCGCCCCGTCCCTGTGCCTGGAAGCTTGCGTGCCTGCCTGGGATCCAGCAGTGCCCGCCCTGCCTGCACGGTGTGCTCTCACCAGGAAGGGAGCCCTCATCAGCACTGTGCCTCTGGGAGGGCAGGCCGAGCCCTTCTCTCGCCCCAGGGCTCAGGTACGATTTGGCCAGGAGAGGTTACATAGGGAAGCCGCTGTTTAGGACGCGCGGCTGCCCAGGCTGCGTGGCTCTTTCTCTGAAGTGTCTGCCAGGGAAGTTTGGGGCCAGTCCAGAGACAGCTGGAGACTGGGCCTCAGGCCATCTCGTCCTTCAGCCTGATGCTGAAGTGGTACCCACAGCAAGTGAGGCAGGGGTAGATTTACCTGGGAAGTTAAAAGGAGGGAAGGAAGGGAGAAGTCCTTCCCTCGTGTCAGTGCTGCGTGCTGCAGACTCCCAACCACACAACGCAGTGGTGGCAGAGCCAGCCCCTTTATCCAGCTGAGCCGTGGCAATCACTAATGCCTGCTCCGTGCTGGGATCTTGTATCTCTCTTAGTGATGGAAAAGAGACATGTTATGTGGCTAAGACCAGAGAAAAGGTTTGCCCTCGGTTCTGCTGGAGCTGCTTGCAGATCCCAGTCCCCCAAGCTCACAGCATCCTCTCAGGGCACCCCTGCCTTTTGACAAGAGGCATTTTAACACAAGGCACACCATGTTGGATCCACTTTTCTCCTCCCCGCCCCCCTTGCTGACCAAATAGCTTGATACCTCCAGGGACAGCAAGTCTCCCATATATGTGTAATGCAGCAGCTTCTCCCATTACTTGGTCATGGCATGAACCTCTTCTCTCTGGTTTGGATATTGCGTAACCCAGGTGACATCAGCGAACTTGTATTCAGGCTAAATTAACCATGCTGGTTCAGTTTAGTGCAGCTGGCAGTAATCTGGAAGCCGGTACAGCTTGCAGACCCTTGGACGGACTTGCAGTGCCTCTGTCGGGAATGGGATGGAATGCTTTGCTGGCAAACTCAAAGACTGGGCAAAGTGGAGGTTATATCTTCAACAGAAAGTGGTCAGCCTAATGTCCTTCAGCTTCCTCTTAGCGTGTGTGGGCTGCCATTCCCCCTTGGTCTGACCAGCTGATCTAGGAGTAGGTTTTCTTTCCACTGGAAACCCCAAGGAAATGCTGCCCCGCCGCCCCAGAGATGGGGTCCTGGGTTCCTCGTGAGTATTGGCACTGGAGTTATGCGAGGAATCCCCTCCTTGCCCTGCCATCTCTTTTGCAAGTAGGTCGGGCATTCAAAGATCCTGTTCATGGGAGTGTTGGGACAGCTGGATCCTTGTTCAGTTCTCGCTGCTCCCAAGAATGGAGCAGAGGATCATCTGCTGAGGCTAATTTTAGGTCTCCGAACATTGCCGGTGTCCCTCTGAGCTCCTATTTGTGTGCGATCCTGCGGCTCCCTGCCTAAGAGCTATGTGACAGTCCTGTATCCTCGTGTGTGAAGGTTTTGCCGGGGCATAGTGTCCCAGGGATTAGGAAGAACTTCGAATTCCTCACTTACCTAAAGTGTCTAAGCCATATCAGATGTATGTGTGACCCCTTTTTTTTAGCCCTAGCGCCAAGCGCCCTTTGGACCTTGCTTTGTGGGTGCCCACGCTTTGCGCGGTGGGAAGCGGGCTGCAGCTTTCCAGCCTTTCCCTGCCAAAAATGCAGCATCCCTCCTGTTTGCAGCAGTTGGTTCCCGTTGTCTCGGGTGGGCGCATGTGGTGCGGAAAACAGTCTTCCGCAAAGCCTCTGGGTGTGGAAATACTCCAAAGCCCACAGCCAAGTGAGACGAGAGCCCAGCTCTGGCCCGCTCTGTACGGCTGGATGCTTGGCATTTGCCACTGCCATCCTCCAGCCCACCACAGGGTGAGGCTTCCCGGCCTCTCCCTTGTTGGTACACCTAAGGCTTTTGGCCTCTCTGCACTTTTTTGGTTTCTGTCTGCTCAGGTGATTTTTTTCAGCAGCGCTGAGCTTTGCTGAGTTTCGTGTTGAGGCAAGACGTGGCCCTGCAGTTTTGGCCCATCTTTATTTTTAGCCTGTGTTAGACACGGTTGATGGTATCAGAAGGAAGTTGCACGGTCTCCTGAGCTCCGTGACTCATCCTGGATCAGGACCGAGGCTTCGCTAGCTTCTGCTATAACCCTCAAGTGATGTAACTGGTTGTGGTGGGCCCTGCTAGATCTGGGGAAGGGCAGAATGGGGAGGGAAGCGGAGCTTTTAGAAGTTCTTTTTCATCCATCTTGTTAAGTTGTTAAATTCATTCATTGACAGATATTGGCAGGTATCACACCCGAGTGTGGTTCAGCAGGGTCCTTTGTCTTCCCCTTGCATCTTGTGCCTGTGTAGGGGAGGTGAAAGGGAGAGGAGCTCTGCTCACCCGCCGGGTGGGGTAATTGTTCAGGTGCACGTAGCAATGGCAGACAGCAGTTTTTAGGCCAGGAAGTGAAGCAGGATCCTGTCTCCTGCTCAAGCCACAGCGAGGTTCAGTGCGGCAGAACAGAACTGCCTGAAGTGGAAATGGGCTGGGACTGGAGAGCGGAGACATAGGAGGTGCCTGCCTGGTTGCAGCAGGAAGAGTCTGGGACCTCCATTTCCATCAAATCTGGTGCTGCCACAAGGTAGAAAGAGCTCGTGGGGCTTTCTGACCGGCAGGCAGCCGTGTTGGGTTGGGCTGGGGCAGGGGCTGCGTGTCACCACCAGGGAGCAGGCAGCATGGGACAGGCGGTGATGTTGAAGCTGCCACAGCACAACGTGGGGTGC
>NW_008796209.1:544178-551106 GCF_000699145.1 Aptenodytes forsteri
TTTGTTTGTAAACCTGCCACAGCACAACGTGGGGTGCAGCTAGAGGGGCATCTGCGCCCCAGGTCTGGCTGCCTGGCTCTCCTGTGTCGCGCCTCGGGACCGAGCACGGTGGGGTGTGACGCACCCGGGTCCGGAGTAGGCACCTTCCCTGCGAAGCGGGTGGGAATGACGGCTTGTGGGGTGGGCTTCCACCTCTGCCTCCTTTCCTTCCTCGAACGTGGGGTGCAGCTAGAGGGGCATCTGCGCCCCAGGTCTGGCTGCCTGGCTCTCCTGTGTCGCGCCTCGGGACCGAGCACGGTGGGGTGTGACGCACCCGGGTCCGGAGTAGGCACCTTCCCTGCGAAGCGGATGGGAATGATGGCTTGTGGGGTGGGCTTCCACCTCTGCCTCCTTTCCTTCCTCGCGGTGATGAACAGCCCTTTAGGAGCACGTTGAGGCTTTTGGGTGTTGTGCAGCAGGTTTTGTGTGTGGGGCAGCGGGGAGGGGACAGCAAGGCTTAGAAGAGCAGAGGCAACGGAGGGAGGCAGGGGGGCATGCTTGGGGGGATTGCTATGGCAACTCACCACTGGCGGCATCGCTGCACCGCACTTTCTGCAGCTGGGGCAAACATGCAGCCTGCTGCAGCCCTCGATGCCGCCTCGTCCCAGCCGTGCCATGGGCTCCGCACCGCTGGGCTCCTGCATGACAATCTGGTGTCCGGAGCAGTTCCCCTCAGGCAGCAGCCTCGAGGTGGGTGGCTGGGGGTGTTTTCTCCCCTCTTTCACCCCTCTCTGGAGGACAGGCAGGCAGCTCCTCTTTGCAGACCTGTTCTGTTTGAAGCCTCGAGTTGCAGAGCAGGCCCAGCCAGAAAGAAACCAGCCTCCTGAGCCCTCTCACTGTGCCACGGAGGAAAGCAAGTCATTCTGCTGCCCTTGCTTATCCTCAGTTAATCAATGGATGTAAGTGGCTACAGCCATGCCTGCATCGTTCCAGGATGTCTGGCCCTGTACCGTGCCGTCCACCTTGCACAGCCAGTTTGCCCTGCTCCGGGGTATCTGTACTCTGATGGAGAGCAGACGCTCTAGTGAGCCCTCTGATACGGTCTGAGACCATCCTCTGGGGCAGGTAAGGGAGAGGTTAAATGTTCCTGAAGCTGCCTTTGGGCAGACCCCTTTCCAGATGCTGGTAGAGAGCTGGCTCCTGTTGCTGAAGGAAGCAGGGAACATCGTGCCGCTCGCCGCGCAGAGAGAACAGGTCAGGAAGCTGGCTCCAGCCTGGCCATAATGTGAGCGTGACTGAGACCTGACCTGTCATCCATGATGTGCCTAAAGCCCTGGATGCGAGCCAGGGGGAAGGGACCAGCTGGCAGCAAGCACAGCTTGCCCGTCTCAACATGGATGGCTGTGTGAGCTGTAAACCTCTCTCATTACAGCTCTCAAAGGTCAGTGCTCGCAGTGAGCTACAGGGCCCTGCCCGCAGCTCTGCGCTCAGCCCGGAACAAGAGGGGAAGGAGCCTGCTCCACCTGCCCCACCTTCGGAGGATGCTCTGAGGTCAGATGTGTGGGGTTGCCATGGGGTGGCACACGCTGCTGTAGTGCCTGTGGCCAGAGTTTGTCTGGGACTAGGATGTTCAGGCAAAACTTGAGGGGAAAGGATGCCTGTCTGTGAGCTGCCCAAATGGCCCTGTGCCCACAAATGTCACGATCCTTGCCTGAGCTCTGACCCCTCCATCCAGCTCTGAACCAGGGTACAAAGCCTCAGAAATTCCCCTGAAAACCATTTCACTATTTCCAATCTCGGAAATTGTCCATCTCGGATTTGGGGTGATTATAAGATCTGTACAGACTGCCCAACACTGTCCAGTGCTACAGTTCCAGCCATCTTAAAACTCCCAAAGAGGCTAGACTTGTTTGTAAAATGTCTCCTGGACTCCAGACCCTAGTGTTCCCAAGAGAGCAAACAAGGAGGTGGAAGGTGGAACATGGAGCCCCTGGGAAAGCCGCCTGCGGCAGACAGTAGCGTGCTTCCTCCCTCCTGCTTATGACAGGTTCCTTCCCTTTTCAGAGGGGAACAGCTTGCTCTGCACTGGTGGCTGGAGCTTCCTTCCCATGGAGGAAGCTGGAACACTGGTACCTGACACTGAAGGCAATTTCAGCTCGAGCACTGCTCTTCATGTATGTGACCTTCAGCACTTGGTGTGAGAATTGGCTTTACAATATATTACGGGTGTGGGTGGTGGCGGGAGCATGGTCAGAATCCATTGAGCCAAACCCTAGTTCCCTCTGTCTCCACTTTCACAGCCTGTTGTTTCTGATCTTTCCTGTGGACTGAGGCCCCAAGATATGCTATGAAATATCATGGAGTGGATGCAGAGCCCAGCAGATAAGGCTCTGGGTTATGCATGTGTGTTGGGGTGTGAATTGCCCGTTTCTAGGGCAGAGGGTGTTTTCTCTTTTGCTGTTTGTATAGCACCTCACATACTGAGATCCTTGCCCAAGTCTCAAGCTCCTGGGCGCTGTGACCTGATGAGTTATAACCGTGTCATCTTTGAAGTGCTGCTCCCTCTTTTTCAGTCTTGCCTGTTCGTACTACACATTTTTAAGCACAGCACAAAGGATCAGAAAAGCCCAAAGGCAGTGGGGTCACATACTCTGCTCCTGATTTGGGGAGGAGTTAAGACAGGCAGTGCTGGAATAAGCATTTAAGGAGAGGCAGCCAAGAGAGATTTCCTCCTCGCTGAGCTGCGGCGTTGAAGTTTGGAAAGTACTGTGTGGGTTACGTGCTGCTGTGCTTTACTGCTGCCGTTGCCTTAGGCAAGTCCGGGACATGCATACCTGCTAGTAGTCAGATGGGGACACCATCCTGAGCAGCATCACTGAAAAAATGGCCAGTGTCCTTTTGGACATCAGGAGCAACCTTAATGCTGCTGCTGTGGAAAGAGTGCTGGGGATTTCAGCAGAGAGATGATGGATCATTGGGAGCAAGAGGAAACTTTGACTCGGTGGGTGTTTCTACCTGCATTCTCTAAATTGTGAGAAGACAGTGGAGCCCAGCAGTGCTGTACAGATTGCCCCTTCTGGAAGATGCATAAAGAATAGCTTGCAAGAGCCAACTCTTTGCTCAGCTCAGACCTGGGGAAAACGCCTGGACTCTGTGCGCTGGGGTTTTCTTACTGCCAGTCAGCAGTGCTGTAGCTGTGCAGAGAGAGCATAGCACAGACAGGTTAGCACAGGTCACTCGAGTCCTTTCTATACCAGTGTTTGCATTACTGATGAGATTAACATAGCTGGGCCAGTGGTGGACAAAAAGGGTAATTCTCAAGGTCCTCTCTGCTGTGGCTGCCAGCAAAATAAAGCAGTTATGGCATCAAGTAGCGGGTCTGAGCTTTGCTTTCAATTCATCTTCTAGGAGCAGCAACAGCTAAAAATATGAGCAGTTTTTGAGGAACTAAAGTATTCTCAGGCTTTTTGTTTGGGTCTGGTCCGCTGACCCCTCCCCTGGGCTGACACTCTGGGATCTTAAGGTATTTGCAGTGATCTGTCCTGGCCATGTGATAAATCTGGATAGAGAGAACACAAAAAAAATTGGTGGCATCAATCTGCCACCCTGAAAATGCTCCTCTTGCTGCTGTGCCTGTTCCCTGTAACCGAAGGGCTGTTTCATGGCTTAGATTTGTTGAGGAAACAGACGTACAGCTCCTCTCTCCTGTGCCGCTATCTCCCTGGCAGCTCAGTAGGAATGATTTATTGTAGATTACAGCTCTGTTTAATTCTGTTTCCTTACAGTATCATACTGTTAAGAGTAACTGAGCGAAACGCAGCGGTGCTTCCGGAGGAAGGCTGCTATCAGAGGCCAGTCCTGTAGCAGAGGCTGGAAGCAAGGAGGAGCAGTTTACCAGGAAATGCCTGTGTTCATGTGCTGGTCGCTTTTGGGAAGGAGAAGGCATCTCACCCTTGAAAGCTTCCTTACTACACTGCAAACGCTGCTGATGGAGCTGCACCAGTGTGAGCAGTAGTGAGAATGTTGCCCTCCAGAGCCTGGGAAGGGTCTGACCAAAGTGGTGGTCTGGAAAGAAAAGTCAAATTCTGTCTGGAGTGAACCTCCAAGTGGGGATTTGGGTTTTTTTGGAGTGGTTTTTGGTTTGGTTTTTTTTTGTGGTGGTGGTGGTGGTTTGGTTTGGGCTTTTTTTGCTACCAAAAATAAAAGGTATTGCTTGTGCAAATCCTTGTAAGGAAAGAGCAGGGGATTTCCTTTGGAGTGAGCCTGCCTGAAACTCAATACGTCTCCGATGTGTGTTAACAGAGAAATGAAAAGATTGTGCCATAAAGTGATAGGGGATAATGAGTTTAATCTACTGTTATGAGTTTAATCTACTGTCTACTGTTATGTTGTCCTGGGAGATAGAGCTGGGGCAAGCATATTGGCAATAATGTTATGCTTTGCCTGGCAGCAGCAGCAAATACCCCCTGAACACGCTTCCCTGGGGAGGGGTTGAAAGGGTTTGTTTTCAGAGTCCCCAGGACGGTGGAGCGAGGCAACCAAGAAAGGTGAGCCTGGGGAAAGATGCCAGATTTGCAGATGGGCAGTGCATAATAGCTGTGCATTTTCTGCAGCTTGAGCTCAGCTTTCTTGTTCCGTGGCCCAGTTGAACTGGACAACGCTGGGCTCTTAACCCCATTGAGATCTTGAGAAATGCAGTAAAGAAACCGTAACTTCAGTAACGTTAGTGAGATGTCTGACCTGGAGCCTGAATGAACAAATCTTTATCTTTAGCTTCTCTGCCTGCAAGGTAGATGGGTGGTGATTTGCTACTGCACCAGACATAGGGGTTTTAAAGGATGCTGGTGTGGGTGAGCACTGCTGTGCTCAGCTAGAGCAAGGGCTGCAGATAGGACCTGGTCCTGGGAAGGCTTAACTGGTGAGCAGGGCCCCAAAGGGTTTTTGGCGGGGTGTGGTGAAAACAGAGGCTGAGGGCAGTACCTGGAAACCAATCAGCTCCTAGAGCTGGACTGAAGAATCCAAGTCTCTACACAAATGCATGAATCTTTCAAAGTAAAGAATGCAATGATCTGCTCTCAAGGAAACCTCCAGTCCGCTACCAGCTTTTTGGAGGTGAGGGCACTCTTCTGGTTTATAACGCTATATCTGGGTCTTGAATTTTTTTTGTTGTTGTTGTTCCTATGTGGCATTACCTTTCTTTTCTGGGCCATGCTAAGTTACGTGCATCTGGTGCAGAGCCCTGCATGTCCCCATCCCCTCTGGTGCCAGAGAGCGTGTGGGTCAGTCTGGGGGGGCAGATGTAGCCCGGCAGAGCTGGGTGCAGTCCATATGGCCAGCAGCAGAGTATGGCCAACTTCTGCTTCAAGAGAGGTGGGAACGGAGGAACCTTGTAATTCGGATAGCTGCTCAGTGCAGGACATGTGGGTATCTTTATCTCCCCCCCTCGCTGGGGTTTTCAGAGGTGTCAGTACGACCCTTGCCCTACTCCCCATGCTGTGCCTGGCGCTGGGGACTGCCCACCCGCTCTCCTTCCTTGGGGCAGGGACAGCACGCTGTGACTCAGTTTCCCTGTGGCCTGGGGGGCAGGGAGGGGCGGAGCGGGACCGGAAAGGGGCAGAGGGGAAGTTACAGCAGCTGGTAGTGCTGTAAGCATTCTGGGGTGCTGCAAGGTGGCCCTACTCCATCCTGTCTGCAGAGGCGGTGTTTTGGGGTGCAGCGGTGCAAGCCTGCTCTGTCTACCATGGAGGTGGTGTTTCAGGGTGCTACAGGGTGGCTCTGTTCCATCCCAGGTGCAGAGCTGGCATTTTTGGGTGCTGCAAAGCAGCCCTTGCTCCATACTACCTTCTCCTGTGTCAGGGATCATGCTAGGGCAGGGACAGCTGGCTGCACCTTCCATCCCCTCTGCATTCCCACGTGCAGGGCATATGATTACAGACAGTCCCGTGGCACTGCTTCCTCCAACGTGTGATTTATGGGCTGCTGCTCGGGATGTGGGTCTGAGCTTATCTCAGACAAGGCAAGAATCAGGAGTGCTGTCACTGCGCTCTTGCCTACGTGCAGGCTGCGGGGGTAACGGCGTGGCATCCCTCGCTGTCTCTGCTTTGCACCTGGGCATGGAGAAATGGCTGTACCTGGGGGCGGGAGCAGAGGAGTCCTTGCAGGAGTGCCAAGGGGAGTGCCCGGTCCCACCTGCTTCCTTCCTCACCCCTATTCCTTTCTTGCAGCCCCAAATCTGCCTGCATGGAGCATGTTTTTTAATAAACCTGCTGAACTGAGGGCAGGCAGAGCAAAACCAGGAGACTACAAAGAGTTGTGAGCCCAACCCATGTCACTGCAGCAGTGTGGGGCGCGGGGTCCCCACATGCACACGTTGGTAGTAGTTTGTACTGACAATGAGGATGGTCAGGTATCCGATGCGTCCTGCAAGCCAGGCAGGACAGCTTTTCCGTAGGTGGAGGAGGGTAGGCCCAGCTTCCCACGGATGCTGCAACCTGCCTTGCTTCTGTGAAGCACTCTTTATTTGAGGCAGTGCCCTAAGGGTTAAGCCATGGTTGTGGGGTAGGGTTTGTAGCAGGAACAAAGAGGGCTTTTAAGGTCTGTGTTGGGCTAGGAGTAGAGGGGATGGATTGAGCCTTTCCCAGTGTGTTGAATTACAAAGGTCATGGATACCCTTTTGCTGGGAGGCAGCAGCAGTTGAGGTCCCTGCTGGAGGTGGGGCAGAGAGAAAAGAAATTGTGAAGGTCAGTGAGAGCAACTTCATGGGGAGCTTTAAGACTAGAGTGAAAACTGGAACTGAATCCTGAGATGAATAAGTGTTGAATACAAAGCTAGGAGCCAGGAGGCCAGGACTGTAGGCTTTGTACAGGCCTTCCGCCCTGGGATTTTTGGGTGGTTTGGTTTGGTTCCCCCCCCCCCCCCCCTCTCCTTTCTGCCACTCGCGTGCGCACGG
>NW_008796209.1:551178-561551 GCF_000699145.1 Aptenodytes forsteri
CCCCCCCCCCCCATTGCATTTGTAGCTGCGCCCACACATGGCGCCTGAATTTGCAGCATCACTGGTGTAGCCAGCACTCGGGCCTCTCCAACCTGCCCTGAGTAGGTGAAGGCCGCAGACGGTAAAAGGCAATGCCTGCAAGGGAGAATATCTCCAAAAGGCAGAAGAGGAGACAGTCCCAGGTGCCTGCAGGCACATTTTGCCTTGACAGAAGAGGGAAGTTGGCTTTTAAATGCCTGCCCAGGCTAAAACTGGATTTTTCATGTGTAGTTAAGCTGGAAAGCCCAAGTCTAGCTGCTTTCCTAGCCCCTCTGCTTAATGTTGTAAGCTCAGGGTGCCCCATAGGGCAGAGCACCAGAGGGGCCATCAGAAGAAGCTAGGGAAGGGATGGATGGCAGAAACCTGTTTCCCTGCCCACAGCAAGGTGGAAAGAGGACACAGCTAGCTTCCATCCCGAGATTCAGACGGTGTGAGCCAGCCGGCCAGCCCACCCAGGACGTGTACGGAGGGCTGCAGGATGTGCTGAGTCAACGAGAGCATCCCCTTGCCAAGGGCAGGGGGCTGGTCAGGGCTGCCGAGACCATAGGGGTCTCTAGCTTCCAGGAAGGGTGAGCGCCAGCTGCCAACCACACAGTGGGCTTTCCAATTTTAGCAAACTTGGATTTGTGTTACCGACCAGAAAAGGCGGTTTAGTCCTTAAAACTTTCAGGCTGCGTTATCAGGCACTTGGCCGTTCAGCTCCATCCCCTGGCACAGGCATGCTCCCCCATCTAAGCTTTCATTTAAAGAAATTCCACATCTGGTCTTTGTGTTGGATCAGATGAGCTTGGATGTGATTTTTGGAACAAAGGGCTGGTGCTTCACTGGGCTCTGTCTAGGAGATGAAAGCTGGTCCCAGGGAATACTCCGTGAGGGTCACTGCAGCCACCACCTAAGTTAGCAGCCTGGAGGCTGCTCTACTTTTTCAAGCACCACAAAGGGAGAACTGCAGGGAGCACAGAGCTGCTGTGAGAAGGAGAACCCAGAAATGAAAGGCTTGGTTCGGGGCTCCTGGAAATGGTAACGTCCTCTGTTCACCTTGGAAGATGGCCTGTTCTCAGAGTCGTGCTCTGTGTGTCTGTCCTTGTAACCAGGTACCATTTCAGCAGAAGCATCAACTTTGTGTACTTCTTGCTGCTTAGCATCCACATTGAGAAAGCCTGAACTTCTCCACCTGTCGTTGCCCAAAATCCTCCCTTCTCATCCTCCCCTCTGGCATCACCTCTGCTGCAGAAGCATGCCGCTGACATAAAGGTGGATGAATAAACGGGCACCCCTCTGCTGACAGTTCCCAGCTTGCTGATCTGAAATGTGCTATTCGAAGGCGGCAAGGTCTTGTCACTGTACTTTGGAGGGATGCTCTGCCACTCTTCTTAGCCACCCGGGCTGCAGAAGGGGAACACAAGACAGTTGCAAGGGATCCCCTTGGTGTGGGAGAGACGTCACAAGCAAGAGCAGCTTGGCTGTCTCCTCTCTGCTCTTCCCATCTGAGCCTGGCTGGAGCGGGGTGTTGCACATGGGGTGTTAGCCCTCTGTTAGTCACAAATAGGGGGCTGTCAGGAAATCGTTACGCTCTGGCTCAAATCGGAGCAGTCCCCAGCTGATCTAACTGGTTGTAGGGCACATCCCTTGGCTTCCCCTTTGCCCGGGGGCTACAGCAGGGAGCCATTCTTGTCTAAGAGCTCGTGTAGGTTATTGCTGCTCTCTCGGTGGCTCCCAGAGCTCGTAGGGAAGCCCAACTTTTCAGTGGTGACAGGCTGTGCATTTAAATTGCTGGGCCTGTCCTGCTGGAGGCTGCTGAGTTTCGTTCAGGTGCTTGCTCAGTGCTATGACCTTGGTGACACCGTGACCATGGTGTTGGCTCTGCCTTTGTCCTCTCCGATGAGACGTGTTGAGCACTATGGATCTCCCACCCTGACTCCCTAGAAGGGGCCCCGGGGACTGGAGCATCCTGATGAGAGGAGGGGTGGCGTGCAGGGCAAGCTGCTGGTGCCCATGGGACCCTGTGTGACAAAGAAAACTTGGTTTTCTTTGCCCTGAGAGGGAAGAAAGGCTCTGTGCGTACATGGTGAGGATCAGGAGTGTAAAAATCCAGGGAGAACCAGCAGCTCTGACACACAGTCCTGAGCTTTGGCAGAAAATCGTTCTTTGTCCCTATTAAATACATGACATCCCAGCCCAGAACATTGTCCCTCCCTCCCTGGCCAAAGGATGGTTTAGTCTGGCCTTAATTCCTGGGTGGCAGGGCCTCCTGACCCGGCTGGACTGTGTGACCCTGCTGGAGACGTGATGCTCGATCGACTTGTCCTATTGCAACACCAGCAAGGCTTGTCCTGAGTAATCTGTGTAATCTTGTCGCCTCTGTCTGCTCTGGTCCCCTCCGAGGAGGAGGCTGAGGTTAGCTGGAGAGCCCTCGGAAGGGGTCACGCTGGGGGAAAGGTGAAGGGAAAGGATATGGGGCAAAGCCTGTTTGAGCTTCAGCCCCTAGCTTCAGGGGAATTGCTAGTCGGAGAAGCAGCCTGCAGAGGACATGTATACGTAGCATCATGTGTGTGGCTTGTACTGTCCAGATTCAGGAACTGGCCAAGTCTGTGGGCCCTGCATGGGCAGTGGCACTAGCTGATGCTGAGTGACCATAGCCTTGCTTAGAAGAAATCCCTTTCTGGCTCCCAGGGAGCTCTCCACCCTGGAGAGTCAAACTGGGAAGAGGCACAGCTGGGGGCAGCCTGGGGGGCATGTTTGGCTGTACCCAAAGGCAGGTTAGTTGTCAGACAGCTTGCCTGTGGATCTGAGCTGCGGCAGCGCCCGGTAACCCTCCCACAGCCAGCGGTGGGGGTCAGGCTGCTGGAGGGCTGATAAAGGGAACGTGTTTGCCTGGAAGGCAGCCTCGGAGGAAGCCCTCCCCCAGCATCGCTCCTTATCTCGGCAGTGCTGGCACAGGGCAGCGCTCCCGGCCTGCCTTTCTGCCCCGTCTCTCCGACGTGGACTTGAGCCAGCGGCGTCATCCCTGCCCCTCCTGCCGCTGGGTGCTGTGGGAGGCGAGGGCTCTGGCACAGCCCAGCCAGGCTCCCTGCCCGGTTTGCTGCCTTGCAGAGTTTGTTCCATTGCCCCAACAACTGTGGCCGGGTTGCGCGCACACACACACACACATGCGGATGTGCACAGGGCCGTGGTAGAAATGGGTGAGTCAGGGAGGAGGAGGGGGTGAATCACAGGGGAATGGTTCAGTGGGAAGCAGAGGGCAGGTGCTCTCCCAGGGCTGGGCTTTAAGGGAGCCCAAGGTCCTGGCAGCCCGTGCCGGGTCCTCCGGGCAATGGGGTGAGGGTGCCGGAGGAGAGCTGGGAAAGCCGCAGGGCTTAGCAGGTGGAGGCAGGGCCTGTGGTTTGGGAACGGGCCGGGATCCGGCTCGGCCACGTGCCAAACCCGTACTCTGCCCGCTCCAGCCATGGGTACGTTGCTGTCCCAGAGGGGCCTGGGGGATCCTTGGTGCTGAGGCTTTCCCAGGAGGGACCGACGACGAGCATTGCAAGGGAGCAGTGCGGTGACAAGGTATCCCAGCCTCCGGTGTGTGGGGTGGATCCCCGTCCCCATGCAGGCAGCCCTGGGCAAGCTGAGCAGGTCTCTGTCCTGGTCGGATGCTGCCCAGTAACCTTCCCATCCGCTCTGAGAGAGTGGGGAGAAGATGGAAAGATGAATGATCCCTGCTGGAGCAGGGACAGATAAACAGATAGCTCTGGATTGAGTGAACGCAGCGTGTGGGGAGAGCTGGGATGGGGAAGATGCGCTGCAGATCTGGGGGCATGGTTGGTCGTTGGCTCCGAAATCCCTTGTGTGACCTGGGCTCTGCTGCAGTCCCTGGGGGGTGTTGGAGGGGTTGTGGATGGCTGCTTCCCTCATCCAGGGACCTGCTCTGGGCTGTTGAGTCTCCATCTAGCCCAGCTGGTCTCTGCTGAGTTTGACTCCTGGTGGTCCTGCTCATCACTCCTGAGGGCAGGTCCCCTGTGGGCATGATGGAGGTAGGCCTGCTATCAGTGCCACAGCAGTGAAGCCAACCAAAGCTCTCTGTATTTAGGGCCAAACTTCTTGGAGCAGGTACTTGGGACTCCCGGCTTGGGATAGCCTAGGTGTGTTGCAGCAGGCACTGACATAGGTACTTGGTATCGCTTCCAACCAGAGCAAGGATCAAATACTTGAACAAAAACAACCCCCACTGGTCTCAGTGTTGAGGTGAGTCTCTTTTTTTTTTCAACACCCCCAAGGTGTGCAGGTGTCTGCTGCTTGGGGCTGGCCGCGGGTACCTCTTGTCCTCCCTGGTGGCACTCTTGCCTGGGCAGGATGGAGACTAACAGGCTCCAGCAGTCTCCAGAGGTGCCCCAGAGTTCTGGCCCCTCCGTGGGGCTGCTGATGTGCTGCAGCACTTCAGGGGCAGAGGCTGAGAGCGGTGGGTTGGTGCAGCCTGGGAAAGGGATGGCAGCAAAGGGGACTCTCACTGCTGCCGGCAGCTGCGGGTTTGGAGAGAAGCTGAAGCCAGGCTCTCCTGGGAAGTGCTCAGGGACAGGAAGAGAAGCAATGGTGCATAAGGGAAATTCCAGTTAGATATTAGGAAAAATATTCCCCACAAGGGCGGTTAGACTCTGGAACAGGGCCCAGAGAAGGGGGGGCAGTCTCCACATTTGGAGACCTTCAGCCCTTGGCAGGGGCAAGCCCTGAGCAACCTGCTTGACATTGGCCCTGCTGTGAGCAGGATTGGACCGAAACCCCCAGAGGTCCCTTCCAGCTGTCATTGTTCCCCAGTTCTGCAGTTCTCGGGGCACTTGGCAATGCAGCAGCTCATGGCCTGTTGGACTGACCGGCTCGTAGGCAAATGGAGGGATCAGGGGGTTGTTCTGTCCATCCCCTTGTCCTGGCTTGGTTCGTCTCGTCCTTACGGTATTAGCAGTGCTGGGGGATGGAGGCACTGCCCTAGCAGCATTGCCTAGCTCATTGCTTTGCACCCACCCATCTTAGCCATCTCTCCAGAGGTCCGCGTTATTCCCTCCCTGCACAAGCACAAAAAGCCGGTCAGCAGTAAAGCAGGGGACAATAAACCATCCGCCCTGCTCTACTGGCAGTGCAGAGCTGTGATCTGTAGGGGGGTGCTGGCATTGTTGGGAGGCTGGGGAGGACGCTGGCCCCCAGCCCTGCGGCTGGAAGGGCTCCAGGTTTATCTTCTCTGCAGGGCCTGTCCCAGAGACAGTGGCGACTGTGGGGGAAGTCACCAGTAGCCTTTTTAAAGGCTCCAGCTGCCTGACCATCCCGAGCAGATAGGGAGCAGATGGAGGCTGAGATGAGCCCAAAGGACTGTCTGGAAAGAATTACTTGTTCCCAGTATTTTCCGTTTCTTTGCCAGCCTTTTATTCTCATGGCTGCTCTTTTCCTGATCCTGTCCTTCTGCAAGGCTGGCTGCTGGCAGCCTTATCAGCCTTGTCTTAGAAACAACTTTGCTCTGCGACTTACTGCGTCTCCGAGCTTTGACCCTGGTGCCTGATGCTGCAGAAGCCCATGTCCAGTGTGTGAGTGCTCAAAGGGTGTTTAGTGTTTGCCCCATCCCATTTGCAAGAGTAATGAACCAGAGCAAAGGGGGCTGTGTGTAGCCATGGCGTCTGGGCAGAGCTGACCTGCAGCGGTAGCTACGTCTGCCTCCCCGTCTGGCAGAGGCTGGGAGGATGTGCAGGCTCCCCAGATGGTTTTATGTGGGTTTTCAAGCTCTAGGACATTGCCAGGAGCCTGTGTTAGTTCCCAGATCACTTCTCAAGTTGCTCCTCTGCCATCTCGCTCAGAGCCCTGTGCACTCTCCTTTCCTCGGCAGTCCACTTGTTACTCAATACTGCCCTGGGCATTCTTGCATTACTTGGATATCCCTGTTAGAACACCTGCGCACATCGAGAGCAGCAGGGTCTGGTGGTCTGAGCAAAGAGGCCTCTGGGGTCCGTTCCCAGCTGCACGGGTAAAGCACTGCGTGGCTGGGGACAAGCTGGTTCCTGGTAGTCCGTGGAGAGCTCTCGGGTCTCTCGTGGGCTCCATCTCCCTAGGAGGGTCAGGTCTCGAGGGACATCCGTGTCCCCAGCAGCACGGCTGCCACCAGGGTTGAAGGTGTTTTCAACCCAGTTGCCATAGTTAAGCTGGTTTCTGAGGTCTTGAGCTTTGTGTGTTCCCGCAGAAGCAGCGCAGCAAAACACAGGCTGCAACAGTGGCAGCAAGCAGAGTTTGCACAGAGGCCTTTGCATCTTGCAGGGACTGACGTGGGGGCTCATATCCTGCGCAGGAGGGTTGTCTGGGGACACAGCTGCGTCTTGCGCCTGTCCCTGTTCACTATCGCTTCTGTGAAGACGGAGGATGCTGATAAGCCAGTGCCCCAGTGCCGTGTAGTCCCTGCGGGCTGCACCTGCCAGATAGCCCCAAGGGCAAGTCCTCTCCGGCCTCCTCCTGACGTGAAGCACCAGTTGAGCCTTGGCTTCCTCCACCTCCATGCAACATCCAGGTACCAGGTGGATTCCCCCTTCCGTCCCGAGGGCATCCCCGGCCATGTGGTTGCTCGGAGCCCTGGCAGCCCTGCAGGAGCCCGGCCTCCGTGGAGGGGGTGCGGATGCACCGGGCAGAGGTGGGACCCCATGGGTGGTTCGGGGTGTGTGGACCAGGAGGTTTGCCAGTTTCACAGGATGAAATAGGAGCTGGGCTGTGCCTCCTGCTGCCCTCTGTATGGGTATGCCTGCAGTCGGACATGCCAGTCCCTCTTACCCCCTCGTTTCCCTTCAAAGGGGCTTGTGCACTTGTGTGTTTGCCTCCATTACAGACAACAGTGTGAGTGTTCAGGTGACAG
This sequence comes from Aptenodytes forsteri, assembly GCF_000699145.1. NCBI lineage: Eukaryota > Metazoa > Chordata > Aves > Sphenisciformes > Spheniscidae > Aptenodytes > Aptenodytes forsteri. The sequence goes on from NW_008796209.1 coordinate 558,077, forward strand.
CTGTGACACCCTTTTCCTAATGCCAGCAGGGTGTTTCTCTTTCACCTTCAGTCCCATGGGAAGGAGAGACTTTCCTTTTCCCTGACAAGACACAGGACATTGAATTTATGGTGGAAATTCTCCTTCCCTGCAGTAGCCCTGGATGTGTCCAGCTCTTTACAATCAAAGATGGGCAAAGCCTCACCCTTACAGCCCAAATCCCTGCCCAGCCCATGTCACTGCTCTGACCAACGCTAGACTTGAGACTTTTTAAATCGCTGCTGGAAAGGGGTGAGTTGGGTGGGTGTGCACAGCCATATGTGTGTGTGTGTGTGTTATCTCCTCCCCCCGTACCACGTAGATGCCTAGCACAGGGAGTGGAAAAGATGCTGAATGTCCCCACAGCTGCTGCAGCCTTATCTGCAGGCTGCAGCTTGGTAACACTGAGCTGGAGGCCTGAGTGCCTGTGCCCAAGCACCTCCCTTGGAGGGCTATTACGGTAAAAGGAAGTGTATCGCAAGAGGGGTTGCGGTGGGGACGGCCAGTTCCCACGGGGTAAATGCTGCATGCACAATCCTTGCTGCCCTCCACACCACAGGCGCTTTGCCTGCTCCCTCTTCCCATGCATAGCTTTGATGCCTGTGTCATGAGCTGCTCAGGGTAATGCAGCATCCCCGGGACCTTCTCCGCTGCTCTGCAGTGCCCTGGTGACCCTTCAGGGAGGTAGGGAAAGGTGACGTTGCTGTGGCTCTCCCAGATGGCTGTTGGGGACTTGCCAGTGGGATGCGTGCAAGGAGGCTCGGGCTGGCAGGGCTGTAGGTGTGTGGCAGCTGGGGGTGGGGGGAGACTGGTGTAAGTTATGGTAGGAGCTGCAGCGATCAGGATGCAGCAGAGCACGGGTGAAGAGCTGGGGACGTTGGGGGTATGCATGGGGGTGCATGTAAACAGGGCAGCATCTGACGGTGGAGGAAGACGGGGTTCGGGTGGGAGTGAAGAGGAGAACGCTTATGGGGATGCAGAGCCTGGCTGCCATGTGAAGGATGTGGGGAAGGTGAGGGATTGTGCACCCGGGATCAGGCAGTGTAGATGGCTACAGGGCATCAGGGTACTTCTGTACCCTGGCTCGGTAAGGAGGGAAGATGGGGCTGTGGATGGCTGTGGCTGTATGCAGGGGTGGCCGGAGGGAGAAGAGAGGAGACAGCAGAGGTGGGAGCAAAAGGGGTCCCATCACCCACTGATTGCTGTGCTCTCTTATCCCAGCACAAAAAGCATCAGCCCCCCCCAAGGGCTCCCTGTCAGGGGCTCGTGTTTCTGTACCCTGCTTGTAGTGATGGAGAGCGGGCTGGGCTGTTCACGCCACACGGTTCGATCACACTTCCCGCGGCGCACGGCCAGGGACAGGGAGCTGACGGGATGGCAGTTACCAGTAGGCGATTGCCTTTCCATTGGGGTTGGGTTAAACGGGTCGGGATAGGGTTCGCAGGGCTTCTGATGCAGACGCCAACTCCAGGGCATCATTCTTCCTCATTTGTCATTTATCCATCAGATAAAAAGGATTGTTAATGCTAATATTTGTGCATCACTTAGTATGGTAAGGGTCTAGTCCTGCTTGGACCTGGGGGATGCATCCCTTGGACAAATGTCCTTATTGAACTTGAAACCTGGCAGCACTTCGGTGCCCTGGTCGCGGCCGGAGACCCCAGACGTCATGCAAGCGCAGAGCAGAAGTGGTCCCTGCCCCTCTGCCAGGGCCTATTTGCCTTCTTGTGGCCATCCTCTGACCGGCTGCACAGGCACGTGACTTTGTAATCACCAACAGTGGAAAATTTTCCACCGGTTGCAGTTGGCACCGAGATCTGGAGTGGAGCAGCCGGTCTGCATGGTCATCCAGTGGCCGAGGTCCCCATCCCGCGGGCCACCACCCCCGGAAAGGGACAGGAGGACTGGAAGGGAGCTGCCCGACATGTCCCTGTGCCTGGGTGGCCAGGGGCTTGCTTTCGTTGCAGGCGCCTTCTTTGTTGCCCCGGGGTGACTGCCGAGGCCATCGTGCCACTGCAAGGTCAACGCCATTGGGCTCCGCGGATTGCCTGGTGGCAAAGCTTGCAGGCGCGGTGCCGGCTGCGCCTTCCCCCCAGGATCGGTGGCGCGCGGCAGCTACCCCGAGGTGAAAAGACGCAGCTTTTTACGAAGCGGAGCCAGCCTGGAGGAATTTTCCCCTTGTGGCCAGCTGTTGTCCTGGGCCTGGCTTGCGTCCTCCAGCACTTCCCACCCGGTGCTGCCTCGGGGAGGGGAGCAGGGGCTGGCCCACCCTCCGGACTCCCTGCGTCGGGCGAGTGGGTGCCACCTCGGGCTCGCGGGGGTGAGTAGCTGCGGTAGAGCCCAGCAGCATCCTGCTGCCTCTGCAGGGATCCTCTTGGGCAGCGGAGAGTTTTCCCCACCCCCAGCTCTGCCGCTGCCTCTTTGTTTTCTGGCAGAAGCCTCTGTGCCTTTTCATTGCCGCTGAGGCACCGAGCAGGAGCCTACATGTGCCGTGTGTGCGTCTCGCCGGGAACGTAATGCGGGCTGGCAAGCCTGCCGGGCCGGGCATCGCCCTCGCGGGGCTGCAGAGGCCGGCTGGCAGCTTCGGGGGTCTCCTTTCCGCGGGCTGTTCCTCTGGTCGAGCAGGGCTTCAAGGCCGCTGGTTTCCTCTGCGAAACCCTCTTTTGCATTGGCAGCGTTTCTGCACCTTGCCACAAGTGGAGTAAGTTGGATGGGAAGGGGCTGGTCCTCAGCTCGCCTCCGCTGGGGGCTCGGGCTCTCCGCTGCGGTCCTCCCTCGCCCTCACTCCCACTGAGAAGGCACCTGAGATTAGAGCAGCGCCAGGGGCTGCGGAGCCGGATACAGCGGTGGCTGAGGATTGCTTGTTCTGCGCCTGCCTCTCCGTGTATTTGATCTCTCGACTTCCAGTGGGGACTGAATTCCTGTGCTGGATTCTGGGCTCGGCTCTTGTGAAAGGATCCAATTATTTCGGAGCTTTGAGTATTTCCATTTGCTGCCCATATTTGCGGCACCCGGGTCTGCGCTGGCTGGAATTCCAAGTGATTAACGTGGCTGTGACATCCCTCCTAGGGGTGTTATCTTTGCTCGCTGTCCCCCACCGCCCCCCTCTTCCTCCTCCGGCAGCGAGCGAGCAAGACAGGCAGGCAGAGACAAAGGTCTGTCCTCAACCTGGGCTGTCCTCCCCGTGAGCGGTGCTGCATGGGGTTTCCCTGCCCTGCCTGCTGCAGGTTTCCTGGGCTCCCCGCTGGAGCTGGGCGGTCCTGGGCTGTATCGCTGAGGTTTGAGCCTGCTGTCTGGGCTCCCGGTCGAACGCTGGAGCTGGGCGGTCCTGGGCTGTATCGCTGAGGTTTGAGCCTGCTGTTGCTGGGTGGGCAGGGGGTGCTGCCGGCTTCGGAGAGCTGCCCGATTGTCCTGCCGGATTTTAAGCTGCTTTTCATTCTTTGACTTCAGTTTCCTG
>NW_008796209.1:581498-595136 GCF_000699145.1 Aptenodytes forsteri
CTTCGCAGCTGCAGGCTATTGTCAGTGTCGCTGCCTGCACGGGAGGCAGCTGGGCAAGGTGTGCGGAGGCAGTCCATGCCAAGACGTGGGGCATCAGAGGGGAGCAGGGGTAAGCCCCCGGACCCGGAGCTCTGCTCCGGCTCTCCAAGCTCCTGGGAGAGGTTTCATTGTGTTATCCTGGCTCGGCCGAGCGGAAGGGCTCAGTCCCTGCGGCACCTGTGTGTGGGGCTGGGGCTGGGGAGGCACCGCACGTCGCTGGGCAGACCTCAGCCCCTCAGGAGCCTGCTGCAGCCTAGAGCCCCAGCGAGGTGCCCTGCAGAGGGGGCTGCTCTGTCCACAGGGGCTTCTAGACCCAGTCAGTGTCCCCTCCCACGGGATGGGAGGAAGGGCAGCAGCAGCACCACCTCACGAACATGGGTGCTGCAGGGCAGAGGGAGATGTTGGGTCTGACTCTGTAGAAGCTGTCTGGTGGTTTCTGGGAGCTTGCACTCCTGACATGGGCACTGCCTCTTGCCCCATCCTTTCCCTCTGAGCTCGGGCTTCCTCCCTGTTATCTGCACAGAGGCCAGCACTGAGCGAGGTTCTGCAGCTGCATAAATCTGGCACAGCAGGAGGCCTCCTGAGGAGCCCTGAGAGCAGCACTTGCCCTTGCAGAGGGATAGGGATGCTCCCTCCCTCTCCATCCTCCCTCCCTCCCTCTCTCTTGTTTCCACCAAGTCTGAGCTCCTTCCTCCCCAACCTGAATCTCACGGGAGTGCCAGAGCCACGTCCACGCTGGTCGTCTTTCCTTTCAGGCACAATTTGCTCCTCTAGCATCTCTCTAACCATCTTCTCTCCAGGATTGCCACCTCTCCTATGGACGGTGCTGGAGGTGGTCTCCAGCCTCACGTGTCTGTCTCTCTCCTGACGGTGATATGCACAATCTGTCAGGCTGTGGAGAAACCCTTCTCTGGTGGCAGCATTGCTGCTGGTGCCGCCGTCTTTCAGGGTTGTGATGGAAACTTTCTGCCTGCTGGCGCTTCTCAAGCTCTGCTCTTAGCCTGTGCCAGGGAGCTTCTGGATTTGCACTTCCACTGGTTAGATTTCCTTCCTCCTCCTTGGGTTCAGATAGGACCGATGGAGCTGCAACTTATCTTCCAGGCAGTCTGTTTCCAGTAGCTTCTGTTGCCTTTTCTCCTGCCTTGTGCTCTGCTTGTACCGAGGATGCAATTTGCCCTCTTGTAATGACAGCCCCTCTGTTTCCTGGCTGCATGGTTCCTGCTTCACCCCCAGTGAGGCTGTGAAGGTCTCCTTAGCAGTTCCCAGGAGAGGGAGCAGGAGGGAGGAAGGCAGCAAAAGCCAGTTTGGGGTTGGTTTGGGTTTTTTTGCGGTCTAAATGGTGCAAGGACACCTCTCGGCCCTGCTAGTCCCCGGGCATGGTGCTGTGCCCCAGGCAGCAATGCCCAGACCAAAGCCTCTCTTGTCCACCGGCCGTGTGTCCCCTTGACTGGCTGGCAGTGCTGCTCTGGGAAGCCGCATGGATCCCCACGGGGTGAGTGTGGCTCCTTCGGGCACAGCTCTTGCTCTCTTCCTTGCACCAGCACTGTGCTGCCAGACCCTTTCCAAGGGCTCTGTCGGTCCTGCCCTACGACAGATGCCCCCCGGGCTGGCAGAGCTGCCTCCGCACCCGTCCCGCTTCCTTTCTGGCCAGTATAGTACAGTTAAAACAGCAATAGATCCTTTTGCAGGCTGCAGCTTGGCATGTGGTACAGCTGCTGCATCGCCCAGCCAGGGACCCTTCCTCACCCGCCATCCTGCTCTGTTGCCACCAGACTGAGACCACGGTCTGTTAATCCTGGGTCCCCTCTGGATGTGCTAATAGGAATGAAACCAGCAGGTAAGCCAAGTCCCTGACCGCCCCAGGCCTGGCTGTGTCATCCTGCATCAGGATCTGGTGGCTCAGTGTCCCCAGGGAACGCAGTGTCTCTGTCCCAGAGCCTGGGAGACGCTCCCTCCCTGCAGGTCCTTTGGCACTGGGTATTTCATGGCTGTTGAAGCGTAGTGCACTTCGCCAGGCCTTGCCGGGCTGGAGGAAGAGAGGAAAGCTGTGCTTGGCCATAGCTCTGGACCCAGGTGCTGGGAGACCCTGGCAAAAGCACAGGTCCCCTTCTGTCCTCTGAGCATCAAGGGGGCCTGGGAGCTTGGCAGGAGCAGGGCAGAGAGCAGGAGGAGCCCAACAGGCAAAGCTCTTTAAGTCCTGTCTTAGAGTCAGAGCATGAGCACAGGCTGAAACACTGGCAAAATCACCATCGCTTGGCCTTAGGAGGGGCCAAACTCTTGGCTTGGGCACTTGGAGCCCTACATGCTCCATCCAGGGGATGCTACCTGTGCTGCTCAGCTGAGCTGGTGAGGACCTGGACCTTCCCCATCCAGGTGGCCAGAAGTAGGGCTCTGGAGACGCCTGGCTCAAGGGGAGGAGAAGGGAAGAGGTGACCAGGTGCTGCCTCCCCGTCCCTGCTTAGCGTGCAGGAGTCCCTGGTCCCGGTGTTGCTCTCTGGCTCTCTAGGGGGGGGGGGGGGCTCCTGCTGGGGGGTGTAAGAGGCTGAGCCCTGCTGCGAGCTGGCTGGGCTCTCAGCGGGGAGGAGCTGCCCTGGGAGGCAGAGCTAAACACAGCCAAGAGAAACCCCAAAGGCTAGGGGAAGGGGGACAGGAACCTCCCTTGGCCACAGTGCCTTGCAGGAGAGTGAGGAGCAGTGCTGTGCTCCAGCTGCTTCCCATCCCAGGCTGCCAGGCAGACCTCCAGGGGGATGTACAAGGATGTCCCAAGGTGTACTTGGAGACACTTTTGGGGTGGGCTGGGGGATCCTGGCATTTCCCACCATGATGCTTCGAGAAACAGTATCTGGGCTGACAAAACATGGTGCAGCCCCTTGTGCTAGGCGTGTGCACTACTGGCTAGTGCTGGCATCAGCTGGTGACTGGCGCTGAGGTCTCGGCTGGGATGGATTTGTGGTGTCAGCATGTCAGCCTTTCCTGATGGACCCATTGCCCCGAAAGGCAGCTGCCGCTGGGGAGCGAAGGGCTGTGACTGCAGAGGGACATTGGAAGAGGAAAGAAAGGATGCAGGTGAAACTGCGTATTTGTCCCAGCATGGACACGCGCAGGAAGGATGTGGCTTTCTCCTGCTGCACCGTACTGACTCTTGCCGCTGGTTGCTGATTTTGCTTCCCAGCGGTTGTCTGTGCCACGCAGTCACAGTACAAATCTCCCCAAGGGACAGAGGAGGGAAGCAGCAACTTTCCACGCCGGCAGAGCACCACGTGTTACCACCTCGGCGTCCGCCTACAGCTGTGGGGATGCGCAGGAAGGATGTGGCTTTCTCCTGCTGCACCGTACTGACTCTTGCCGCTGGTTGCTGATTTTGCTTCCCAGCGGTTGTCTGTGCCACGCAGTCACAGTACAAATCTCCCCAAGGGACAGAGGAGGGAAGCAGCAACTTTCCACGCCGGCAGAGCACCACGTGTTACCACCTCGGCGTCCGCCTACAGCTGTGGGCATTCACTTGCTTTTCAACCTGCCTTGGTGCAGGCCCCATGTGGGGTGCCAGGAGGAGCTGATCTTTACAAAGAGCTTTTGTTGAGGTTTTGGACCAGAGGTTTGTTATGCTATGGTGTTGATTTGCCCTGCTGCTAGGGAGCTGGTGTACTGTATCTCTGTTCTGGCTGGTCGCTGGCGGTGCTCTTCCCCAGCACTGCTGGCGGTGGCTTTTGGGCTGGCCGGCTCTCCGGGACTGGCCATGACTGCCTGTTAATCACCAATCTTATTGGAAATGTAATGAAAGAACAACCCGTTTCCTGGGGCAGGCGAGGTCAGGCAGCGAGCGCAGCAAGTGACCTGCCGAAGCTGACTTCCCACCTGCGAGGTGACGGGATGCAGAACTTGCGGGACCAGGGTGCCAGAAAGGGTGTGTGCTTGGGTGTTCAGTGCTTCTGAGCATCCCTTCAGGGATTTTGTTCATCTGCCTGGCCCTGCTCTTTCCAGATTCAGAACAGTGCTCGGGGGGGGATGCCCAGTGGGACAGATGGCAGCTTCCCTCTGGACAGCCGCTGCAGTGAGTCCCCAGCCGAGGGCTGCATGGGGAGGGAGGCGGGGAGGCCATGGTCCCCAGGGATGGGCAGCATTTCCTCCTTCACTTGGGGGTTCCTGGGCCAGCAAAGCTTATGGGCTGCCCCTGCCACAGAGAGGTGAGGGTGGAGGTGCCCGAGGGCTCCTACCCACTCTGAAGGTGTTGCAGGACAAGCTGACTCTCCTCCTTGCCCCCCTTCCAGGCATCAAAGCTGTGGTGCCAGTGGATTATGACCGCATGGGAGCTGTGTTGCATCTGCAAATCTCCGTCGTGCATCAAGGGCGAATCTGAGCAGGTGAGTGCTGTGCACGTGAAAGGACTGCTGTCTTTGCGCTGGGGGGAGCTGGTGGGGACCATCATGGCTCAGGGCTGTCAGGCTCCTGGCTTCTTCCCTGCCAAGCATTTCTTATTGGAAAGAAAACAATTGCAAGCTTTTCTCCTTGTCTGTAGGGCCAGAAAGTGTCCTGTGCCGTGGGTGAAAGGGGCAGGAGGTGGACATGAGACCAGCAGCTAGCTGGAGGCCCAGAGGTTGCTGGTGATCTGCAGTGTCTTGGAAAGCAAGACATGAAATGGTCACCAGAAAGAAGCAGGGATCTGTTCATATGCACAGGTTTTCATATAGGAACCCATGCAAAAAGGATGTAAAATACAAGCCAGGTATGAGAGTTCACAGCTTAGCTTAAAGTATTTGTGGTTTAAATGGAAATCAAGGTCACAGCACTGCCTCAGGTGGCCGAGACGTATGTCGCCTTTGGGGTTGAGAGGGGCTGAGCCTTGATGCTGCCTTCTCTGCCTGTGTGACCCCACAGGCAGGCAGTACCCTAACGCCCTTCTCCGGGAAAGCATCTGAATCACTCCAGCCGTGCATCTCCCCCTTTCCTTCCCCTCAGAGCCACTGTGCAGACTGAAGAGCTGGAGAGGACGGTGCAGAGGTTCAGAGGCACACCGTGATGGTGGGAGCCATTCCACGGCAGCCACGCCGCTTCTGGGGGGTGCCTGGCTGGCAGGTGTCTTCAGCTAGTTGTGCCAACGGCCGCCCGCTGCGGGACCCAGAACTTAATCCGGAGCAAAGCGGGGTTCTGCTGCAGAGGGGTGAGTGTCGGGGGCAGCCAGGACAGGCTGCAGCGTGGCGGGTTACGCAGAGGGGTTGAGGTTGGCAGGAACCTCTGGAGGTTGTCTGGTCCAACCCCTCTGCTCAAGCAGGGCCACCTAGAGCCATTGCCCAGGACCGTGTCTGGGCAGCTTCTGAGTATCTCCAAGGATGGAGACTCCACAACCTCTCTAGGCAACCTGTGCCAGTGCTTGGTCACCCTCACAGTAAAAAAAAGCGTTTCCTGATGTTCAGAGGGAACCTCCTGTGTTCCAGTTTGTGCCCATTGCCTCCGGTCCTGTCACTGGGTACCACTGGAAAGAGCCTGGCTCCGTCTTCTTTGCACCCTCCCTTCAGGTATTTATATACATTGATAAGATCCCTCTGAGCCTTCTCTTCTCCAGGCTTGAACGGTCCCAGCTCTCCCGGCCTTTCCTCATAGGAGAGATGCTCCAGTCCCTTTATTATCTTCGTGGCCCTTTGCTGCACTCTCTCAGGTGTGGCCTCACCAGTACTGAGCAGAGAGGAAGGATCACTGCCCTCAGCCTGCTGGCAATACTGTGTCTAATGCAGCCCAGGATACTGCTGGCCGCCTTTGTGGCAAGGGCACATTGCTGGCTCACGTTCAGCTTGGGTGTCCACCGGGATCCCAGTGTCTTGTCTGCAAAGCTGCTTTCCAGCTGGTCAGCCCCCAGCATGCGCTGGTGCATGGCTATGCCTTTCATCACTCCTTGGAAACAAAATCCCTGGGCTCAACCACCCTGGCCCGCCACTTTCCCATCCTCATCACGGCGGGGGTCAAAATACCACATGCAGCCTCGCTCTCCAGATAGCCTTGACCCACTTGGAGAACAGATTCCCCTGTTGCACGCCTGCCCCTAAGCCTTTGCTCCACGAGAACAGAGCTGTGGGGACAGGCAAAGGGCAGAGCTGCCAGGCACAGGCGGTTTGTAAGGCTCTGGAGCTCCTCAGCCTGCTGGTGACTTTTCCTGCATCTCAGCTCTTGGAGCCATTTCAGTGTTTATCACACCAGAAAAACTCAGGGCCAGGATTTTCACAGCTCTGAAACTGGGCTGAAAATCGAAAGTGAGGCGCGTGCAGCACGGAGGAGGTCAGGCCCTCAGGGCAGGCAGGGGTGGGTGGGTGGTGCAGGAGCCCACGGTGGGCTCTGCAGCCCCTGGTACCACCCAGCTGCTGATTGAGGTGGTGGAGGTCTCTGGTCCAAGCCGGCAGAGCTGGAACGTTAGGTCAGGTTTCCCCAGGCTACCCAGCCAGGGGAAATGTCCCTGCCTTGGGGCTGGCAGCATAGGGCACCAGCCCTGCCTCATTCAGCGCATGCGGCTGGGGCAGATCTTCTTGGCCAGCGCCGGGAGATCTTGTTGCTGTTGCCCAAAGGGGTGATTACAGGCCTGAGCCCCTGGGACTGGTCTGACCTGCCTGACTCCTGCGCTCCAGAACAGTGCAAGTACATCACGTCCCTGGCAGAGGGCAGGCCCCCTTCTCCCCACTTGTCCAGACTTGTCCCCAGTAGCCTCCAGCCCAGCTGGAGACTCCTCTCCGTGCCCACGCCAGGAAGAAAGTGCTGATCCTGCAGGTGGGTGACGCTGCAGGGTTCCCCGGAGAGCCACACCAGCCTGGTTCCTCTTCCCGTCCCCCCAGAGAGAGGTCCGAGTTGGGCTGTACGGGGAGCTGCCCGCGTCCCAGCAAGTCCCTTGCGGCCAAAAGCCCGGGCTGATCTCCGTCCTCCCGCTCTCTCTTTTCAGATGCTGCGCTGCAGTGCACCCCGTAGCAGAGGGCTCACCCGGATGTCCTGAGCAAGGCGGGGTCCAGCTCCCACCCCCTGCCCTCGCACCCTGACCTGTGGCACTTTACAGTCCCCCTCCTGCTGCTGCATGGGCTGTTCTGACTCCAGCTCCGCTCAGAGTCCAGGCAAGTAAGGCTCCATGCGGCACATCCACGCGGAGACGTCCCTGCCCCCAGAGCGCGGCACAGACCCCAGCCTGTCCCAGCCCAGTGGAGAGGCGCCCTTGGAGCCTTCCTCGCAGCGCTGCACCCGCCGTGGCATCCTCATGGGCTACAACGAGACAGAGATCAAGCGCCAGAAGGTTTACCAGGTGTCCATCTTCTCCCATCTCTCCAGCTCCTCTGAGAGCACGGAGCAGCGGGCAGGCAGCCGGCCAGCTGTCAAGAGGGGTTACCCCGAGCAGCGAACTCCGGAGGGGGGGCGAGATCCCAAACGAACTCACTGGGGTGGCGGGGGGGTGGACGGCAAGCGCGACGGGGGCCCTGGGCAGGCTTCCCTGGATGATGACGATACCTTCGAGGACGGTCTGCTGGTGGAGGAGCTATCCCTGTGCGGCTCTGCCCAGCACTTCTCCCACAGCGGGCTGCGGGTGGTGGAGCACCGATGTGAGGGCAGCCCTAGCCACAGCCCCAAGGCCAGCAGAGAGGACAAGTCGCAGGATGTCTCCTCCTCCTCCTGGCCCCAGCACATTGCCTGCAGTACTTTGCACATGAGAGACGGTTGCCCTGTCTCATCAGGGGATCAGCCCACAGACTATGGGGAGAATGGGGAACGGGCAAGTGGCCACAACTTGCTTCACCTTGATTTGCACAATATTGCACAAACAGCCCGGCTGGACTCTGGTGGGAGGAGAGAGAAGCCAGGGAGCAACCCAGCTCACAGCAGCAGGGCTAGCGGAGAAGAGGAATGGCCAGTGGTGGCCAATGGGTGCAAGGAGCCCCCAGCTCCACAGACAGCGCTCAGCCCTGAGCCCAGCAACCTGAGCTCCCTGGAGAAGACGCCCTGTGGGAGCAGCCAGCTCAGCGGCAGCAGCTGCCCGGCCAAAAGAAAGCTGCTGCCTGCTGGTGAGGTTGTGGCCGACTCCTGCTCTGAGGACGAGAGCCTGTCCCCGCCGGCAAGGAAGAGGGTCCTGCCATGCCATGCGGTGCCCACGGCCTGCCGCAGCACTGATGCCAAGGGGGCCCCATTCTGGAATCACCTGCTTCCCACAGCCAAGGTGAGCATCGCTCTCGGGGGGAGGCAGGGCATGGCCCGGGGACACCCAGAGCTCAGGGCTGCCCTCGTGGGCAATGTGGTCCGTCGTGGCACAGCACCCTGTCCTGTCCCAGTGCCACAGCACTGGTGTGAGCAGGACAGTGGCTGACAGCCAGCCCTGGGACACACGGTCTATAGGCTGTCACCGACTCTTGACACCTCTTAGTCACTGGATCCTCTGCTTGCAACCAGCTCTTTAGCCTGGAGAGCCTTGCTCGGACAGGACATGATCTCCCTGTGACAGCAGGAGTTGGACGTGTGGCGTGTGGCCACACTCAGTGTCTGACAACTTCACGTTAAGCCAGACCTACCAGCAGGCTTGGGAAAGGTGGCTGTCTTCTGCCTGCCTGATGGGGAGGAAGGCAGAGGGGTGGGATGGCTTGAGTCCCTGGCCGTGATATCTATCAGGGAAAGGGTTTGGTGGCAGGGAGTGGGACTGGACATGCTCTGGCCAGAGAGTGGGAGCCCCAGTGCTGTGTGCAGAGATGCCACTGGCTTTTCTGCAATTCTGGGGTGCCCGTGGCATGTCCCCAGGGTGCCACAAACTCAGAAATGGGGCAGACTCCGGAGGCCTGCAACCACCCTGGCAGCTCAGGAGCTGCCTGCGATTCCTCCCTGCTTACCAGCCCCTCCTGGCCAGCTCCCTGCCTTCACCATGTCCTGCCAGCTGAGGCTGCAGCAGGCTCATGCCAGAGCTGGCATGCTCCTCTCTTTCCCTGGGGCATCCCATGGTGCAAGGACCCGCAGAGACCGACAGCAGAGCTGCCCTGGCTTCTTGCTGCTTGGAGCCGGGACACACCATCCACGGGGCACAGCTCCATCCCTGCCCGTGTGCCCTTTTTGGTGACTGTCCCCCAGCCCAGCTGCCCCCCAGCACTGCCCTTACAGAGTGAAGCCCTCCAGCAGCTTCCCTGGTTTTCCCACCCGGTCATGCCAGCCAGCTCCATCATCCCTTTGTGTTGTGCTGCCCTTTGTGTGGCTTCCAGAAGGGAAAACCCCTGAAAAGAGGACATCTTTGAAAGGAGGCTGCAGTGTGGCCCTGGCTTTAACCCCCCACCCTACAGCTGTAGGAGCCTGGCTGTGGGCAGGGGCGGGCAGCACACCCCTCTGCCCAGTGGCACTACTGAGGACTTTGCATGAATCACCAGGGGACGAGACTTTTCCCGGGCTGGTCGGGGATCTTCATCGTACGTGTTACCCTTCCCTTCCCTGGGAGGTGCAAAGGGGTGTTGGTGCATGGCTCTGTCTGGGGGTGTCTTGTCACTGGGGCTGGTCCTGAGACCTGCTTTGCGAGGCAGGAGCTGTGCGCTGCACCCTCGGCTTGGGTACCGACACCCTCATCCCCAGCAGAGCCACTCTGGGGGTTGGGCAGCCCCACATCTCCACCAGACACCGCAGCCCTCACACTGCCCTGCTGGCCGCCCCTGCAGGGGCCGTTGATGGCTCCCCATGGATGGGAGCCTCTCTGATCTGTTGGGATGCTTATGGGGCAGTGGAAGGGGCGATGGCACCTCCTGAGGGTGCGCAGTCCCCGGTTGCTGCCCTAACACGGTTCTCTATTTCGTGTCCCCTCCAGAGCTCTGCAGATTGCACTGTGGTCGGGAGGAGGCTGAAGAGCGGGCTGCGCCTCAAATCGTGAGTGTCCCGGCAGCCCTGCGGGATGGACGTGGGGGCTCGGGGTGCCCAGCCACTCCAGCACCCCACAGCCCTGTGGGAGGGTCAGGTTAGGTCCCTTCCCTGCGCCGGGTCCCTTCCCTGTGCCGGGTGCTTCCCCTCCACGAGACCCCAGGCTGTGGGGTGGAGGGAGGTTTCTTCTGCCCCTGGTGAGTAGGAAAGTGGGTTCAACCTCCACCAAAGAAAGGGACAGAGGGACCTGGGGAGGGCAGCCCAGGGCTGCATGCTCTCCAGTCTGACACCAATCTCTCCTCTCTCCAAGGCGACATCTCCGGAGCAGCCTCCGGAGGGGTACCAGGTCCTCCGCAGTGCCCTGGGCCACCACCACCGTCAGCCACGCTCTGCTGGGCAACTTTGAGGTAACTGCCAGGGAGGGAGGTGGGTTCTGGGGGCTCCAGGATGGGCTGGTGATGGATGTGAGAGGCTGAACCTGACAGGATCCCTGGCTTGGGGCTGGGCTGATTGTCCCCAAGGGCCTGGCGTGCAGTGGCCGTGTCACACAGCCACCATCCACCAGCAGGATGTCTCAGCCAGCAGATCCTTGGGTGATGCGCCAGGACCCTGGAACCTGCTGAGGTGGCTGCTGTGGGGCTGAGCCGAGGCGCTCTCACTGCTTCTCTGTGTTAGATGGCTGGTTTTAGCCCACCAATTCAGGATGGGTCTGTCTCAGAGCGAGCAGCCAGGGCCCCTCATGGCTGGTCTCTGCAAAGCCGGGAGACGCGCGAGGGCAAGCAGACACGTGGTTGCGGTGGAGATGGGGGTGATCTCACCTGCAGCTTCGAGGCGAGGGGCAGGACTGGTGTTTGAAGGTCCCTAACACTTCCCCCCTCTCTCAGGAGTCCATCCTAAAAGGGCGCTTTGCACCATCGGGGAGGATCGAGGGGTTCACGGCAGAGATCGGTGCCAGCGGCTCCTACTGCCCCCAGCACGCCACCCTGCCTGTTGACGTCACCTACTTCGACATCTCCGAACACAGCGCGCCCTCGCCTTTCCTGGTACGCAGATGAGGGAGGGCTGGGGCCGTGTGGGAGGTGAGTGGGGGCTGTACCCAGGCATTGCGCATCCTGGGGGCTGCCCCTCTGCGGAGAGTGCGGCTCGAGCAACCACCTACCCGAGGAGACGGCTAGCTGTGCCAGGAGCAGTTTTTAACCCAAGAAGCAAAGAAGAGGGAACCCTTGCAGGCCTATAAACAGGCAGGCTGCCGCCCAGCCGTCTTGTGGCTGTTGCTTTGCCGTCACCTCTGCGTTGCTGCTTGTTCGTCCCCCGGTCCGGAGAGGGACTGAGCTGGGCGTCTTCTTGCTGCCTTGTGCCAGGCATTCCTGGCGAGGGGGGCTTTCGGCTCTGTGCCTGCTCCCGGCTGGGCTCTCCGTGGGCTTTCTCCCTCTCTCACGTGCTCTTTCTTTTGCCCCAGGGAGTGATTGACTTGGAGGCCTTGGGAAAGAAGGGTTACAGTGTCCCCAAAGCTGGAACCATCCAAGTGGTGAGTCGTCTCCTGGCCTCTTGGCAGCGCCATGGGGAGGGGGCTGGGTGGGCTCCGGTTGCCCCCCGGTGTGGATACGGTCCATTACGTTGTTTGGCAGGGCAACAGCCAGAAAGCTTGTGTGGAGGGGGTACGTGGCCCCCAAGACAGCACAGCGGAGGGGAGCATAGGGTCTCTGGGGTGCTGGCAGGGAGACAAGGTGACGGGAGATGCAGGGAAGGAGGAGGTTGGTGGGGAGGGATGGGATCTCGGCAGAAGAGCGTGTACGTGCAGCGGGGATGGGATAGGAGCACGGGAGTGGAGGGGGGTGGAAAGGACTGACCTGTGAGCCTCAGGCTAAGCCCTTCGGGACTGGTGTGGGTCTTCCTGGACCCTCGGGCCTGCTGGTGCTGCTGCCTCCAGATGCCCCAGCCCTGCCCTGCGGATCCATTCCGGTGCCCTTCCCACTCTCACCCCCTACCCCTCTGCCCCCAGACCTTATTTAACCCCAACAAGACTGTGGTGAAGATGTTCTTGGTGACGTACGACTTCCAGGACATGCCGGCCAACCACATGACCTTCCTACGCCACCGCATCTTCCTGGTGCCCGTGGGGGAGGAGGAAGGGGCCACGGCGGCCCCCAGCGACCCACCGGGCTCCGGCCCACCTCGCAGGGTCCTCTGCTACCTGATGCACCTAAGGTAGGGCACGCTGGGAGGCATGGACGCCTGCCCCAGGGTCACCCCTGGGCTCCCCTCCCATGTGTCCCCGTCTCCCCAAACCTGCAGGCCAGAGTGAGGGGATGGCAGCCTGACCCCCTCGCCCTGGGGAGGAGAAAGGACCGGCCGCTCTTTTGGGGAGGTTGGAGCTGCCATCCTGCCCAAGGGCAGCGGCCTCTGTCCCTCTGAAGGCAATCGGAGCATGGCCACCTTGGCGAGGGGGTTGTGCCCCCCACCGAGGCTGTCCTGCCCTTGCCTGGGAGCCTGAGGCCCCTCCGCCCTGCTCTTGTCTCCACTCAGGTTTCACAGCTCCAAGTCGGGGAAGGTCTACCTTCACGACGACATCCGGCTGCTTTTCTCCCGCAAGTCGATCGAGGTCGACTCGGGGATCCCCTACGAACTGAAATCCTTCACGGAGATGCCGAGGAACCCCTGCTATTCACCCCGGGCCTGACCTTCTCCATCCCCCAGGGCTACCAGGGAGCCTCCCACCCAACACTTTGGGGAGAGATGAGTAAAGGGCCAGCAAGCAAGCACTGCCTTGAAGTATCGCCCTCCCCGTGCGCCCCCATCCTCCTGAGCAGCACGGACACCGTGCCCGCGGCCTGCAGCAGGGCTGGGATCACCGAGGGGGCTTCCCCGGGAGGGGCAGGGGCTGGGGAGCAGCTCCGGCACTCCATGGACATGCCCTCGCCTTCTGCCGGTGCTGCTCCCAGCTTGGAGACCTGGGAGTAGAAAGTGCGGAAGAGTTTGTATTTATTAGTATTTATTGTTGCTGGGAGCGCAGAGGAGGCTTGTGCAGAGTACCGGAGGTGCTGTGCTGTTCTTCCCCCCCACCCCGTCGGTGCTGGATGAGGCCCCCGGCAGCGCGGGGCTGCCCGGGTCGGGGCAGGGCTGTGGGGACTGCGAGGGTGACTGGGGACGGGGACACCTCGGCCTGTGGAAGGGAGGGTGACCCACCTCTCAGCCAGGGTGACCCACCTCTCGGCCAGGGTGCAGCTCCCGGCCTGGGGCGGTGTTAAAAGCTCTGGGAGAGGCCGAGACTTGCTGGGCACCAGCTCTGCGGGGCCAGCCCCACTTCGGGCAGGACTTGTCCTCCGAGCCCTTTAGGGCAAGCCAGACCCCAAGAAGTCTGTGGCTGGCAGGGAAGTGGCCGTTGCCACGGATCCTGGGGCCAAGAGACATGGCCGTCACACGGACGGGGACCTGGGTCTCTCTGCGGGAGCGTGGGCGCAGCCCTCCTGGCAGCAGCCTCCGGAGCCCGCACGTGCTGTGGATCCGAGGGAAGCTGGAGATTGCCAAAATCTCACGAGCCTCGCGCCGTCCGCAGGCGTGGGGCGAATCCCATCCAGGCAGGCGGCGGCTTTGGGCAGGGGCCTGCCGGCAGCGCGATCAGGCGCTGGGGGATTGGGCGGGGGCCCCAGCTCGGCCCCTGGGAAGAGGGGCAGCGGCAGCGGACGCCAAACAGGAGCGGGGCCGGACCTTCAGGAGGGGCGGCGTGGGTAACCTGGAGCAGCGCCCGGCCCCGCCGCG
>NW_008796209.1:596499-600975 GCF_000699145.1 Aptenodytes forsteri
GGGGCGAGGAAGAGGGGCAGGAGGAGGGGGCCTGACCGGCTTACAGGGGGCTGAGTGGGGCAGAGGAGATCCCCCCCGCACGCACCTTCCTTTCCCTCACGGTGTCGGGGGGAGGGAGAGGCTTTATTCCTTCCCCCCAGTGGGGATGTGAGGGAAGGGGAGACGTGGAGAAAGCCCCAGCACGGGGGTGAGCCGCCCTACACTCGCGGGGAAGGCCCTGACACTCGCGCCGGCCCTGAGGCCCAGGTCTCACCCCTGCGGGGACAGCCCGTGTCCCCTCATGGCCTGGGCTGGTTCGGGGCGTCAGTGCTGTTCCCTGCCCTGGTGTATCGGGGCCGCGAGCAGCCATCCCAGATGGGAGAGCAGGGATGGTGCTGGGCTCCGAGGTGGCGGCAGCCGGTCTCCATCCCGTTCCTTTTCCTTTCCCCAGCGCTCCCAGCAGCTGAAGCATTCAGCGTGGCTGGCCCCGGCGCCGTGCCGCCTGAACTCCGGCCTGCCCATGAATATCGGGGTGCTCTTCGTGCCGCAGCAGGAGGCTTGGGTGGTGGAGAGGATGGGCAAGTTCCACCGAATCCTCGAGCCTGTAAGGAGCCGCTTTTCTCCCCTTCTGGATTCAGCAGGTTCCTAAAGCTGTAGTGAGGCGCGTCCTTTGCGTGAGGATTCGGGGAGCAGTGGGCTTGTTCTTGCGGATTGCAATCCAATTGACTGCCTGTGGACTAGTTTCCCTTGGTGGGGTGTTAAAAGCACCGAGAAACCTAAATTCCCCCCATGCGTAAAGCACGTTTGCTCTGCCTGCAGCATCTGCGGCGCGTAGCATACTTGCTCTTTGTTGGCACAGCTCTCTCTAGCCTGGCTGAGCTCTCTGGGGGGGAAAACCCCATGTTAGAGGACTCAGTCACCTAATCCCACCCTTTTCCCAGGGTTTGAACTTCCTCATCCCTCTGCTGGATCGGATTCGTTACGTGCAGAGTCTCAAAGAAATCGTCATTAACGTCCCAGAGCAGTCAGCTGTCACCTTAGGTAAGAAGCAGCTTCTGCGTCCTGCCCCTTTCCTTCCCCTGCGTCCGGGGCGAGCAAGGGGCGGCGCGGGGAGGAGTGGAAATGTCCCAGGCTCCTGCACTCAGCCCTGTCCCTGGGGACCCGGGCTTGGCCGTGCTCCTGGCGCTGTGGGCGGGAGAACCCCAGGAGGTCCCGTCTGCCCTCTCGGGGCTGCGGCTGCCCCTTCTGGCTGGGTTGAACGCATCTGGGCAGGTATCCCTTTTTCAGACGTTTTCCCGTGTTGAACCACAAAAAAGTCTCCTCTGGCTTTCTGTAAAAAATTTCAGACCAGGTTAATGGGCGGCTTTGTTACGGTTCTAGTATTAAGTGCTTTGGTTTGGGTTGGGGTTTTTTGCCCCTTGAAAATCTTTATTTATGAAGATAACTACAGCATGAAACGTTTTGGTCTGGAAACCTGAGACTTCTTGTGTATTAAGACAACAAAAAAAAGTATTTCCTAGGGAAGATCAAGGTCCTTTTTACAAAGCCTTTTAGATAAGGAGATCCGTTCCAGCCGATCCCTCTTCCGTGCCACGCTGCTGACACCAGGAAGGAAAGGGATGACCCTGCCCAGCCCTGCTAGCTCTGTTGGGGGAGAGGGGGTTGCCATATTTTGTCTTTGCTGCTTCAGTAAACAGGACGCGTTGTTCTCTCCCGGCAGATAACGTCACCCTGCAGATTGACGGTGTGCTCTATCTGCGGGTCATGGACCCCTACAAGGTACCGTCCCTGCTGCGCCGGCACTCGGCCTGAGCCAAACGCGTAGCCTCCATGGCTGCGCCCAGCACGGTCTGCGTGTGCCGCGCTGCTCAGCTGGCCGCCGTGGCAGCCCCTTGGGCATCGCTCGCCTGGCTCCGCTGGCCACCTTCTCCCCACAACGCGCGCTTCAGCCTCTGCCCGGCTTGCTGCGGCCTGCGAGGCGGGTGGGCTGAGCGCCCCGATCCCTCCCGAGGCTCTGGACTCCGCTTTTCTTTGGCAGGGGTGTCTGCGGCAGGTTTCTCGTCTCTGTGTTTGCCCGCCCTGCCTTGCTGGGGGTTCCTCTTGGCACTGCCGTGGACTCTGTTTTTCACTTCTTCTCTGCAGGCCAGCTATGGGGTGGAAGATCCCGAGTACGCGGTGACCCAGCTGGCCCAGACCACCATGAGATCTGAGCTTGGCAAGCTCTCCCTCGACAGAGTCTTCCGGGTGAGCTGGGGAGGTGGCTCACCGAGCTGCCAGCGCCCCTCAAAACCCTGGGGCAGTCTGCACGGCCAGGCTGGTAACGCTTAACAGCAGAACGCCTTCTGCTTGGAGGGCTTTCGGCTTCTGTTTCGGTTGACCTATTAGTGAATCCTTGGAGACGGGTCTTGTTTTTGGCGCGGTGGGGGGTTTTTTGGTGGTTTTTTTTTTTTTTTGGCCGACCTTGGCCCATGATGGGGAGGTGTCTGTTTCCCTCCTGACCCCTCTCTCGTGCTAAGCGCCTCGTTGCTCTCTGCCGCTCCTTTTGTGTCTCCCAGGAGCGGGAGTCCCTCAACGCCAACATTGTGGATGCCATCAACCAGGCGTCAGACTGCTGGGGCATCCGGTGCCTGCGCTACGAGATCAAGGACATCCACGTGCCCCCGCGCGTGAAGGAATCCATGCAGATGCAGGTTTGGTTCTCTGGGAGGGCGGTCTGGAACAAGAGGGAAGTCTCCCCTTCCACGCCGCGCCATTGTTACCTGTCCAGAGCTGGCAGCACTGGCCCCTCCCGCAGTGAGGGAAACCCGTTGGCATTTTGGCCGCAAACGTACAGCTATTGAATAAATAATTCCCGTCCTTATTTCGGTGGCGGTGGCCCCTGCCTGGTACACGCGAGCCCTGCCAGCTCCCTTTAAAATCCCTCCCAGGCTCTGTAGGAAGCAAATCCCAGAGCTCTGAAGGTCTCCCCTTGAGAAAAGCCGGGCGCCAGGTCTCCGGGCTGGAAGGGGAGGAGGGGGGAGCGGCCGTCCGGTTAGGTGTGGACCAGGCTGTGGAGGGCTGCGCAGGGTGAGGAGCAGAACCGGCCCTCGCTGGGGATTGTGCGGTGTCTTGTAGAGGCGTTCTCGTGCTTCGCTAAGCCGGGCTTGCCCAAGCGGGACGTAGGAGCGTGTCCTCGCTGCGCTCGCCCCACGGACGGGATTTCCCCAGCGTGGCCGTGGCAGGCTGGCATCTGACCTGTGTTTGCAGGTGGAGGCGGAGCGACGGAAGCGGGCGACGGTGCTGGAGTCGGAGGGGACGCGGGAATCGGCTATCAACGTGGCTGAGGGGCAGAAGCAGGCCCAGATCCTGGCGTCGGAAGCTGAGAAGGCCGAACAAATCAACAAAGCCGCTGGTAGTGCCTTGGGCTAGGACGCGTGGGACCTGGGGGACCCGTAGCCCTCTGCACCGAGGGGTGATGCTCCCGGGGAGCAGACCGCATCACCGTCTGTGGGCCAGGCTTCCTCAGCCACGCTGACCCTTCCCCGCTGGGGCCCTGGGGCTGAGCTCCAGCTCGTGTTGCTGCCCCTCAGCCTGGGGCAGCAGGGGGTGTGTGGCAGGAGCATCGCCGTGCTCCTGTTGGGGAGGAGGCGGCTTTGCACGCCTGAAATTGTCTTGATTCTCTCCTTGAAATTGTCTCGGTTCGCTCCTTGCAAGCGCTCTGTCGCGGCCCTGAAGCGCGTTGTGCTGTGGTTCGTTGCAGGAGAGGCCAACGCCATGCTGGTCAAGGCCAGGGCCAAGGCGGAGGCAATTCAGCTTCTGGCAGCTGCTCTGGCGCAGCAGGTGAGCGACGGCTCCTTGGGGCCGCCACCGCTTTGGGGCTGGCGCTGGGGGAGGTGAAGCCATGGCCGGGCTGGCACCTGGCTTTCTCTTGGACGCTCCCTGGCGTCGTCATCAGCAGCGAGCGGGGAGTTTTGCCGTCTCAGGGGCCGTGACCAGCCGAGGCGGGCTGGGGGAAGGGGCACGGGTGAGCTCTTTGGTGGTCCTGACTCGCTGCTGAGCCTCGTCCCCCTCTCCCCAGCACGGCAGCGCCGCCGCCTCTCTCTCTGTGGCGGAGCAGTACGTGAGCGCCTTCTCCAAGCTTGCCAAAGACTCCAACACCCTCCTGCTGCCCGCCAACACCGGCGACGTCACCAACATGGTCGCGCAGGTCAGTGCAGTTGGAGGGGCCCTGTCTCTTGCCCGGGGGAGGTGAAGGTGGCAGACCTCCTCTCCCTTCTCCCCCTCTCCCTTCTCCCCCTCTCCCGTGGCTCTCTCGTTCCCTCCAGGCCCTGGGCATCTACACCGCGCTCTCCAAGCCGCAAGCCGTGAAGGCCCAGGACGAGATGCCCCCAGCCTGCGAGGACCCCCAGCCTCCCGCCACGGAGGTGCTTAAGGCAGAACAGGCCGGCTCCAGCTAGCGGGGCCGGAAGGATCCCGTACCCTCACCCGGGGCCGGCCGGCAGCACTGTCCTGCCGCCC
>NW_008796209.1:601965-608970 GCF_000699145.1 Aptenodytes forsteri
GGGGGCGGACCCCGGCCCAGGTGTGAGCCGCAGGGGGCTGAGCCTGCCCCTCCTTCCCCCTAGGATGCAGCGGGGGCCGGTGCTGCTCTTCCTGGCCTGGGTCTGCTTTCTCTTTTTTGCTGGTATCGGGCTCTTCATGAGCGGCTTCCTGCTCACCCGGATTGAGCTGGCCAGCAGCAGTTCCTGCTCAGACCCGCTCGTGCCGCCGCCATGGGAGAGGCAGAGCCTCCCGCCGGGCTCCTGTTGGGCGCCCCAGCGCTTTTCCAAGGCCGTGCTTGTCATCATCGATGCCCTGCGTTTCGAGTTCGCCCGCTTTAACCCAGC
This sequence comes from Aptenodytes forsteri, assembly GCF_000699145.1. Taxonomy (NCBI): domain Eukaryota; kingdom Metazoa; phylum Chordata; class Aves; order Sphenisciformes; family Spheniscidae; genus Aptenodytes; species Aptenodytes forsteri. The sequence continues at coordinate 602,290 of NW_008796209.1, forward strand.
CAAGGCCAGCCCGCTGCCCTACGAGAACAAGCTGAGTTTCCTGCACCACCTCGCAACCTCCCAGCCCCGCCATGCCCGCCTCTACCGCTTCCGAGCCGATCCCCCCACCGCCACCATGCAGCGTATCAAGGGCCTCACCACCGGCTCCCCCCCCCCCCACGTGGGCAGCAACTTCGCCACCTACGCGATCCAGGAGGACAACCTGCTGGCGCAGCTGGTGCAGAACGGTAGGTGGGCAGGGGCAGCGGGTGGCCCAGGGCATGTGCAAACCACTGGTCAGCGCTCACACGGGACCTTTACTCTTCTCTCCCCGGGAAGGGAACTGCTCACAGCGCCTCCACCCTGTCAGCTAATTCTTTTGCCCTACTCAGACGACAGTTGTCTCAGGCAGAGCTGTCATGTGGGCAGGGTCTATCCATCTTGTACGGGGAGTAAGGAGTAGCTGGGACCACGGCTTCATCTTCATCGTCTTCAAAGGCGACGAGAAGGCGGGTGAAAGTGGCTGTAGTGATGGTGACTGTCACAAGGTCACCGCCAGGAACGGCCGTACGAAGCCAAGGGCAGTCAGTCGTGTCGTGTTTGCGTTCAGGTGAGACGCACGACGAGGGAGGAGCTGGTGCCAGGCGTGCTGTGGGGGGTGCCACTCAGCCTGCCTGGCCAGCTGCCTGCGGCTGTTAGGCAGCGACCTCGTCACATTTTCCGTGTAGTTTGGTGCTGCTGGGGAGTGCTCAGTGCAGCTGTAAAGGGCTCGTTAGGGTGGGATGATGGAGTAGAGAAAAGCGGACAGGACACAGTCTTGTGTTAGCCGGACAGATTTCTTTCCAGGGCTCAGAGTGGCACAAATACGAGTGCCTGGGATGAGGCAGTGTGACCATATGTGGGCAAGGTGGGCAAACGCAGTAAATCATCTGAGGCGAAAAACGCTGGTAGACCCTGCGCCAGAGCAGCAGCCTCGGAGGAAACGGTTCCCGCTCCCTGGCTGGAGAGGCTCAGCGGAAACACGGAGGGCTGGCTGGTGGCAGGCCGGGCAAGCAGAGCGAGGGCAGCGGGAAGCATCGGTGCTTTTGCCTTCTCTTTTCCACGTGTGAAAACCCACCACCCTCATGTTTAAAGCCGGAGCCCAGGACTCACAGCTTCGACTCAAGCCCTGTCAGCAGCCGTCTGCTGCCTTGTGCTTTACACTGGGGTCGCGGGCCTTGGGCGAGGGTTTGTCAGCTTTGCGCCGCACCTTCCTAAGTGCTGCGGTAGTACGGATGGGTGCCTGCCTGCTTCCTGGCCTGTTCAACCCACGGGTCTTTCTGCTGGGGTGATGTGTCGGAGGTCAACGATAAGTCGTGAGGTTGTGCAGGTGCAATTGGGGGCCGGGGGGGGCACCTGTAGGCTTAGAAACGTGGCTGGTTGCTCCCCGTATTCGAACTCATTTACAGCCAGATGGTCATTTTAATTTTAGGTCGCTTTTGAGTGTGGGTGGGAGAGAAGCCGGTGCTCCAGACCCTGACCTGGATCTGCCCAGGCTCTTTGCGCTAGCGCAGGTAACAGCACGACTCGGGTGGGCTCCCTGCTCTCATTAATTCCTTTCTTGCTGCCTCAGGAAGGAGAGTGGTCTTCATGGGTGATGACACTTGGGAAGGACTCTTCCCGAAGAAGTTTTTCCGCTCGTATTTCTTCCCTTCTTTTAACGTGAAGGATCTTCACACTGTGGACGATGGGATCCTGCAGCATCTCTACCCAACTGGTGAGCAGCTCTTCCCCTGGGGCCTGGGTCACCCTTTACGTTACGCGGCGGTCCTTCTGCAAGTTTGGGGTAGGACTGAAGAGTTTTTTCTGTTATGGAGTGGCACTGGGCAGTCACACGCTGCTGCCTGGGGATTACAGTGCTCTAGCTGGATTTCCACAGATAAGCCAGCTTTTGGGGCCTGTGAACTGTTTCTGTAAAAAAAAGAGTGTAGCTTGATGGGGCGAGGTTAGACTTCTACCTCTGTCCTAGAAATACGCTGCCAGGATGGAGCAGGAGGAGCAGCTTAACTCTGACATGTGGCTGCCCAGGCAGGCACACGGTGCTCTAGGAAATACCCAGCAGTGCAGCCAGGAGGCTGGGGCGCAGCACTGCTCTCAGCAGAGTATCAGTGGCTCCCGGTCTTGGGAAGAATGTGAAGCGCGAGATGGATTTGTGAATGTTAGGTGATTTCAGACTCCTCCCTGAGGTCCTGGGATCAAGGGGAATGCTCTTTGCTTTATCTGTGTGTGTCATGGTTTAACCTCAGTCGGCAACTGAGCACCACACAGTTGCTCGCTCACTCCCCCCTGCAGTGGGATGGGGGAGAGAATTGGAAGAGCACAAGTGAGAAAAATTTGTGGGTTGAGATAAAAACAGTTTAATAATTGAAATAAAATTATAATAATAATGTAATAATAATAATAACAATAATAATAATACTCAAAGCAAGAGATTCACAGTACAATTGCTCACCACCTGCTGACCGATGCCCAGCCAGTCCCCGAGCAGCGGCCCCCCCCGGCCAGGTTTCCCCAGTTTATGTACTGAGCATGATGTCACATGGTATGGAATGTCCCTTTGGCCAGTTTGGGTCAGCTGTCCTGGCTCTGCCCCCTCCCAGCTTCTTGTGCACCTCCAGCCTTCTCAGTCGGTAGAGCATGGGAAGCTGAAAAGTCCTTGACTAGTGTAAGCACTGCTCAGCGACAACTAAAACATCGGTGTGTTACCAACATTGTTCTCATCCTAAATCCAAACCACAGCACTGTACCAGCTACCAGGAAGGAAATTAACTCTATCCCAGCCAAAACCAGGACAGTGTGTATGAATCTAAGTAAATCAAGAGTGCAGTGGCCTTTCACGGGGAAGTCCTTGTGCCTTGTGGGAGAGCTGCAGTTCATCATTTAGCTCCAAATATGTTGGTTTTCATGCGTCGAGACCCTGAAGCCGAGGGGAGGGGCCGGGGTAACTTTCTAGCTAGGGACAGCGTCGGTGTGCCGTGCCCGTGTCCTGGGTGGGATGCAGAGGGGCACATCGATGCATCTGACCTGAAATATCTCCAGGGAAGGACCGGAGTTCTGGGTTCTTTTCCTGAGCATCCCCATGCTTTAGCTCCGTTGATGGCAATTTGAGTTAAGGATATATCAAGGTGACTTGGGTGACATTGGGCCATTCCTCTCCTGAGGGGCGCTGAAGAAAAACCATGGGTACTGGGGCGCTCGCCGGGCGTTGAGCTCCCTGCAGCATTGCACCCAGGCACCCGCAGACCAAGAGTGTGCCTCTGTTAAAACCCGCATCGATCTGCGTGAGAGCTGGGAGTGATGACGGCAGGAGGGGAAGAAATGGCAGTTTCCAGAGGCAACCAGAAAGCTCTGGCAGGAGGATCCACGTATAGAGCCTGTGCCTGAATCCCAGGCTAGTGTGTGATAAGGCTGCTCTTGTTCTGCAGTGGACAGTGGCGAATGGGATGTGCTGATTGCTCACTTCCTCGGCGTGGACCACTGTGGGCACAAACACGGACCTGACCATCCCGAAATGACTAAGAAGCTCACCCAGATGAATGAGATGCTCAGGTGATTAGTGCGGCGGTGGGGGGTCGCCAGCTGGCCTTTGCCTTCAGCCAGGCTGGTGGGGTCTTCCCACGGCATTTACAGATGCAGAGGGCAACAGGGAACGCTTACTGTGCCTGTTAAGACGGAGAACGGCTTTGGCCAGCAGTAGCTGAAACCCCAGCTATAGGGCAGTCTCGGTTGTGTAGGCACATGTTCATGAGAGGTTTGGTTTCGGAGGTGAGGCTGTCTTCAGGTCTTGGAGCCTTGGTTCTCAGCCAGGTGAGGATGCAGCTGGAGTACAGCTGAGCCTCACTCTCCCCGTCTTTAAAAAGTAGATGGTCACATTGAGGTTTGGCTAATGTTTGAGAAGCACTTGGAGAAGCCTGGCTAGGGAATGCTGCGTTTACTGCGCAGGCCCGTGAATTGTGCCCTTGTGTCAGAGGGCAGAATGGGATCCAGATATCCTGATCACGCAGCCATGCCTCTGCCCAAAATGCTGCAGCTTTTGACTGTTAGGACTGCTTTAATTTTTGCTGCTGGAAGGAGTGGGTAACTTGCCCTGCTGCATCTGAGAGTGCAGTGTATATCGTGTCATACCTACTGCATCCTTCAGGGACAAATCCCCTCTTTTTTCCTTAGAAGTAGGAGATTGCTCACACAACATGATACACTATATGAGACCCAAATAGAAGCAGCCTAAAATTTGTTCCTGTTGGGAACTTTTCTTCTGAATTGCGTTTTGTCAAGATCCCTGAAGGCACTGAGGAACCCGCCACCGTTCACTGGGGAACTAGGCAAGATCAGTCCACTCAGTCTCAGGGCTCTGAATTTTCAGTTTGGTTTTAAAGCATCCGTTGCTCTGGTCCTTGGTCAGTTGTTACAGCTCTGCGTCAGCACTTAGTTTTGCTCAGATCTTTTTGTGGGCTTCACCTCTGTCGTGCTGGCAGGTTTGGTGGGGACATGTCCTCTCCCACCTGGGCTACCTGGGACCCTGCCCCGGTAGGGGTTGACCTTCCTCATCCCGGTGACAGGTCCTTGGTGGATCACCTGGGGAATGACACCCTTCTTCTGGTGGCTGGGGACCACGGCATGACAGAGACAGGAGACCATGGCGGCGACAGCGAGAAGGAAGTGAATGCAGCGCTGTTTGTGTACAGCAAAACAGCCCTCTTTGGCGCTGGCCCTCCGGAGGTGAGAAGCAGCTGACCCCTAGCTGCCACCGTCTGAGGTGGCATCCGGGGTGAAAACTGCATCCCGGGGTTACAGAGAGTAACGGTTCGATTGGGATTGTTTAGATTGAGAGGGGTGGGGAGTCTGTCACCTTTCCCAAGAGAATGATGGAAAGGCTGAGACGGGATGCAGGTAACTGAAGTGTTTGGGACCCACGTTTGGGCCCCTCCAGCTGTGGGGGGTGTCTGAGTGGGGCCAGGTGAGCTGTTAGACAGCCAGGGCCAGACCTAAGGACCTGCAGCTCCCAGCAGGCATCCTCCCCTCCGCAGGGTGCTCAGGGAGAGCTGAGCTGTGCCTCTGCCTTCCCCTGTGTTTTTCCCCCTCCTGGCTTCCCCAGATTCCCCTCTGAACAGGGATGTCTTCCCCACTGTCCTCTAACCCAAGTGAAAAGCTGCGTTGCAGTGTTCTTTCCAAATTTCTGATTCCTCCTCTGTCTCTCCAGGAGCCTGAGGCTGTTCCCCAGGTGAACCTGGTGCCCACTGTGGCCCTGCTGCTGGGTGTGCCCATCCCCTACAGTAACATCGGGGAGGTGATGGCTGAGCTGTTCTCCGGGGACGGCGATGCCGTGTCTGCAGCCTTGCAGCAGCTCTCGGTCTATCACATCAACGCCAAGCAGGTACGGCCTACGGTAGGCCTCCCCGTTGAACTAGAGAGGAGAAGGAATGGCTTTTTAAGCACATACCTCTTCTGTTTGGTGGAGGTGGGGCGGTGACACGGTGTTATCTTCATGGGGAACTTACTTTGAAGAGTTACCTCCTTGCAGTGTTGGCTCCAGTAAAAGGCGGCACCGTTTTCCCAAAAGAGAAATGAGAGATAACCTGTTTAGTGCTTGGTGGTGAGTGCTGTGGCGTGGAAAATACTGGCCGGGAAGGTGGCATTCGCTTCAGGATGAGGGTTGGTCCCAGACGGTCAGAGGCGGATTTGGTTATTGGGGAGGCTCAAGGCTGAAGATGACTAGTGGCAAGTTTTGTTAATGGAGATTCAAGAGTACAAATGATGTTCTGATGCTGCTTCGGTTTTGGAGGAGAAGCAGTGTTAGCTAAAAAGCTATTCTAGATCAGTGACAGAAGGCGAACAGTTACAAAGGACTAAATAAAAGTAACACCATGTAACAGGTGACAGTAAAGTGGGATAGAGGAGGAACAGTTTACACCAAGTGCAACGAAATACAGAACCCCAAACAGCTGAGTGACAAAATTTGGATGAAAGTGACTATAGCAGCTGTAAAGGAAGCCCAGGCAATGGAGCAGGCTGTGTGCCAGGGCAAGCCAGAGCCTCTGCGGAGGACCTGAGGGCCGTCTGTTGTGGCCCTTGGCATGCTACAGAACCAGATTTGCCACACGTTTTACGAGACGTGTCTTAGCTAAGTGCCGGCCTGCCTTTGAGGGACCCCTGGATTGCTAGGAGCACAAGAATAACTCTTCCAGCCCCCAGCCAGCTCCCTGCTGTACCCCTGGGGTTCTCAAGGAAGAAGCCAAACCACACCAGGTCCTGTTTTGGGCCCAGTTGCCTGGAAGCAACCTGTGATGTGCCAGTTGGAGACCATTGGTGCAAGTCAGTGAGGAGCTGGAGAGGATACGACGGCTGGTGGGAAGGCAAAAATGTTCAGCCTCTCTGCTGTGTATTTATAGAGCAGCAGAGTGCTTTGTCATTTGAAGATGATAGTGTACATTACTGTCCATTAGTCACTGAGGATACGGATCATCATCTATTAGGAATTAGCGTTATCCAGTCCTGCCTGTTTAAATCATAGAATCATGGAATCATAAAAGTTTAGGTTGGAAGGGACCTCTAAAGGTCATCTAGTCCACCCCCCCTGCCGTGGGCAGGGACATCTTCAACTAGATCAGGTTGCTCAGAGCCCCGTCCAACCTGACCTGGAATGTTTCCAGGGAGGGGGCATCC
>NW_008796209.1:621122-630596 GCF_000699145.1 Aptenodytes forsteri
GACATAGAGGGCGACACCCCCTCCTTGTCTCCCCTGCCTGTCCTTCCTAAAGAGCCTGTATCCCTCCATCCCAATGCTCCAGTCACAGGAGCCATCCCACCACGTCTCCGTGATGCCAATAAGGTCGTAGCCCTGCCTATTTGCAGTCATTTGTCTGAGGAGGTTTCTGGCTCGATCACGTTGGTGTTGAAGAAGCTTTTGCGTAGCGGGGAGGTCGTGCAGGCCTGGGAGAGAGCTGGTGCATATGTTTGCCGTTCGTGGGCAGGGGCGGGCTGGTTCTGCCTGCAATCTGAGGCGGCTGGAAGGCACGTGAAGGTCTCGGTGTGTTTCAGGGCTTGACCAGATCTGTGCTGCTGAGCAGCTGGATGTTTGTGCAGGTGCCCTGCCCTGGTAACACCCTTGTAAGACTTTTTTTATGACTTTGGGATCATAGCTGCCTCTGTTCCTGTCCTCTTGAAGTAGGAAGCAGAATGAACTCTCCTTAGCCTGTGGTACGGTGGGTTGATGCGCCTGTATTGAAGAAGAGGGAGCAGGTTGATTTGATCCGCTATAAGCTCTTTAATTTGATGTCTCTCCTCAGACAAACAATGTAGAAGTCGACATCAGGTGCAGATTAATAGCTAGCAATGACTTGAAGTTCTGCGGGAAGTTTGCCTTATTGTTACCAAAGGCTCTGCATAAAAGCCCTTAGTGATGCACCGTGTTACCAGAGGTGCACCTGCAGATGAAGAACTGAGAGGAGTCAGTGTGGCTGTCGGGATGGATATGTCGCTTGAAAGGGATGTCACTTTGGCAGAAGGCTTGTGTTTCCTGCCAGTCACATCCTGAATTCGGGTGACCAGCCCCGGGTGGTGTGGCTGGGGACGGGTGTGTCCTGGCAGGGGTTGGCAGATTGAGGCTGTTTCCATTCTGAAGGGGCTGCGTGAGGAAGAAGGCAGTGAATCCCGTTCCCGGTGGTCCTAGTGCCGCTGCCTGACCCTGTGTCCCCTCTCTCGTAGGTGGACCGCTTCCTGCACTCCTACTCGCTGGTGGCTCAGGACCTGCCAGCAGAGCAGCTCCAGCGCCTGCAGGAGCTCTTCTCCAGCGCCGTGGAGGAGCACTCTCGGCTCTTGGCCCAGGTGCAGGGAGTGACGCTGGTGCCTCCAGAGCTGGAGTCCAGGCTGGGAAGCCTCATCGGTCGCTTCCAGCTCTACCTGCGGGAGGCACGGGCTGTGTGCACCCAGTCCTGGGCCCGCTTCCATCCCCTGCGTATGGTGGGGGGCTGCACCCTCATCGCTGCTTCCTGCTTGCTCTGCTACGTGGCCTCAGAGCTGGCCGCAGCATCGGACTCTTTCTATCGCAGCTGCCTCCTGTACCCACTGCTTTGGGGCTCGGTGGTGGCTGTTCTGCTGGGGCTGGCCCGTGTGTTCACCCAGGAGGGGCTGGATCTCCTCCTGGTGTCGTCATGGGCAGCCGCAGCTTCTCAGCTGGGATTTTTCTGGCACTGGTGGGGCCGGCATCCCAAGCGAGCCCGTTTGGCGGGCAGTCAGCCACCCTTGGCCAGCGTTGGCCTGAGGCAGAGGCTGCGAGCGTGGCTGGGGCTGGCCTTCCCCATGGGCATTCTCCTCTTCCGCTGTGGAGCTATGTTCTCCGATAGCTTTGTGGTGGCCGAGGCCCGGGTGGCCCCATTCCTGCTGGCCTCACTGGTGATGTTGCTAGTAGGGAAGCTCCACTGGGATGGTCGCCTGACTGTGCCAGAAGGCCCCAAGCAGCACCTCCTTGGCTTTTCTTCTTACCGGAGGGAGATCTGGTACCTGCTGTGCCTCGTGGCCATGCTCCTGGTCTGCGTGCGCCTCTCTGGTTTCTTCCACCAGTGCCGTGAAGAAATCCCTCAGTGCCGGCCCTCTCTTTTCCTCTCCCCCCTTGCCAGCCTGAGAAACACACGGGCCAAGAATCTCTTCTACCTCCTGTGCGTGGCCTTGCTGGCCGGGCTGGTCTATGCGGTGCGGAGCTGGCTGCGACACTACGGCAACCTGAACAGCTCGGACCCCCTCGTGCTCTTCGTGCGCTGGGGTTTCCCACTGGTGGTCCTCTGCATTGCCTGCTACTGGGCCGTTGCCTCCAGCGCTGATGACTCTCTCGGCAAGCTGCAGGAGCTGGTGCAGGTGGCAGTTGTTGCCTTTCCGTGGGCTGTCTACGGACTAGCATCCGTGGGGCTGCTGCTCCTGCTGTGCAATCCCATGACGGTGTTCGCGAAGGACACGCGGGAGTCGGCAGGATCCATTGTCACTCCCTACCTGGGGGTTCCCAGCTCTGAAGTCGACTTCCTCCACGTCATCCCTCAGATCTACAAGAGGATGCAGGAGTCTCAGAAGAGCCGCCTGGAGCGGGGCAGCTGCAAGGCCACTGTCGCAGCGTATGGGCTGGGCAGCGTGTACTCGGCAGCCCTGGTCATAGCACTCACCCTGCTGGGCTTCCTCTTGATGCTTCTGCACAGTGAGCGGCTGAGTCTCGCCTTCCTTCTCCTCTTCCTGGAGGCCTTCATGCTGCTGCACATCCACACGCGTGCCAGAGGCCTTGCTGGAGACGCTGGTGAGTCAAGGCTCAATAGAGCATCCTCCAGATGTGCGACCTGGGCCTTATCTGCAGCGAGCTTGTCTTATTTCCAGTGGGAGAAGCAGAGCCCAGTCTCTGCTCTTGGGGAATGGTGGTGCAGTGATCCCCAGAGGATCCTCCTAGCTTTTTTAGAGCTGCTTAAAGCCTCTAATAGAAGAGAGATGCGTGCAGCAGGGACGCAACGTGGGAGGAGGAGGAGTCCCTAGTGTCGGGGAAGGGGGCTCTACACCCATCCCTTCTCCCCAGGGTGCGAGCAGCCACTGAACCCCACTGCTACTGACAGAGTCCAGTAGCAGGGTGGGCAGCAGAGGGTATGCCTCGCCCCTCACCATGTCCTCTGGTGGGAGCCTGACTGGTTTCGGTCTGTCAGAAGAGAGAGCGTGGAAAGGGAAGCTGGAAGAAAACCCAATAGGCTTTTTTTGTCCGTAGATCTGTCTTGTTCCTCGATGCTGATCTCTCTCTCTCTCTCTCTCTCTCTCTCTCTCTCTCTCTCTGTCTCTCACAAAATCTCTCAGAGCCTTTTTCAGTGCCCTGGTACGCAGTCATCTCCTGGCTCCTTGCTGCTTCCCAGTTCTTCTATTCCACAGGCCACCAGCCCATCTTCCCGGCCATCCACTGGAACGCAGCCTTTGTGGGCTTCCACCTAGACCACAGCACGAACCTCCTGCCTGCTGTCCTGGTGGGCGCCAACACCTTTGCCTCCCATATCCTCTTTGCAGGTAAATCAATTTCTTCCTGGGCTGTTGAGCCTGAGCAGACATGGCTCGCTGCTTTGCCTTGTCTGGAGGCCTGCAGGCTGAGCACGAGGCGATGAAGGCTCCAGCACCAGCTGAACAGCAGCATCCTCACTGTCCCCTTCTGGGGCCACAGAGCTGCCCGTGGCCTGCAGCCTCCATGCAGTTGTGCTTGACCGGCAAACTGGAGCTGGCGTATATGCATCCTGCATGTCCGGGGCATGATGGCGGAGCCTAGACTGCTCCTCACCTCCTGGGCTCCAGTAACTTCATGTGCCTTTGTCCTTGAGGTAGTTGGCTGCCCTCTGCTCCTGCTTTGGCCCTTTGTATGTGAGATGCCCAGCTCGCAGAAGAGGAAGTCCAAGAAGGAGCCCCGGGAGGAGCTGCAGGAGGTGGAGGAGCACATGATGGAGATGAGGCTGCGGGAGTCCCCAGAGAAGTTCTCCACTGCTCTGCTGCAGCTGGGGCTGAAGTACCTCTTTGTCCTTGGGACACAGGTAGGGGCAGAGGCGGGATGGCTGTGGGGAAAGCTGTCTTGGTGCGCTGTGGGAACTGTGGGGCACTCTGTTGAGAGAAAGGGGTCAGCCAGGGCACAGACAGGCCCAGGGGTGATAATGTCTGGTTGCAGGTGGAAGAGCAGCTACACAGGTCCTCTTCTCAGCCGTGCCATTTGCTCTGTGCTTTGGGAAGGGCTCCAGCACAGAAGCCGCAGTATGGATTAGGCTGCTTTTTGCACCCATCTGCCCAGAGTGGCAACGTCTGTTCAGACACTACAGGGTTGTAATCCTGCTCCCCCTCTTCCTGACCATGCCTATCTATTTTGCACCAGCTCTAGTTTTCATTTGATCCTGTGCTGTGGTGATGTAGGGAGCTAAACATCAGAAACCTAATCCCGTGGAAGAAGTGAATAGCTTTAGCCCTTCAAATCATTCTCCTGTGTGGTCAGACCAGAGACAGTGCAAGGGAGGGGGCAGGCCCTGCAGCAGGAGAGCAGGAGCGCCCCTCTTGGTGAAATGTTAGGTCAGGTTAGCCGCGGTTTGAGCCCTCCTCTGTGTGGTCCCAGCCTGGCCCCAGGAGGGCCTGTGTGTACCCCAAGCTGCTTGCGTTTCCTGACTCGAGGACACGATGGAAGGGAATCCTCTTTGGGTTGCTTATTTCTGGTGCATGCTGTACCAGCCTCTCAGGTGTGGACAGTTTAGTACCACCTTCAGATGTGAACCTAGTGCCCAGGAGGTCTCTCCAGAGTCACTTGTAACTTGTTTTTCCTGATCTCCCCCACAGCTTCTGGCTTGTGTTTGTGCAGCTATGATCCTCAGGAGGCACCTCATGGTCTGGAAGGTCTTTGCCCCCAAGTAAGTCCCAGGAGTTGCTCTGATGCTGAGTTAGGGCTCATAGCCCTGACATCTTGTCTGGAGTTCGTAGACAGTAATGATGGAAAAGACCATGTCATCGATCTTGTATGACTTCTTACCTGTTAGAGGCTGTAGGAAAGTCCTTAACTAATTTCTGCTTCAAGTTCAGAAGCCAGACTCGAGCTAGAGCATAGGAATTTCTCCTTATCTTGATTTCCAAGGACACACAGAGCCCACCTGGAAGCTAAGAATATTCAGGGCAGAGAGCCAAAGGTAGGGATACCGGACCAGAAATGGTAAACCCAGAAACGGTAAACTAGCAAACCTTTGGGCTAGTAGGAGTGTGGGGTGGCCTTGGCCTCTGAGGGATTCAAAATCCCACCTGGGTGTTGTCCTGAATGGCCTCTAAACCAGAGGCGTGCTTGGCTTCCAGGCTGCAGGCAGCAACTGCCGGGGAGTGAATGTAATTCAGGTTTTAGGATGTGGGGTGCTACCAGCCTCTCGCTGTCAGGAAAATCAGTCTGCTGGGAGTGAGGGCAGCAGCCTGTCTTTACAGGCATGCTGGCTGTGATATCCTTACTGCGTCTGTCGTGCCTGCAGGTTCCTCTTTGAGTCGCTGGGCTTCGTGGTGAGCAGCATCTGCCTCCTGCTGGGGATCTCCTTGGTGATGCGTGTAGACTGTGCCGTCAGCTCCTGGTTCAGCCAGCTTCAGCTCAGGTAGCGTCGGAGGCATGGGGAACCTGACCTGCTCGTTGGCCGAGGCTGTGGTTGTCTCCCTGGCCCCCTCGTGCCGGGAGGGTTACACGAGCCACCAGCAACGAGTGCCTGCCGACAGCAGTCAGGGATTATCCCCAGCTCCCTGCCTCAGCGCTGCACAAAAGGACCGGAGCCAACTGTTCCCCGCTCGCTGCGATGGTGTTTCTCAGCAGTGGAGGTCAGAGCTCTCGCTGGGCGCCTGTTGGCAGCGGGAGGAGTCTGCTGCAGGAGCCCAAGAAGCAAGAGCCCTGAAGTGCTCCACTGGAGAAACGCCAAGCGGGGGTCTTGCTGCTACTTTCCTGACAACTGTCCCCACTGTGCAGCTGGTCAGCTTCAGTGGCCGGCACGGTGTCACCTTGCCTGTGCAGAGACAGTGACTCACGGGAGGGGGCCTGCCGAGGAGGGGAGGACAGGGAGAGAGGAGAGGGAAGGTCCTGCAGCCACCACTTCTCTTCGCACGCTCAGTTTTCACGCTGGAATCAAAGTGCACATGGTTACGCGTACAGATGGTTCCTCGGGTCTTGGTGGCAGCTGCTCCTCTGTAAAGTCAGTTGGTTGCTCTGTAGTGATGCCCCTCTTGCCCTACACTCCCATTTTCCCGGTCTTCCTCAGCCCTGCGAAGGGCAGGGGGGAGCACTCTGGGCTGCCTCATACAGCCTGAAGCAGGCTTGGCTTGTTGGGGGCGGGTGGGCGGAAAGAGAACTGGGTCCATGACCAAGAAATTCTCCACTCAGGGTCTCGGCCTGTCGGTGTCCCCTTGGGCTAGGCTGTAGCAGTCGAGGCTCCCGATCCCTTCCTGAGTGTGTGCTGCCAGATGCCGGCTGTTGATTGTGAACGCTTGAGATGCAGCAGGTTGAGATGCAGCAGGATGTAGTGGCAGAGCATCGGCTCATCCCCATATTGGATCTGGTCGGGAGGAAAGAGGAGCCTGGAGTAGCTGTCCCAGCTGCAGGAGTGGCCTTGGTGTGAGCTCTGGTGCCTGGGAAGAGCTGCTTGAAAGCCCTGAGCGGGTGACAACTCTTCTGGGAGGTGGCTTAACTCACTGGTGTCTCTGTATGTGCTGGGGGTTATGTCACCTTGAAGGGTCCCCCGGCACGGCAGCCGACGGCATCTGTGATCCCGCCTTTGGTGCTTGTCTCCCTCTTGACCTTGGTGTTCTGCGTGGGACTTCAAGCTGCAAGTGAGCTACCCCAAACCCGCCCTTGACTGCTCGCAGTCAGGAGACATCGTATTTCTTTCTTTACGGGCAGAGGTAGAGGAGAGTGACCATGGTGCCTGGCCACGTCCCAGCTACGTTCCCCCTGGAGCTTCGACGGGAGCTGGGATTCCTTACTGCCCTGAACCACTGTGTGGCACTGCTTGGTGCTATGAAACCTTTTGTCTCTTTCCCCTCCGGAAAGAGCTGAGGGCTGCTTGCCTGGGATTCCTGTGTTGAGTTTTGTTCTGATCCCATTTGTTTTTTTAACTTGTGCACCATGACTGCCCCTGTTTGAGTTCCTCACTGCAGACTGCTAGCGTAACTCCAGGCTCTTCCTCTCCTTTGCCCTGGAGAGCCTCGGGGGAAGTGTCTTGTCACCTCTCATCATTTCGTTTCTTGCCATTATGCCCGAGTGCCCAGTTGCTGTGGAAAATGGCTGTTGAGGGCAGGTTTAGTTTTGTGTTTTACCCCTGCAAAATGCTTGCTCAGGTGTTAGGGTGCAATTCCAGGAAGGCTTAAACTGCTCTGATTTTGGGTTTCCGTTGCCTGGCCTCCTCCTGACCTGCTGGTTGTGCTCTCCCGCCTCAGCCTCGCATCTCCCCTGCCCTGTGGGCCTGTCCTGTTTAATTTCTCCCGACACAACCAGGGACTGGTTTGTAGCTGGCGTGACTCCCTGGGCTGCCTCACCGCCTGGTTGCATACACACCGGTGCTAGCACTAGGCAAGGGGTAGCAGCATGCGGCGGGGGAAGCTGGAGGGGGCAGGAACGCATCAGCCCACAATTAGATGGGCTTAAGCAGTTCCCACCCTTAAAAATCGGTTATTTGCTGTGAGTCCTCGGTGGCCATATGGTTCTCGGTGCTGAGGGGGCCATGCTGACGGGTGAGGGGTGCATCGGTGTGGAGAGGAGGAAAGGGATGGAGGTAGCAGCTACCCAGTGAATCTTCATTTAACGTGAGGTTCATCTAGATAACACATGTTGCTAAACCCCAAGGCTGGAGCCCAAATAGATCTTGCTGTAACCTCGTAACCTTGTCAGGAGCTTGCTGCCTGAATGTATTTGCGCTGGCAGAAATCCTTATGGTCACTAGTGCTGTAGAGCTGGCTCCTGACGTCCCCGCAGCTGCCACCCAGGCCCCTGGGCTTCCTTCTTTCCCATCTCTGGGACTAGTTCCCTCTTTCAACGGCCGCCATCGTGCTGCTGAGCCTTCCCGTGCCCATTGTTTGTGGTCGGAGCGCTCAGCCAGCGCTTGGGCATCCTCTCCTCATTCCTCCGTATCGCCCCTCAGCCTTCCTGCTGGGGTTGTAGGCTGACGGCCCCGGGAGGCCGGGGCGGAGCAGAGGGGACAGCACAGCTGCAGCGCCATGAAAACACGCACACTTATCTCCCCGGAGACTAAACAAAACTTGCAGTAACAAAGCTCCAAGTATGTTCTTGTCACTGCAGAGATGTCAAGGAGTGCTAGCTGCTCGCCCAAGGCAGGCTGGCTACTACACCAAAGAACACAGATTCAAGAGGATGAGTTTTCCAAGGGCTGGAGATGCTCTTGCTTTCTTCCGTTGACTTTTTTAGCCTTTGCCAGCCTTCCCCGGCTGCCCTCAAGCTGATTGTTTGGCTGGCCGTTCTCCTGAGCGTGCCGGGGATGACAGAGGTAATGTTGGTCCAAGGCTTGGCGACCTTGGAAGCGGGACACGCTGCTGATGCTCGAGCAGACGTGGCTGCGTTCGCTGATTTAGAACCCCAAAGAGTGTCCGGAGGAAGGTGCCCGCTGGTCCAAACCAAGGCTCTTTGGGAAACCTGGCGTGCTGGGGGAGCGGGCTGTGCCCTACGTCCCCCCGCTGAGGTTGTCACTGGAGCCTGCTGGGTCTCTCCTGGAGCAGTTACTCCAAGCGGTTCGTTCCTGGTCCCTGTGTCCCTTGGCTGAGCGCGACAGGGGGACGTGTCGTCCTGGGCGTGCTCAGCGGAGCGGTTTCCATCCTGCGCTCTGCAGAGCTGCCTGCGCTTTGGGCTTTTGCAAGCGTTGTGCGTGTGTGCTCCTTGGCAGGGCTCCTGCCCAGCGCCCTGTCCCTCTGGGCAGGGGAGAGCTCCGCTGGGAAACTTCCCCAGGCTCCGGCCGGCAGCGGGACGGTGCGTCCCGTGGTCCTGGCACGGGGCAGGGGTGGAACTGTCTCGCATTTGTGCCGCCTGGAAAAAGGCGACCAAAAGCTGCTGCCGCTGTGAAAGGTTGTGGCTGTTGGGAGCATCTCCCCGCTCTGATCCGTGGGGCTGGCCCTGCCCGCGCGGCCGTCCCGAGGGCTGGCCCTGCTGCAGGGAGGCCAGGGCTCTGTGTATCTCGGTTCCCACGCCCGTTTCTCCATCCCATCTCTGTTCTTCCCTCAGCTCTTCAGGCCGCTTATTTACGCCAAGGCACGGTCACGTTCTCGCTGTGCGGTGTCTCCCCTTCCCCTTGGGAAGCAGCCGTGCCGCTTGGAGCGAGGTTTTTGGTTTACATTTTGTTATTAACCTCTCTGTGCCTCAGTACCCCGTTTGGGGGGGGGAAAAAAAAAAAACAAAAAAAAGGGGGATGGACGCGGTTCTGGAAAGCGATTTGGGAGCTCTGCCTGCAGCGTGGTGCTACGCTTTCCTGGGTGTCTCCACATATCTGGCCGCTAACGCTTTCGTTCCCATTCCGCAGCTACACCGGGAAGGTGGAAGTGATGCTTGCGTCTCTGCTAGGAAGTAGAGCCTTTTTTCCTTAAAAAAAAAAACCAACCCAAACCACCCCCAAATCAGGCGTGTTGGCAGCACTCCTTCACCCGACAGCTTCGCCCCCGGACCGCCGCGGCACTCGGGGCCGCG
>NW_008796209.1:631582-641433 GCF_000699145.1 Aptenodytes forsteri
CCAGGCTGCGGCTCCGGTATCCCAGCGCTGGAGAGAAACCTCTGAAGGGAAGGGGGGTGAAACGTTCCCCACTGCCCAGAGCTGAACTGGGCCTGCGAAGGGATTAAGGCCCAGCCCCGACTTCTGCCTAATCTTGCTGGGGGATGTGGGCAGGGCTTTGGGGGCTTCTGGAAAAAAACGAGGCAACCTTTGTCCTGGGAAGCTGGGGAAGGGGCTCCCTGCCGCAGCTGTGGTGCAGAGGAAGCCTGATGTGAGGGAGAGGGGCACAGCGTGGGAAACCCGCGCGAAAGGGTGGATGTGTATTGGAAGAGGGTAGGCTGTTGGTGCTCTCTTGGGAAAGCTGAAAGGTCTCAGTCCTGGAGGGCTGCCGCACCGGGATAGCTGGGGAGTGGATGTCTAAAGCAGCGTCGGCACCTGGAGAGGTGACACCTGCTGTCTCTCTAGGTACTGCTGTTCCCAAGCTGTTAAATCTCACCACCACCACAAGAAAAAAAAACTTGCCAGGACGCTTCTGTTGTCGCAAAGCCGGGTGACAGCACCTTAGCGTGGGTGGTTGTTGGGTTTTTCCTAGCCAGCTCAATTTCTTGTCGGGTTGGCTGTGATCACAGGGCTGCCGCCTGCCCTCCCCGCCCTGCCTCTGGAGCTTACCGTCCTCTACAACTCCCTGCTTTTTGCTACGGGAGCATCTGACTCTGCCATCCAAGGAGAAGCAGAAGGAATATGCCAGGGGCTCCTCAGGGGTAAGGAGATGGTTCTCTGTACAAGGGCACCCCGGGGCAATGAGGTTGTTCCCTGTGCTTTGGAGACGTGGGGTGACTGGCCGGAGGCGGGGGGGCTGTGAGCAGGGAAGCCTGGCTCTGCCGGGAAGGGCAGGAGGTGGGGCGGCTTGCGGCCAGGGATGATGTGCAGCTGCCTGTCTGCTGGCCTGCCTGCTGCTGCCTGCAGGGGTGGGCCAAAGGTTTTAAGGGAAACGAGAGTTTTCAAGGCGTAAGGTGCCAAGTCTCTAGCAAAGTTTTAGTAACGGCAGAAAATGAGTGTTTTCTTTGATTATGGTGTGCTGGCTTCAAAGAAAACTCACTGACATAGGCTGCAGGTCAGAGGGGGCATCTGCAGTGTTGGCACATGCTTGCCTGGGGGCAAGTGACCTGAGGAGAGCTGGAGTCATAGCTCTGAACCGCGTGTTGTCTCCTGAGTGTGCTGCTGTTAACCCCGCTGTCTGAGAGTTTGGTTTCCGTGCCGCTGAGGCTGGGCCGCCCCTGTAACCCCATTCCTTCCCTTGCTACAAGGAGCTCGTGCTTGCTTGAGGCTTTCTCTCCCTCTTGGGAGAGTGTCTGCTACAGGGCACCAACCTGTCGTCTCATGGCTGGGTTTTTTTTTGTTCGTCTCTTTCAGTTCTGGAGGCTTGTGGGGCCTGCGGGCAGGGTCTTAGCGCCGAGGAGCTGTGGCAGAAGGTGCTGCAGGAGGTAACTGCGGAGGAGCTGCAGGCACCTTTGCACCGACTGGGGGCCCTGCAGGCAGCGTGGTGGCTGGCAGCCAGCCGCCTGGGAAGCGCTGCTGGCCTCTTCCGGCTCCTGAGCAACGCTGAGGTAACTGGGCACGGGCGGCTGCCGCGCAGCTCCCTGTTACCTGCACCGGAGTATCTGTGCAGATAAAAATACCCACGGGTTTGCTAAAGGGGGCAGAGCTGGCATAAATACTGTGTTTGTCATAAACCCCACTCCGCAAAATGTTGCGGTGGCATTTGGAGACCTGAACCCATCAGCGCTGCCCAGTCAGCGTGAGTAATCCTCTCCCTGGCATCCCAGCGTAGCCTAATAGCCCCAAGTGTGTTAACGAGTCCTAGAATATCTCGGGGCTCTGGACCTCGAGGTGCAAGACAGGAGAGCTGGGCAGGCTGGAAGGGGCTGCAGGTGGACTTGCAGCCTCTGTAGGGAGCAAGCTGCGAGCAACAGGATGCAGAGGAACCTCCCCTGCCGATTGTGAGGCTGCTGAGGGGTCCCACCTTTTCGAATGCCCTCCAACAGCACTTGGATCTACCTTGCCAGGAGCCCTCGAGGCGCACCTCGCTGTGAGGTGGGGACGTGCTGCCCCGGGCAGGAATCACTGCAGCGAGTGGGTTGCAGTTGAAGTGAGGGGGTGGTAGGACATCGCTCCCCAGCACACAGAGCACTCTCGAAGGGTTTGGTGGGACCTCTGTTTCCTCATGCCCTGGGATCGTTGTTTCCTGCTTCCCTTCAGCGCTCCCTGCTCTTTCTCCTCTGTACAGGACCCGGGGAGAGCTCACTGCAGCGAGGGGGAAAATGAACTCCTCTGCCTGCTCAAGGCATGGCGAGTACCTGCTGAGGCGGCCTCCCTGCCCCTTGTACAGAGCGCTGAGGACTTGAAAGAGATCCTCTGCACCGCGGCAGCCTTCCTGCAAGGTTTGTGTGGAGGAGGTACTCATGCCAGCACAGCCTCCCACTGCTCTCCCGTCCCAGGGCCCCCTCTCCCTGCCCTTATCCCGGTTTCTCTCCCCAAGCAAACCGGCCCTTGGAGTTTTCTGGGCTGTTCTTTGAAAGAGGGCCTGGGCTGAGCCTCTGGGTCTCAACTTTGCCGTTCAGTATCCAAAGAGCTTCTCTGATTTTTTCCCCAGCTAAGCCTTTCTCTGCACTGTCACAGGGTTCCTCTGCCTGTCTGTGGCTTTAGGCAGGTGTCTGGGCCCTGCAGCGATCTTGTATAAAGTGGAAGGCTGGCGGGGGCCTTACGAGGATTTTCCTTTCTTCTGTCTGTCTTCTGGCACTTGCCTTGTTGCAAGCACATTGTTCCTGTCGGATTACGGTGCTGTGGGAGCCAGGCAAAGCTGTTGTGCAGCTTTGTAGCCTGGTGTCACAGCAGGTGATTGATCTCATCTGGCTGCTGCGTTCTGTCCCGCTCGTGGTTTTCCCTCTCTCACTGTCTTGACGACCCCAGCAGCTCCAGGGGCAGCCAGCGCTGCCCTGCTGTGCTCAGGCTGACGCGGGGCCTTCCTGCGAGGAGGGAGGGCAGGAGCTCCTGCCCACAGACCTCTCAAAAGCCTTTAGGGTGGCGATAGCACTTCCAGTGGGGAGGTGGCAGATGTGAATGTGATGTAGGCATGTGACAGCAGCCTCGGAGGGAAGCTTGAGATGAGGATTGAAAGGAAAGCAAACACTATTCATGGTAAATGTTCATGAATTAATATTCCAAAGCATCCTGCTGGGAAATGGCCCAGATGTGCTGGAAGAAGTCTTCCTGAGAATCTGTGTGTGCTTCCCCACCCGCACTGCCGTCGCTGTGGACGAACGTGCAGGTGGACCTGCCCAGCACCTACCCCTGCCCTTGTTCTGGGCCGAGGCAGGCATCTTGGTATCTGGGCTTGGAAGCTGCTATTATTTCTGCTAGATGTTTCCATCGAGTGGCTTGTTCTCTTGCAACGACATCAAGCCAACGATGGCAGCTTGGCACCATCCTGCTGCGCATTGCTGGGTGCGGAGGGGATCGGGCAGGTCCCTATGGCGCTGGGAAGAAAAGGGCACGTATGCTTGTTTGTGGACCAGGTGGAGTGGGAAGGGGAGCCGCGGAGCTGAGACGTTGGGTCTGTCCTAGGGCTGCAGGAGCTGGAGGCTGGGAACTTCCCCACCGCCCTCTCCCTCCTTCAGGAGGCTGCGGGAGGATTCTGCTCCAAGAAGGTCCTGGCCCAGATCTACACCTGCCTCGGCTGCTGCACTCAGCGAATGGTAATGGCTGGCCCTCTTCCCTAGGCGAAACGCAGCCTAGAGCGGGGTGGGGAGGCTCAGGCCGATGTCCACACTGCCTCTGCGTGGTCCTAGGCTGCTGCGGGAAGGTGAGGTCTTGAGCAGAAGTTGCCCTTGTGGCCCCGGCCTCCTTGGAAGAGCTGCAAAATCCAGGCAAGGATTTTGTCTGAGCGCAAAGGGTTGCTGCAGAGAGAGAAGGTCAAAAACCAGCCTGAGGAGGGCTGTCTTTGGCTAAAATGCTGCCCTTGCTTAGTGGGGATCGCTGGGGAAGCAGAGCAGGGATCTGGATCCCACCGAACAGTAAAGATGTCAGCAAGATGTCCTTGCAACATGCACCTCTTCCCATCTAACCAGGGCAAGCCTCAGACAGCCCTTCAGCACCTGAAGCGGGCCCTCCAGGTTGACTTCCAGTGCCTTCCTGCCCTGTCCCACGCGGCAGCGGTGTACCACGAGCTGGGGGAGACCGAGGCGGAGCTGCAGACCCTGGCTCTGCTCTACGAGGTTTGTCTGCTTCCTGTAGTTCTGGGTTGATTTTTGCCCAGCAGAGCCTGCACAGAACTTCAAGCAGGCTCCTGCCTTCTGGGGGGCTGTTTGACCCTGGAGGGGTCCCCAAAGTAGACTGCAGCGATCCAGCCGTGGTCCTGCCTTCAGCAGTGGGCAGGAAGGAGCCCAGCGAGGTCCAAAATTCCTGCTCAGCACCTGGCAGTTGGATGTGGCAAGACCTTTGGGTCCCAGTTCATGTTCCTGGAGGCTTGGGAGAAGAGGTTACGCTCTCATGTCAGAGAGTATCAGTCTCTTAATAAAGTAAAGAGTATCAGTCTCTTAATCTAATAGTAAAGAGGCCTTTAAAAGGCAGATTGTGGCTGCGAGGGGGTGTGCATTAGCCACAGCAACCTCGGTTTGCCTGGGAGGAGCAGGTCACAGCAGTAGACACCAAGTTAGCACTTCAGCTGTTTGAAACCTGTAAGATACAGACACGGCTGTGGAGAGGCATCTCTCATTACGAATGGCCTAAGATCTGGTCTAACTAGGTCTGCGGCTGCAATGGGAGATGGTGTTCCAGGCAGCTCAGAGCTCCTTGAACTGAAAACCTGAGGGTGATCTGGGTGATCTTGCACATCTTCTGATGCTGCCTGGAGAGCAGAAGTCTGCCTGTCCCTGGTTGCTCTTCCTGGAGGCAGTGGTGCTGTACCGAGTGAGAACAGTGTAGCCGTGCTTAGGAAGCGCAGTGCTTCTGCTCGTCTGGGCGCACCTCCAGATGCCAGAAGTGGCAAGTGATTGCAGCTGCTCGGGACTTGACCAGCATTGTGTTGACCATATTTTCTGTTCCTGTTTCACAGGCTCTGGAAAAAAAGACTCCAGCAGCTGCTTCCTCCGGTCCATATTTCCTAATCAGAACAGAGCTCCTTGTCCACACACCGATACTCGCTTCTCTCCTTCGCCATCGCCACCCCTCTGAAGTGAAGTACCTGCTGGCACAGCGGTGTCTCCAGGACGGGAGGTAACAGCACCTCTGGTCTGCTTGCAACGTGCTTGTTTGGGCTCTGCGGTTTTCTCTGTGCTCCTGGAAATCATCTAGTTCAGTGCTGCTGTGGTAGGTCTGCTCAAAGCATGGGTATCGTGACCAGAGCGAGTGCGGTGCAGGGAGGGCCCGTGGGCTGGCGATCCAGATTCCACCTGGCTGCTGGCACTTCTTGGGGTCCCCCTGCTTCCTTCCACCGCATGTCCTGTCCCCACTGCAGGGTAGCTGATGCAGTGGAACATTACCTGGATTTTCTGGCTCTGCTTCAGGAGGGGCTGCAGCAGCAGGTAGGTGTCCTGGTGAAGAGTTCCCTTGGTGACTTGGTAGATGAGGTTTGGATCCCCATCCCAAGGCCTGGGCCCAGACGTCGCCCGTGGACTCCAGGTTTCGGTGTCTAGTTTGAGATGTGACGGAAACAAGGTGGGGACTGGCACCTCTGACCTGTGGCATGTCTGCCTTTGGATTCACACCAGAGACCACTTGCCACTGCTATTTGGAGAAACAGCTTCCCCTTCCCTGTGGGGAGCAGCTGTCGGCCTGGTTTTGGATGTCCTTTACTTCAAGAGTAGGGATTTGCCACCTCGACTCTGCTGAGCTGCTAGTGCTTCACAGCTTCTGCCTCCTCCGACAGGCTCCAGTGTCTGTGGGAGTGGGTCTGAGCTTTGCCGGGCAGCAGCTCCGGGCTCCCAGCGAGCACGGGGTCGTTCTGCTTGTCTGGGTGCTCTGCAGTTCTGAGTCTGAGCACTGCCACCGCTCTTGCTCCCCAGATGCCCCTAGACGGTGGCTCAGCTCTGCCCAGGATCCCCGAGGTGTTCTTGGAGGCAGCGTCCGCCTTGGAGCAGGCCGGGAGGCACCAGGATGCCATAACCGTGTGCGAGGAGGTCATCAGCCGGACGACTGACCTGATCCCACGGATGTTACGAGTGGAGGAGAGGCTGGAGCAGCCGGAATGCCTGTCGCCCGGGGCAGGGCTGGCGGGCGGACTCCTGTCCCAGAAGAAGGAGAGTCTGTGCTGCCTCGCCTGGAGAGCAGCCGGATACCTGCACCAGGGCTGGGCCTGGGCCAAGCTGGGCGAGAGCAAGGAGGCCGTAACGCAATTCAGCAGGTGACGGAGCCTCCCCGGGAGAAGGGGCCTCCCCAGCAGGCAGCAATGGCTGGTGGGGGCCAGAGCGGGGCGCAGAGCAGCAGGGGGGGGCTGGCCTGACAACTTGCAGCTGATTTCCCAACCCCCGGGGGTGGTACCGAAACTCCTCTGTCCCTCCCACCCACAGGTGCCTCGGTGATCTCTTGCGGGTCCAGCTTTATGGGTCTGGCGTTGAACCGACAGGTAGGATGCTGCACAGCGGGGACCTGTGCGGGGCCTGGCTGGGTTGGGATCTGCGTGCTTGGCAGCGGTGGGTACAGGAGCGAGGTGCCGGACCTAGCATCACCTCTGGCTGGAGGCGCTTGTCCCAGCGTGCTGAGCTCTGTGCCACACTGGGGCCTCTGAAAGGACTGGCTGGTTTGGTTGGAGCAGGGTTTGGCCTTGGCTCTGCCTCCTTCCCCGCTGTCCAGGTGACAGTTAAATGGGTTGTGAACTGGAAAGCTTCTCAATTCCAGATCTTGGGGAAGAGATCTGTACCAGTTGTGCAGATGGGCAGCCACAGGCCAGGCTGCTGCCGAGGTCACTGTCCACCACAGCCATGTAACGTACCAAGCTCTTGGCGCTCTCGCCCTCTGCCACCTCCTGGCCTCTCCCAGCCCGGTGGAGAGGCTGAGCTCTGCCACTGGGGGGTTTGGGGAGCTGGAAGGTGAGCAACCCAAGGAAATGTTCAGCCTATCCTGACTGCTAACCTGGCTCAGCCTGCTGGGACGAGGGAGGGAGTGTCTGGAGGATGCTGTCTCCAGGTCCGTGTGTCTTTCCGTGCCAGAGAGTCTCCTGCCAGAAGTGGAGGTGCTCCAGAAGATCAGGCTGCTCTCTCTCATTGGGAGAGGTGCACAGTTCCTGGAGCTGGGGAGGCACAAGGAAGCCTTGTTGGATTTCCAGCATGGTTTGCAGATCTTACCAGGTAAGAGGCTCATTTTGGTGAGGAACAGAGGGGATTTCCACAAATCTGTCCTGGGCTGCTTTGCGGTCTTCAGCAGCAAGGTCTTATGCTTTAGACCACGCTTATTTGGATATCAAGGACTACAGTAGGGCTACTAGCAACGGTACGTACTTGAGAGACTTCTCTGGGGCCTGGTCAGCTCACTGCCCTGGAGAAGCAGACCAAAACTATTGTCGGAGGAGTGTATCAGAACCCTGCCCCACAGCCTGTGTCCTGAGACAGCTTGGAAATGTCTCTTCTGTACAAAACCCCAGCCTGGTACAGCCAGCTTTCTCCCAGAGAGGGTCTGCTTTCCCAGAACAGCAGCTGGACTCTCGCTTCGTCCTAGGAAGCAGCATGTCCATGCCTGGCAGTCCAGAGGCCGAGTCCAGAGGCCTGTCAGGGGAGAGGGGAGCGGAGCGGGGAGCCGTACGTGTCCCGAGCACAGCTGAGGCACGGCTAGTGCTGCTCCCAGGGGTGACCCTGTTCAGTGCTCCAGCTGCGCTGACACGCTGCTGGAGTGTGAGCTTCGCCGGGATCTGCCAAACCTGCTGGTCCCAGTCCTGACCGAGGCTCCCTCCTTTTGGGGGTGCAAAACTGCCTGCAAGGAAAACCCCAACCCGTGTCCAAACAGAGGTGTGGCTGGCTGTGCCGCAGGGCTGATGCCATCTGCCTTGGCTGCCAGCCCCAGGGTTAATTACAGCCTGTGACACAGCCGGGATGGTCTCCTCCCCATTACACCACATCTCCTCACGCTCGCCTCCCTCATCTGGCTTCTAAGCTTCTTTTGCAATGCCCTGCAACCCACGGCAGCGCTGGGGACCTGCTCCTCCCCTGCTAAGGGCTGAATCCCCCTCGGTGTCTTGCAGGTGACCCGGCTGCTGCCTCCTACCTGGTGCAGGCCTTGTGGAAACTGAACCGAAAGCAGGAGGCGGCTGCTCACTGGCAGAAGTTCTCCCAGAGCCCCGCTGGGGAGGATGGGCAGCAGGAGGGGCAGGGAAGGTGTGTAGAGGGATGGGGGGAATCTCAGCTGGCCACACGAGAGCTCCAGCCGCGCAGCCCGCGTTTGGAGCTGTGTGGACAGTTTAGCTCAGCTCCTGCTAGCCTGCACCCGCAGCTCAGACGTCTCTGAGGCGCTGCCCCCCGCATCTCCGCTGAGAGACCACAGGCTGTGGCTCTGCAGGGACTCCCCGGGGCACAAAAGAGCTGACGCGGAGCCAAACTGGGAGGGCAGAGGCTGGGGGCAGAGCCAGGGGCTCGGTGCAGCGCACGGGGAGCGAACTTCCTAGTCGGACCACGGCCAGGGAATGCCGCAGTGCCTGCTGCTGCAAGGCTCCCTTCTCTTTCAGGCCCTTCCCTTTGTACCTGGTTTCGTGCCTGAAGCAGGCAATGTTCCCGCACAGTGCATCTCTTGCCAGAAGCATACGGGATTACCTTGGGACCACAAGCCGGGACCCCTCGAGCTAACCCGGGCAGTCTCCCCATCCCCACCTGCTGACGTCTCCCCGCACCGGGCTGTCACGAGGCCTTTAAAGACTCCTCCAGATTACTCTTGGATAGAGCTGGATTCCCAAAGGACTGAAACAGAACAGATCTCCTTTTCTAATAAAAGCCTCGGCTCTATTTAGTTGAAGTTCTGCTGTGCCCTTTTTCCAGAGCAGACCTTTGCAGTCGTGGCCTCGACGCTGCCTGGAGCTGCTGTGAGCCTGCGGGCTATGCCCTGGGCGTGGGGGAGATCGAGGGCAGAGACACCCTCGTCCCTTTGAAGCTGGCGTCGTCTGTGCTGCTGCACGCGGCGGGGCCGGCTCTGCGCTCCCTGCGCCAGGGAGCTGGTGGCAGAGCCAGGCGGTCTCATAAAGCAGAGGGTTGTCAGGTCGCCTGTCCTACCTGTGCTGTGTATTCTGGCTTTTCTCTCCGTCAGCGTAGTTTGGAGCCCGGAGAAGTGGTTTTGGCCGAAGCACGCAGCTCCCAGGTCTGAATTCCACCGCCCTGCGCTGGCCAGGGATGGCAGCGGGGTCAAGTCCCGTGCGCGTCCCCTGCGTCCCTGGGGGTCCGTGCCAGCCGCGCTGCGTGGCTCTGTGACAGCGAGCAGGGGTGAAAGGGCGCCTGCTCCTGCCCGGTGTCTGGTGCAGCTAATTTTGGGTGAGGAAGGTCCCGCCACCGCGTAAGCCGAGCCTCCCGCGAGGGGGGAGAAAGGGTGGGGAGCTGCCAGGCGAAGGGCGAGTCGGGAGAGGGGGGAACGGGAGGTGACAAAGCGCGGGAGAAGCGTGAGGCAGGAGCTGCTGCCGCCTCCTCTGAAGGCCGGGGCCCCCCTCCCCCCCCGCCATCCCCGGGAGGGAGCAGGGCCAGGGCTGCGGGCGCAACGCCTGGCCCCAAGGACGGGCCACCCGGCTGGGGACGTGAGTGCCCAAAGGGACCGGGGAACCGGGGCTCGGAGGGCAGGGGCTCGCCCAGTCCGGCCGCGCCAAAAGAACGGACCGGGGAAAAGAAAAACCGCTAAAAACATTGACA
>NW_008796209.1:642675-664449 GCF_000699145.1 Aptenodytes forsteri
GCCCCGAAGCGGCTGGCGGGGCAGCGAGGGGGGGAAAGGCATGTCCCGGCCTCCTCCTCGCAGCGGCCCTCGGGCCGAGGCTGGCAAGTGACTTGGCATTAGCAGAGGCAGACATGTTGTGCCGGGTTGGCCTCTGTGGCAGCTGAGGCAGTCGGCTGTATTTTCGTCTCCGGTGTCTTGCCTCACTCTCTTTTCAGTTCCAGGCTGAGGATCGTCTTTCATGCTCAAAAATGAGTTGAGTAACAGTGGCCTCTCGGCTCCCAGCCCGCGTGCGCAGGCCGCTTCACTGCCCCTTGAGAGGCCTAAAAATAGAACCTAAAGATAAATTTCCCAAATCCAGGAATACCTGAAGTAACTTTATGGCATTGCCAGAGGCACTTTCGGTCCCTTTAGTGTCCGTTGTTTACGTTCTCCTTTTCTTTTGCAACTCCTGAAATTCAGACCTGCTCGGTCCTACTGAGTCAGTTCCAGGAAGGTGTGCCAAGAATTTGGTGTCCGTGGTAGAGCTTGTGATGGAAGTGGCAGTCTCAGAGGTGTATTTTGCAGCTGAGCGAGGTGAACAGTGTCTTTAAAAAGAAACTTCTGCTTTAGCAAAGTTCTTATCACCACATAGGAATCAACAAAAGTTACTCTGCAACTGGAAAACAGTTACTTTTTAGTTGCCATTTTTGGGTCAATGCTGCTGGCAGCCATCTTGCTGAACTGAGCCTTAGCACAGCAAGTAGCATTGCAAGAGCTACGAGAGTGTGGTTTCTGAAGGGATTCTCGTTTTCCTGTGCCTACCTGTCTGAAACAGTGTTTGAGAACTTGGCATCTTGAGCACGAGTGTGAACTCACTGCTTTGTTGTCATGGGCTGTTCAGTAAGCGGCCGCAGTCATCAGATACCTCACCCGTTTGCTTCAATGGATAAAATGTTTTACGGGTTTCTTTTTTCAATACCTACCAGTTCAGTCTGTAACATGGATGTTCAGGATGGTGGGAAACCGCTGACAGGTTTTGTCTCAGAAGCGAGTTCATGAGGATGTTGATACAAAGGCACACCAGTGTACAGAAGGCATGACTGTTTTCACTTTCATTGCTGCAGCTGGAATCAGTTTGAGTCAGTGCCTTTTCACTACATTTTTAGCACAGACTTGCAGGAATAACTCATTTCCTTCGTTTAAGTGGAGCTTTGGAGGCTGGTAGTAATTTTCAGAAGAATCACTAACTGGTAATTACTTTCTGCTCTCGCCCTTCACACCATCCACCGTAATGCATAGCCTCTGGGCGTTATCACGTGCTGAACGAGAGGAGCTCTGGCACACAGAAAAAAAATGAAGTGATGTAAGTTCTGAAAAGTCCCCCCCACACCCCTTCCCTCTGTCAGATGGGGCTGTTGGACTGCTTTACTGAGAGAGGAAAGGGGGGCTAAGGATGGGAACCAGGATCCTGTTACTTTGGTCTTTAGGGCTAGTACATATTTGCTTCAATTTTATTGATGTCTTGCGCTTCATACGCAAGTTTGGCCATTAGCTGTGCTGGGGATTATGTCCTCGCTTCTGGCCTCTGTCTAGGGGCAGGCTTGATGCAGTCTCTGAATTTCCTTTTAATTCCAAAACTGCTCTAAAGCTACATTTTGTGTTCAGTTTATCTTTTTGTTCAGTCAGCAAAAGAAAGGAGCAAGAGGGAAGGTGTGTGAGGGAGCTGACAAAAGGGGTGAGTAGGGGAAATGATCTAGAGGACTTGCACCAGGCTGTCTCTGACGGGAAGCTGATTGAGGAGCTTTAAAAATTACCGAGGTTAGCTGTCTGTCCTACCCTTCGCTGAAGTTTACCAGCATGGGTAGGAATGTTGGCAGGAGAGAGCCCCAGCCCATGCCCTGGGCTTTCCTGCTTGGTATTTTCAGTTCAGGTGCTCTCATGCACAGATGTCAAGGGATTGTCTGAGCGTGGTTGAGGTGCACAGACATATTTTGCTCCATCATCTCAGTTACAGCACGAGGAACCCCCATGCAATGAGGGCAAATGGTGATGATGATAATATTCTAAATTGCAACTGGAAGGTGGGTAGTGGTTGTCACTCAAAGTCCTTACCCCTGTCTGTAGGAGAAATAACATCACTGTCCTGTGTAGCTGACGTGTAATTTCGTAACACCTTCGTTTCTTTGTCTGCAGAACTGTCAGGTCAGGTAACTGAAGCTGACCCTGCACATTTAGATGCCTGCATGCTGTTTCTTGGAGACCTTTATTCCATTTTTAAGGCCTCCAAGCTTTTAGATTGCTTTAAGTGCAGTAATGTACTGACAGCATTGATCTGGCCCTCCCTTCTTACTTAGGAATCTGTTAGATTCAGTTCTTCAGTACTAAAACTTTTTTCTCACATTCAGCAGAACCAAGTGGACCTCTTGCTGTGCTCTTCAGCACTGCTGTGTGTCAGGAGGTATCTGAACTTTCTTTCCAGATTTATACAGCTCTTGGTTTATTGACAATTTTGGTCCAAAAGCTTCCACTTGCTGCCCAGTTCCTCTTCCATTTATTTTTATCTTGTGTCCCAGACTGGTTTTTAGGCCGCACGGCAGTCTCTGCATCCCGAGGGACAGCCACGCAGTTTCAGTGACAGTTTATGTAGCCAGAGTCTGGCAGCGATTTCTTAATCAAAGGCCTTTGGATGACATCTCATGTGCAGCGGGATACGATTTACATTCACATTCGGAGCAGGCTAAATAGAAATATTGTTTCTTTCTGGTGTCCCTTAGCTCAAGTTTTAAAATCTACCTGCTAAATTAATTTCCAGTGTCCAGGAGCTAACGCTGGGGCAAGGTCCTTACAAGTAGGTTGTTGTTTTTATCCACTCTTTTAACCGCAAGATCCTGTCTGACCTGACAATGTATTGGTTCAGTTTTCTTCTCTCTTTCTCAGTTTTCCTGGAAATCCCAGGCCTTTTGGGACTTTACCAAGACCACATTTTAGGTTGAAGGTGGAATTCACGAGCTTCTTCCAGGACGTACCCAGCAGCCTTTCTTGTGTCTTTCTGGGTTCAGAGAATGGATCTGTAATGTCTCACATGGTCATTGAAAGGGATGGATGTCGATGTCTTATGTCTTGCACTCTTCAATCAAGAGAGGAAAACACGACTTTCCCAGTGCTGACAGTCCAGGAGAGACATGTTTTACAGATCCTCCTTTTGTTCACTTAAAATAATGTTGTCTCATTTCCAACGTCTCCTATACTATCAGGGCTTATGCGAAACTTGAAAACCTCTTGGAAACAAGCTGGCTGCCCTCATGGGCTTGCTTGGTATTGTTCCCCCTTTTAAGTGTCAGAGAAAGGAGCCAATACCGCATAGTCTGTCTTGGAAAAACCTCTATCTCGAGGGGCAGGGGGACCTCGGGTAACACCACACTGTAGGTATGTCACCCCTCTCTGATGTACTTTTAAAAATGCAGTGAGCGCGCCAAGTGATGCACTGCTGCCATGGTCTGCGTTCGTGCTGTGTAGCTGCTTGCTCTGCCGCTTCCACTCAAGGTTTGATTTCTTCTGGTTATTTTGTCCCTGAAAGAGTGAAATAGAGTCAAAGTGTACGGCCAACACCGTTGTCCACAAAGCTTCCTACTCTTTGCCAGTGCTTGCCGCTTGCTTGGGACGAAGGAAGACTTTATTTTCTTTTTTTTGTCGTAATCAAACCCAACTGTGCAAAGTTTTCTGTTCCTACCTTAGACACTGGCACATCTGGAATACTTTGAGAAAGTAGTCTGGTGCCCACCAAGGGAAGTTACAACAGTCTGCCACTGTTGCGGCAGGCTGAGGTACAGCTTCCAAGAGCTCCTCGGGAATCAGTTGGTTCAAATTCATATTTCTTTCATAGAGTGAATTATTTGCTGTATTAGATTTTGAAGGAAATTACTTAATCAGCCTTCCTTCCATTTCTTTGCTGTTTGATTTGCTCCATTTTGTCAAGGCTAACGAATTATCTGTCATATTTCTTGTGGTGTAGTGGGCTAGAGCTGCAGTGACTCCTGTGAAGGTATTATGGAAAGGTGCTTATGTCCTAAAAAGAAAACCCCATTTTTCATAAACACTTGAATATTTCTACTGGCTTGCTAGGTTTAACTAATAGGCCTCGACAGGCTAAACTTACAGCTCTTCCTGTCAGGGGAGCTGCAGCATTGTCCTTTAATTCCCCTGTTTATCTGGGATATGACACCAAATAGACTTGAACTTTTGTTTCGGTGGTGGTGGTTACATGCGATTTCAGATGAGTCTGACTAATTCTTTTAGGCAAAACATCTTACAGTCAGCAACATCTTGCAGACCACTTCTTTTCATAGATAGCTTCATAGCTATTTCCATCTGAGGCTAGTAAAGTAGTTATATTTAGTGACAGAAAACACCGTGCTTTGAACTCCTGCAACAGGTGCCCGGGAAAAATGTTCTCCCTTCTTACGAACAAGTCTGGTTTCTAAAAGACGAGACAACAAAGAAACCTGTCAAAAATGGAGATGAAAATGGGGGGGTGGCTGGAAAGGGGGGAGCAGTTTCACTCAGCCTCATAACTTCTGTTTTCTTTGCCAGTTCTAAAGCGGATGACTTATCGACTGCTATTCTGAAGCAGAAGAACAGGCCCAATCGGTTAATTGTTGATGAAGCCATCAATGAAGACAACAGTGTTGTGTCACTGTCCCAGGTGTGTCATCTATAAAAGCAAAGCATTTAATCTGGTAATTTGTAAGCTGTTGCTGTGTGTTAACTTGAAACGCAACTTTGCAACCTGAATTCAAGTATTTGTGTCAGAAGCTGCAGCTGTTACGAGTGAGGGAGGGTTGTCTTGTCTTGTTTCCTAATACTCTTCCGTGCTAAAATGTATTTTGATTCTCAGTTTGCAGGATTCAGTTGAGCTTGTGCCCTTAGTCTGGCTTCAGGATTAGCTCTTGACCAGTGTAGTGGGAGCCTCTGTCCTTGTGGATTTAGTATATCGCTTCCAAGATTTAATTCTCCAAAGTCAAGTAACTCTCCGTCAAATGCTTGAATTCTTGTTTTGTCAAAAGCTTGTTCTAATGCTGTTACTGTTTACAGGCAAAAATGGATGAATTGCAGCTGTTCAGAGGAGACACTGTTCTGCTAAAAGGAAAGAAGAGGAGAGAAGCGGTCTGCATTGTTCTGTCAGATGATACCTGCTCAGATGAGAAGATTCGCATGAATAGGGTTGTTCGCAACAACCTGAGAGTGCGCCTGGGTGACGTGATCAGGTGAGGACTCGTTTGCTAACTGTTGCGTATCTCTAGGTTGCCTAAATAATTTGTGCGCTGGCTCTGAATTGATCCGCAGGAGGTATTCTTACATCTTCCAGAGGAGATCACAGAAGTGTTTTCAAGTGCATGGCTTACATCGGGGATCTCCGCTTACTTTTGCATGTGTTTCTGGCTGTGTGCGCATTCAGATTAATACTAAAAAATAATGCTAAAGATTCCTGAAGTCTCTTCAGGACCTTTATGAGTCCAGGTCCTGTCATTAAACTGAGTGGTTCAATTATGCCACTGTTGTCACAGTCATCTTCCCAAATTCACATTGTCAGGTGAACTCGCAAATTTTTGTCTAAATTTTTAATGTCTACAGTGTTAACTGTGGAAGGTGTTAAGCAACATTGTAATTGATCTCATAGTATCTGAGCTGCCCTATGGCAAACAGAAGTTTGTCACTTGTTTCTAGCAAGTTTTAAAACATGAAGCAGTCAAATAGCAAGACTAAAAATCCCTGAAGGATGTTTATATTCCAATTTTTGTTATAAAAGTAACTTTAAAATTAGGAATGCTTGAAAAGCATTGCAGGGATTTTGTTGTGCAACACTTGCAGGAAGTATTGGGAAAGCATTGAAGTATACATCCCGTCTTACAGGACACAGGTTCCATTCTGTGATGGGAGTGGGAGGAAAAACGTGTGAGCATTTCTTAAACATAAAAGTGCTAATTTGCAGGCTTAAATATGGAAGGGCTGACAGCTCTTCCTTCTGAGCATCTTCCTAGTCTGGAATATCCTGCATGTTCTGGGAAAATTGGAGCCTGGTTTCTGACACTAGACTTCCTGGGGTGATACCTGGAATAATCTTTAAATGCAAAACGTGTTTCATACAAACTTTGTAGAGGAGAGGAATTAGGCTGTTCCACCCATTTCTCTACCACTAGAAAATGCAAGTTTTAAACACCACGGTAGTTGGAGCTGAACAGTGCTTTGTGCCAGTCTGCAGATTTAAAATAAAGGTGAATCCTTACTTTAACCTGATGTGAGGTTACTGTTGGAGTCGTCTCTAGTGTGACAGTTCAGCTGGGCTCCCCCCCTTCTCTGCTGGGACTGTGTCCATAGTGGTCATCAAGCCTTCCAAATGCGTTACCGATTGTCTTAGCTTTGTTGCAAGGGTCAGAGAATTTTCACACTTTTTGCCCTCAAAAGTTTTTCTTGCTGATCTTTAACTGCTTATTGTGTTACTTTCTGTGGCCTGGTTTCTGCCAAAATCCAGATTCATGTGCTAATCGCTTGCTGCTTGCAGTCTGTCAGCTGTTTTCCTTCAGGGGCAGACTGTCTTTTCCTTCACCATTTCTGCTTATCCTCTCTGTAAAGCACGTGGTGAAAGAATCTATTAAGAGTCCCTAACAAAAGTCACATATGAGAAGTTGCATGCTCAGCTGCAGTTCCATGTAGGCTTTTCTTAGCTGGCAAAGCCAGCTTGAGCTTTCTGCCACGGCTTGATACTCTGAGCTATCGCTACCGTAGGCTGTTGTCCTACACTGCAAAATAATGACTGTAGTGTTTGTTTAAAAGGGGGGAAGGGGCCTTCGGACTTTAACCTAAATATCAGCCTCCACAAAGCAGGACTGACAAGACACCTGGCTGCAAGCTGGTTACACCTGGTTGGTACTGTGAGACCCTTTGCTCAGAATCAGGGTTGTCAGCAACAGGGGCTCTGGTCTCTGTAGTAGGTTAGAGGGAGGAAGGAGCAAAGAGCTTCCCCCAGCTCCCTTTCCCTTGCAGCTGGTGCAGCAGTAGCTCATCATTGAAACCAAAGTTAGCTCGTGACTCTCACGGGTCTTTAGGCTGCATTAGTAACTTGTGAACGTGCCTTGGGGATGGCTACAGAAGGGCAAGGCAGGTAGGAAGAAAGCATGAAACTCCCCAGCAGCCTTGGATAGGGCTGAGAGGAGTGAAGGAAGGTGTGGTTGTGAAGACTAGCTTGTGACGGGCATGATTTTTGCCTTGTCAGCATTGAAGTGTTCTTATGCGGGTGGGAGGTCTCACCAGGGCTTTGGAGGGTCCTTTCTGGCATTTGTACTGGCCTGGGAAGGGGCATCACTGCCTTTTCCAGACTCGGGTGTGAGTCCAGCATGATGGGGCTAACTGGAGTTTTTTTCTGTTGCAGCATCCAACCTTGCCCAGATGTGAAATACGGCAAACGTATCCATGTGCTGCCAATTGATGACACGGTAGAAGGGATCACGGGGAATCTCTTTGAGGTCTATCTCAAGCCGTACTTCCTGGAAGCATACAGACCCATCAGGAAAGGTAATAGTGCCTGTCATTGAAGTCCTGATGGCAGCAAGTGTGAGCTAGTCCTGAGACTGAATAAAGAGAATTTCTAGAAGCTCGCACAGATCTCTGCGAAGCATTAGCCTGACATCTGTAGAGTGAGATTTTGCAGGCGCTGATTTAATTTTTTCCTAATCTTCAGAAGAAAGGGTGATTGCTGGCTGGCAGAGCAGATTGATAGTTCTCCTGTGTTTTTTTGCCACGTGAGATGGGAGAGCGTCAGAAAAGGCTCAGGTAGAAGTCAGGAGAAAATCTCATTAAACTAAGTTGCTACCGCTTGATGGAATTGGGGAGTTGCCTGCATATTAATCAACTGGTTGGGTATACCAGCTGGTACCCTGACTAAATTAACTTCTTCAAAGTAATCTAATTAATAACTGGGAGAGTGCATAGAAAAGCAAATGCACTTTTGGAGTTGTGCTAGTAGCACTTCTGCTGGAACAAGTAGGTCCTAATACGCTATAAACACAAGTTGAAGCTATCCAGCTTCTGTAGCCCAGTTTAGCCCAGAGTCATAGTGCAGTATTATATATTATTCTGCTTCTGGAGGCAAGCAGTTTTAACTAGTAACAACTAGTTATTATAACTTCAAAATGAGTTTTTATTAAGTTAGTGCTTTCTGCCTGTTTTAGAAATGTTAAATTGAAACTGAATGGAAAAGAAATGTGATTCCTTGCCTTTGTGTTTTGTATTTAGGCAAAGTATTCTTTTCTATTGTTTGCTGTTTGTTACTGGATGGAATTTGAGAACTTTTAACTGCTGCGGATCTAAACGGTGCTCGGGTAGTCACAGTACATGCAGCTCTGGAGTTTAAAATGCAGAGCATTGTTACAAATGCCAGCAGTGTATGCCTGTGTAACCCACTTCCTTGTCCTCTGGGGCTGCTGGTAGTACAAGGGTCGACATTTTGCAGATGTCGGTTGCAGCAGGCTACTGAAGTGTGGGGTTTTACAGGTGACATCTTCTTGGTGCGTGGAGGGATGCGCGCAGTGGAGTTCAAAGTGGTGGAGACAGATCCAAGTCCGTACTGCATAGTGGCTCCAGACACGGTGATCCATTGTGAAGGAGAGCCCATCAAACGAGAGGTGAGCAGAATCCGGCCACGCAGTTCTCCTACTGAATCCTCTCTGTCCAAAATCTGTTCCTGTGACAGTACTTGAGAGCAGCAGTGTTTGCAGTTCCTGTTCTGGCATTTTGTGTATGTAGTGGTTAGAAACCCCGGGTTCGGGAGATGAGCTGCTGCTGAAAGTAGTCAGAGAAACGTACTTCCAGTGTCCTTCCTCACATGCTGAGACAGCACCAGTGCGTAGGTTTGCTGACGAGATGCCATACTTTGGCAGCAGCTGGTTTTGCATCTGTGTCCAGATACTTCAGGCTGGACTTAGATGCATCTTTTAATTCCAGAGTTCCCTTGATCCATAGCAGGAAGAGCTTACAATGTTGCTAAATTTCATGCCACATGAAAAGAAAGCAATTAGTGCTCTTTCAGTGAGAAATTTGAAATCTCAAAGTGGTTAACTTGAAAAAAAAATTTCCCCAGTCCCTTAAGGTGTCTAGCATTGAGTGTCCCAAGCTTGAGGGAGCCTGGGTGGCTTGTCTGTCAGGTCTTGGCCACCTTACTGTTACAGAGTAGGAAATCTCAGAGAAATGAACTAAGGTGGTTGCATACTTCATAAAGTAAGTGCATTTTTACTACCTGCAAATCAGGGTGAGTGCTGGTTTGTAGTTAGCTGCCTTCTGAAAAATTCACCTCTATGTGACGCTTGTGAGACTGCATCTGGGCACCCCACGAGTCCAGTTTGGGCTCTTCAGGACACAGCAGAGAAGGTAGGAACAAGTTCAGCCAAGGCCACCGAAATGATGAGGAGCCGGAGGTCAGAATGAACGAGGAGGGGCAGGGAGAGTGGGATGATGCAGCCTGGAGAAGGGAAGGCAAAGGGGCAGGCTTACTGGCGACTGCCTGATGGGAAGGGGTAGATGACCAGGCCCTTCTGAGAGCTGTGCTCAGGGGCAGGACTAGAGGCAGTGGCGTAAGGTGGATCAAGGGAAATTCCCAGTAGATACTATGAAAAAGTTTTCCCCCAACCCTGGAGCAGGGCCCAAAGAGGACACGAATCTCCAAACCTGGAGACCTTCAGTGCTTGATAGGACCAGACCCTGAGTGACCTGCTTGAGGTAGTAGTTCCTGTTTGTGGGGCTTGGACTGAGCCCCTCTGAGATTCCAGGCTCTGTTATTTCATTATTTTAGTGTGGCCTAATGTTACAGATAACTAAGGCCAGTAGAAATTTGGACAGCCAAATGAATGGATGCTGTAGAGCTATACTGGAAGAGCTGGTAACGGTTGATCTTATCCATGTGTCTGGATCTTAACGTTCTCTGTTCATTTGATTCAATCCTAGAAGACAACACTACATCTGAGAGCTGTATGATAGCTCATGCAGTTTGTAGGGTTTTTTTAATGTTGGTGTTAGGAAAGTGTTTCCTTACATGTTCTGGACACAGATTAAAGTACTGGCAACTTGTAAAGTATGTCAAGTAGTTAGAGATATCACTTCCAGTTTAAGGAATACGTATCTTTTATACTGAGCTTCACTGTCTCTTGCTGTCTTTGTTAGCCACGTCAGAGGGTCACAGGGCTTGTTTTGCGCTAGAGTCTGCAGGGAACCTGGCAGCAGAGGCTGTCATTCAAGAGGGTGGGCTTCAGTGAGGTCTAGGTACGTGCAGGTAATTCCCTTTGTATGTCTGGGAAGACAGAGCTAAGAAACAATTGTAGAAAACACCAGGAAGACTTGAAAGTGAGAATCTCAAGACAGCAAAGAAATAGCTACGAGCGAAAACCTGGATTCCTGGCTTCTGTAGACTGGGAGGGGTTGTTGAACTATTGTTTTCACTCAAATGTTTAATATATTTCCTTCCGGATAGGATGAAGAGGAGTCACTGAATGAAGTGGGCTATGATGACATTGGTGGCTGCCGGAAGCAGCTGGCTCAAATCAAAGAGATGGTGGAACTTCCCCTCCGACACCCTGCGCTCTTCAAGGCCATAGGGGTGAAGGTAAGTCCCCGTGTGCACCAGGTGGACGAGTGGGCTTGCCCTTGCAGATGACTCGTGACGTCAGAGGTTTATGAGGCATTGGCGGGGGCAATGAGTAATTTGTGGTTTTTTTTTTTTTATGCTGGTGTTAGGAAAATATTTCATTACATGTTCTGGACGCAGATTAAAGTACTGGCAACTTGTAAGGCGGAGTGATGCTTTGAATCAGCGCAGTCAGTTACTGGCAAGGTTTTTGTTTGTGTGTCATGTAAGGTAGTAAGGGTGTTGATAGCAGTGCTGTTCACGATGATGACAGCTGTTGCGTGAGTTTGCATCACAATTTCGGACTGGCTTTATCAAGTGCTTACAATTTCACTGTGAAGCTACTTAGGCATTCAGATACTAGCTCACCACTGAAGTCTCTTGCCTTTGTCTTCAGCCTCCACGTGGGATCCTGCTGTACGGTCCTCCTGGCACTGGTAAAACACTGATTGCCCGAGCAGTGGCCAACGAAACAGGGGCTTTCTTCTTCCTGATCAACGGTAAGTTTTGTGGCTGCTTTGGCCCCAAATCTACTGTGTGCTCATTCATCCATCTTATGGTAATGAATGGTGTTAATAGGGCTTGTAGAGCCACGTTGTCTCCCTGACATCCTTCCTTACCTCTTTCAAGCATGCCTCTGGGGACGCTTGGAGGCCATTTCTGTGGAAGCATCTGTAGTGGCACTTCCCTTCGCTTGATTGTGTTGTAGCAGAGTGGTTGGAAGACAGCTTCACGACGCAGGGACTTGGAGTCTGGCTGGCTGGGTGTTCATTTATGTTGGTGAGGGCAGAGCTGGGAGTGAAGTGCTGAAATTATTCTAAGTATATGGGTGCAGGACACTTGCTTCTGTTGCTGCCACCACGTCCCATTCAGAAAAGAAGCTGGTCTGCTGTGGATTTCTCTCTCCCCTCAAGTGAAGCACAAGACCCGTTTTGTTTCACGTAACGTTAATTGGGAGGAACTTTCCCGAAAGCTATAGTGAGCACCTTGGGACTTAGCTACAAGTGACAGAACCTCCTGTTGATAACTCTCACCTGTAGCAGTTGAGATGGTTACTGGTTTATGTCCAGTAAGGACCAAATTCTGGATTTTCCTCACTGCCTTTCTGTCCCATTTTACAATGGAGTGTATAGCACAGCATAGCAGTGACCAGCAGCAGGGAAGTGACTTGCTTTGTATCTCAAGATATCAGATGTAAATGGGCTGGTTTTAACCATATGTCGCCCTTGTCATATACTTCCTAAAGTGTGTGGAAGCTGTCAGTGAATGCTAATGAGCCAGCCGTTTCTTTAGACAGTTGTACTTCTATTGCATAATAAAAATAACATTGTCAGAGTTAGCGATGTGTTCTCTGTGTGCTGGTGCCAAGCCTGGAGCTGCAGGCAGTGTTGTAGACAGAGCTGGTATGAAGGGGTGAGTTACCTGTAATGAAACTTTCTTAGTGCCTGCCCGCACCAGTGGTGCTGCAGCTGGTGCGCTTCAGTCAGCTAGCAGCTCTGCACTCCTGAGGGTCAGGTTTCTTTTTCTTGGGTCTGTTAGAAGCATGCTTTCTCTTCGTTACCGCTCCCATCAGCATGATGGAAAAATCTGTAAAAACAGAATAGATCTGTAAGCCTGCACTAGTGTTTGGCGATTGGAGATCTCAGGGGAATGCTGTCCTTCCTTCTGGGATTGATGTGCTTACACATTTTTATTTTTTTTAGTTATTCTTTGAGAGGAGATGGGGTTTGGGTTTTTGTTCTTTTTGGTTTTATTTTGTTGGTGTTTTTTTTTTAAACTCATTTATAGGATCTTACAGAGGTCAATGTATACCTGTGTAATGTAAGCTAAAGGCAGCTTCGGTATTGTAGAGCTTTTTCCTTCCCTACCCTGATAATTCATCACCATATAATTTGATTGGTTCTCTTGCAAGCTAGGGCTGGCATTAACGGTGTGTGGTGGCACATTACAGAGAAGCTCACAGGGTGTGAAATAGGGTGAGGAAAGAGGCAGCTAAGGGTAGCTCATTGACTAGTGCTGTGTTCTGTTAGCGTAAACTGAAAACACCAGAATAATGATAGAAAGTAATTCTGCGTGCCGTTCTTGCCTGTTCAGCTGCAAATTTAGTGAACTTGGTTGATAGTATTTGCTTTGACTTGAAATACAGATACTCCCATGTGAACGTTGTACTAAAAGAATTCAGTTGCACGTCTTGGGGCTAGCTGCCTCTCTTCTGGGTGCCACAGTGCCGCTATTTTTCAGGTCCTGAGATCATGAGCAAGCTGGCTGGTGAGTCTGAGAGCAACCTGAGGAAAGCCTTTGAAGAAGCAGAGAAGAACGCTCCTGCCATCATCTTCATTGATGAACTGGATGCCATTGCTCCTAAGAGAGAGAAGGTAAAGAAAGCCTGTAGAAGGTAAAGAAGCATGTCCTTTTTGGTAGCAGCTGGCACGAATCTCTGCACTTGACTACAGGGTAAAGCAGTATTCAACTTAAGGCCTGGTTTCAGTTGGACGTGAGAAGACTCAGATACAGTTCACAATGTTTCTTGACAGCTCGCGGCCATCTCATCTGTCCGCTGTGGTGCAGTACCAGCTCCTGTGCTGTGTTGTAGAGCTTTTGGTCTAACCACTGCTTTCTCTCTCCGTAGACACATGGAGAGGTGGAACGTCGCATAGTGTCTCAGCTGTTGACTCTTATGGATGGACTGAAACAGAGAGCGCATGTGATCGTTATGGCAGCTACCAACAGACCTAACAGCATCGACCCAGCACTCAGGCGATTCGGTAACCACGATTGCAGTCTCTTTCTTGTGCGTCGCATACTTTGTTACAGGCTATGCTTCAGGGGCCTTGGAAGGATTGAGCAGAAATTAATACTAAACATCTTCTGTGTGTTACATAAACTATAGACTTGCCTCCAGCTGCTTGTTTGAAATTAATTTCTAGACTTCCAGCCTTCGGTATCACTTTCTGTGCCGTATTAGGTTAGAACTTGTAGAAATAAAAAAATACTTTGAAGTGGAAAAGTGTGCTAGTCTCTATTAGGTGAAGCCATTTCAGGACACACTGAAGGGGTAAATGCTTAAGGGAATGTTCATGCCTTAGGTTGCAGAAGGCTCTGAATTGTCTGATTTCTTTCTTTTATTGATGAGAAGTCCGGTAGTTTCTGAGATTCATGTTTTCGAAACTTTGCATTGTGAATGAATGTGACCAGTCGGTAAAGTCTGTAATGGCAAACCACTCAAGTGTGCAGGGGAAAACGGCCTCTTAAATGTGTAGCGAGCCTCTAGCTATGGCTAGAGGAAGATGATAGGTGTACATACCTTAGTTAATATTGCAGTAATACCTAGGTTTCCTGCCTCTCCAGATATTGGGGCAGTTCATGTTTTTCACCACTTGGGTACTGCTATGAGAGTTCTGAAAAATTAAATCTCTCTGTATTTGCAGACTCTTGTGATGGGAACACAAAGGTAGAAATAAACAAAAACGTCTCATGGTATGTTGGCTCGGGGAAGCATATTTTCCTAAAAACGAGGCTCAGAAAAAGTTACTAAACCAGCAGTCCTCTGTGTCGTACAATCTTGAACTCTAGTTGATACAGTAGTCTCGCTTTCCCTAAATGGCTGAAGCCTTTCCTCCTTCTCTGATGTGACTCTGCTACTGTGCTGATAGATGCTGCAGAGAAACCCAAAGTTGGCGTTTTCTGAAATTGCGTGTGTTTGTGGCTTGTCATCATGTTGTTCAGTCAGAGGAAGGCAGCAACCGCAGCTCCTCTACTTCACAGAATCAGCAGCTCAACGTATGTTTTGTACTCCCCAGGTCGTTTTGACAGAGAGGTAGATATCGGTATCCCAGATGCCACTGGGCGCCTGGAGATCCTGCAGATCCACACGAAAAACATGAAACTGGCTGATGATGTGGATCTGGAACAGGTGAGTAGCGTGTTATTAGGAAAGCTTGTCTTTGCAGACAGATGTTCCCAATGCTGTGTTTCGTAGTGGAAGAGTTGTTAAGGCTTGATTGTACAAATGTAGTTGCTCATTTAGGACAGCATGAAACTGGGTGAATGTGTGATCTCTGGACTTCCTTCTAACTAGCTTACCAGTGACCAGAAATCCTCACTCACTAGTTAAGAATGGCATGGTGAAGTGAGGCAAATGTGTATCAGTCCAATCTGGAAGTGCCTTGCCACTGTCTTGCTGGATTTGTTTGCTGTGGCATTCTCTTTAAAAGTAAAGCAAGCCTGAAACAGCTCTCACAGATCTGGGTGAGCACTGTGGTGACGCTGGACACCATGTGTAAACTGGATGTTTCCTGTAATCTCTGTCCTGAATGAAGAACTGCAGTCCTCAGGGTTATCTTTCCGCACACCATCTGAATTCCAGTTGCAGCTTTGACCTCAAGTAGGAGGTAGAACAGCGATGTCTTTGCCTGTTAAATACGTGGTAGCACTTGTCTTGAATCTGCAGCAAAGCACTGATGCTCCGGTCCTCCAGAGCTTTGTTGCACTTCCCAGTGAGTGACCAGAGCATGCATTGCCCTTGCAGAGCGCTTGCTTGTATCCCTGTGAGTCATAGTCAGTGCTCTGCTTTCAGGTGGCAAACGAGACCCATGGCCATGTTGGTGCTGACTTGGCTGCTCTTTGCTCAGAAGCTGCTCTTCAGGCTATCAGAAAGAAGATGGATCTCATAGACCTAGAAGATGAAACCATCGATGCTGAAGTGATGAACTCGCTGGCTGTGACCATGGATGACTTCAGGGTAATGCAGGAGTGCCCTTCTTTCTTTTGGGTGCAATATCCAATTGCTGATCTGAAGCAAGTGAACTTAATGTGTTAGAATTCATATAATGCCGTTTCTTCTAATGATAGTGGGCTCTGAGCCAGAGCAACCCTTCTGCTCTTCGGGAGACTGTGGTGGAGGTGCCACAAGTTACCTGGGAAGATATTGGTGGTCTAGAAGATGTGAAGAGAGAACTCCAGGAGCTTGTACAGGTAAGGGTTTCCAACAGATTTTTGCCTAGTCAGCTTGAAAAATATAATAATAAAATCTAGAACTTCTTCAGATTCCCGTTCGGGCTGTGAACAGGGTAAATGCAGAGGTTTTTATGGTATTTGCTTGTAATGGATGAAAAATACCATGCTGTTCCATCTCGGTGAACTTGGAGAGGAAGGTGCTGGGAAGCAGCGTCAGGCTTTCCTTAGCCGAGTCTACAGTGCCAGGGTGGGTGGGTGTTGTGCGACATGCAGAAACAGCAGTAGTTCTGCTTCTCTTAAGTGGAGACCAGCGGTGGGACCACTGCTGAGAATCCTTTTACGTGGTGGCTTTATGTGCCAGAAAGCGGATGAAGATTCTCGTACAGAGAGCCTCCGAAGGGCTTCCCATCAGCATTAGCATAGGGACAGGTGAGAAGTAATTGTGAAGCCTTCTACGACGGGAAAGATGGACAAAAAGTCATGAATGGTCTGTGGAAACTCCTGGTGGCTGCACTGGGACGGTTTGGCTTTGATACGTTCCTGCTTTCAGGTGGCGCTGTAGAAACATTCTGTCTGTGAATAAAAGAATCTAATTTTCTGCTGTTAAAATCATCACCTATCTCTGACCTCGTTGCTGAGGATAAATGCTCACATCAGACACCTTGCCTGTCTCTGGAGAGCAGAGCGAATAGGTTAGATAATGAGCTGTTCCCTTTTGCTTCTGCAGGGCAGAGTGAAGTTGGGGTTAAGCGTGCTGGAAAACTACCTGAACTGGTACTTAGTTCTTAGAGGTAAATAGGTTCTTTAAGGCAGCTTTCCAATTTAGCCATGGTGCTTTTCAAACCGGTGTCCATTTAAAAACTCCAGTGGCACCGAGCAGGCAGGATCTTGTGTTTAACCCACCAGAAATCTCAGGTAGTATTTCTGGTAGGAGGAGAAACAAAACTGACCTAGAGAAAGATGTCCCTACCCATGGCAGAGGGGTTGGACTAGGTGATCTTTGAGGGTCCCTTCCAACCCAAACCATTCTGTGATTCTGAGTTACAGGCCTGTTCTGGCTCATCATGAGAGGTTTTTGTTTGTTTGTTTTGTTCTCCTTCAGTATCCTGTGGAGCACCCGGACAAGTTCCTCAAATTTGGTATGACCCCATCGAAAGGGGTTCTGTTCTACGGGCCACCTGGGTGTGGTAAGACACTGCTGGCCAAAGCCATTGCCAACGAATGCCAGGCAAACTTCATTTCCATCAAGGGGCCGGAATTGCTCACTATGTGGTTTGG
This sequence comes from Aptenodytes forsteri, assembly GCF_000699145.1. Taxonomy (NCBI): domain Eukaryota; kingdom Metazoa; phylum Chordata; class Aves; order Sphenisciformes; family Spheniscidae; genus Aptenodytes; species Aptenodytes forsteri. Next base: position 659,540 of record NW_008796209.1, read on the forward strand.
CGAGTCTGAAGCCAACGTGCGCGAGATCTTTGACAAGGTAAGTGTTTCTTCTGTTCCCTGTGCTACTTTGTGCTGAGGTACCCCCAGAATTTGTGCCTCCGCTGCGTCTGTCTTATTGGCCTGGTTCTTGTTTGTGTCTTTGTGTTTTCCCCACTTGCACTGAGAGCAGGGGCCGCTTTCTTGATGTTGGGGGAATTAATCCTCTTCAGCAACATAGCTATTTAAACTGTTTTTTCTGGCTGCGATTTGTTTCTGTTGCAGGATGATAAATGCCCCAGTGCCTTAGCAGTGAGGCTAGCGTTAGGATGGCATAGATATCCTCCACATCCCTGAAAACTTACCCTGACACCTCGTTAGCTGTCACCGTATACAGATTTTCAAAATATCCTGTGGGTTCTTGTCCTGCAGTATACATGGCTTAGAAAGGAGCGCACTCCTACTGCCCAGTTGGCCGGTAGATGGTGTTGCCTCCTGTCCCAGAAGGTATCTGCGTGGATTATCCTGGGAGTCTTCCCTCTTGTGGTCAGGGAAGGTGCTGACAGAACAAAGTTGGAAGGAGAGCGAGAGAGAAAAGTTTAGGTTGGGAGGGAACCTCAGAGGCCGTCTAGTCCAGCTGTTTGTCCAGAGCAGGGAGCTAACTTGGAAATTCGATCAGGTTTCTCAGTGCCTCGTGTTCTGAACACGTGCTGAGGGTGGAGAATCCCTGACCTCTCTGGGCCTGTGTGCGAGTGTTTGAGCGCTCTCATTGTGAAGAACTTTTTTTTTTCCTCATTTCTAACTGGAATTTTCTTTGCAGCCGTTTGTGCCTGTGGTCTTTCACCCTTTCACTGCACACCTCAAAGAAAGATCTGGCTCCCTTTTCCCTATAACTACCCATTAGGTGGCTGAAGACAATGGCTGGATTTCCACCTTCCATTGGATATATCTCGCCTACTGATACTTGAGTGCCTAAATAACCAATTGACGTCCCCAGGTGTTGCAGGGAGAGTTCTAGTCCAGGCAGATTGGCTCCAGCTTTCCCTCTAGGCGTTGGAGTTGCCACCCTTCTGCCTGCTTCACAGTGCTCCCAGCTTTGGGGAAATTCAGCTTGTTGGTTCAGAAGAATTTAATTGAGGGTTTGTGTGGCAGGAGACTGTTCTGGAGCAGCTCCTCCAAGCTCTCCTTGCAGCAGCAGTGCTCTGGTACCCCTCTGAGCTGCTTTAATGGTACGGTAGGCTTAGTGTGACATCAACGTGCTCCTCGCCGGGTGGTGTTAAGATGGAGTAATTGTTCCCATCTGCTTTTTGTAGGCCCGCCAAGCAGCCCCTTGTGTGCTATTCTTTGATGAGCTGGACTCCATCGCAAAGGCTCGAGGTGGGAATATCGGCGATGGTGGTGGTGCTGCAGACCGCGTCATCAACCAGATCCTGACAGAGATGGACGGCATGTCCACCAAGAAGAACGTCTTCATCATCGGTGCCACCAACAGGCCAGACATCATTGACCCAGCCATCTTGCGCCCCGGCCGCCTGGATCAGCTCATCTACATCCCCCTGCCTGACGAGAAGTCCCGGGTTGCTATTCTTAAGGCCAACCTGAGGAAATCACCAGTTGCCAAGGTAGGCTCTGCGCCCTGACTGCGTCCGACTTGGGTTTGCTGCGTGCTGCACGTGCTCCTCACAAGCTGGGGACAGAGCAGAGGGCTGGTGGCAGCTCCACGCGGTACAGAGCTGGGAAACCTTCAGTCCCTGAAGGATGGAAATGAAGAGGTAGGGGGAGGCTTGAGCTCTGAGGCTAGGTATCAACGAAGCTAGGTGTCGGTGTGCAAGCACAGCAGGTCTTTGTCACGTAGTGCGGGAACAGGAAAGCCTGTTACGGCAAGATGGAGAAGATTCTTGTACTCTGAAAGAAAAGTAAACGTAGAACACGGGTGGGGAATGGAAATGGAAGAGGAACCATTGCAGTTAATCGTTGCTGAACTCTGTCATAGGCAAGAGCTATGTCCCCTGCCTGGGCAGCAGGCAATAATGCAACTGACAGTGGATCAGAGAAAAGCAGACGTCCAGTGAGAGCTCAAGCTTTTTTTATGCCAAGCTTACCTTTTTAGGTTCCGTTGGGAAGGAAAGCTTCAAAGGAGGTTGCAGTACTACCCCCTCAGTTGAGGGGAAGGAGGAGGAGGTCGGTTGTCTTGGTCTGCCTGTGCCCCATCTCCATTTCCAGTCTGACAGTGTTTTGTTTGACTCCTGATGCTGAGACCTGAGCAAATGATATCCTAAATCCACAAGTGCAGAGGCATTTACAGCCGCTTCGTGGCGTCTTGGTGGGTGTGCGGGGAGCGTGGCCTGCCTTCATGTGTGGTTAACTTTTCCCAGAAACAAGAACCCTAACAGCTGATCTTCTCAAAAGATGTTTAGGCAGCACCTTGGTACCATGGGATCTGAAGACACCTCTCTGTCACCTGAGGTTGTAAGGTGTCAAGGAGAGGCCTCTTTTTTTTTTTTTTTTTCTTCCCCCTTTTTCTTTTTTCCACTAGGATGTCGACCTGGATTTCCTAGCTAAGATGACCAATGGCTTTTCGGGGGCCGACCTGACAGAAATTTGCCAGCGTGCCTGCAAACTGGCCATCCGCGAGTCCATCGAGAGTGAGATCAGGCGAGAACGCGAGAGGCAGACCAACCCTTCCGCCATGGTGAGTGGGGCACTCTGAGCTTTCCCCGCCCACGAGACGGGCAGCCCACCTCTGCCCGTGGGTGAGGTGTGATGTGTTCCTCTCTGTAATCCTCGGGTGGGGACGAGTGGGCTCTCGGCACAGAGTGTGGAGCTGGAGCACTTCGTTCTCATCTTGCGGGAGGGCGAGGCCCTCCTGGGGTGCCTCATCGTCGGCGTTGCTCGCAAGGCCCCTGCCGCAGCCCTGACTCACGGTCTGCCGCAGCGTCCCTCTCCAGCCCCTGCCTCGGAGGAGCACCCTGGCCCGGAGGGAGGCTGTGGGCGGCCGTCGGGCCGCGGAGCTCGGGCACGCAGCTCACCTGGGCCCTCTGTCCCGCTGCAGGAGGTGGAGGAGGACGACCCGGTTCCCGAGATACGCAGGGATCACTTTGAGGAGGCCATGCGCTTTGCTCGCCGCTCTGTCAGCGACAACGACATCAGGAAATACGAGATGTTTGCACAGACTCTACAGCAGAGCCGTGGCTTTGGCAGCTTCAGGTAACCGTGGGGGAGTGGGGGGAGGGCAGCGTGGCTCAGCCGCCCCCAGAGCAGAGCACCGAGGCAGCTTTCTGCTGGATTCTGGGTAACAAACCCCTCTTCCACCGCGCTTTCCCGTTCTCCCCAGCGTGTATGGCAGCTAGTACACAACGTGGCGGGTGTAGGCTGTGCTGCAGGTCGGTTTTAGCTGCTGTTGGTGCTCCTGAAGTCCATCAGCCCTTTTACACTTAACACAAGCGACATCCAGCAGCCGTGTGAGCCTTTTGCGTGACCTGCCGTAAGGCTTCATCCCGTTTCTCCTGCCTGTCCTACTTGGCGCCGGGGTGTTGGCATGGAGGGAGGGGATGGTGCTGAGCTCTGAGGAGGCTTCTGAACGGCATCTCGTCTCTTCTCTCCTCTTCTGCACCGCTGCACGCAGGTTCCCGTCGGGTAACCAGGGCGGCGCCGGTCCGAGCCAAGGCACAGGAGGGGGCAGCGGGGGCAACGTGTACAGTGAAGACAATGACGATGATCTCTATGGTTAACTCGCTGTCCTCGGTGGACCAAACTCCAAATCAGGCCACGTTGTACAGGGAAAAATCCAATGTTCAATGGACTCTCGGCTTCTTCATTCCTCAGTCAGAACAGTGTAGCTGCGCGTCAGACTTTGTACAGGGAATGTTTTCCGCCAACACAGATCCAGACCGTTGTTCAGCTGGGAGGCAGACAGTGAGTTAACAAGGAGGGGAACCGACTTAATTTCTGAGAAATTTCTGTTCTAGTTTATGTGGCAGAATCAGCAGCTTTAGCAAAGGGTACAACGCTAGCCTGTATTAAAAAAAAAAAACCACAAAAAAACCACAAAAATAATAAAAAAAATTAATAAAAATCCCACAAAACTCTAGCCAGGCCCCCGCCCTTCCTTCGTGTGGTGCGGGCGCGGTCTGTAACCCCATGTCTCGGGTGCTGCCCGAGCACTCCTCGCTCGGGTGGACTCCATCCCTATGTGCGCGTCCCTGCCGCGCGCGGGGCTGCTCTTCGTTCCCGCCGCCCCTTAGCTCACCTTAGCGGAAGAAGCGGGTTTGGCGGTGCCTCTCCTCTGCCCCGGCTTGGCAGGAAGCTTCGCCGCCTGAGAGAGCCCGGCAGCGGGTGTCGGGTGCTGCTTCTCCCACGCTGGCCGTGAGCGGTCGGGTCTCCTGCGGCAGGGGACTTCTCCAGCGGTCCCGGGACGGGCACAAGGGGGCCCTTGGGCTGCCTCTGGGGTGTGCGGTTGCAGCACGACACCCCTACGCTTGGGGAAGGGGGGAGCTTCAGCACAACATTTCATGCATCCCCCGGGGTTTCCGACGACAGTCTTGGCTCTCCGGTGCCAGCCCGCCCCGTGTTGTGCCCCGTACTCGGTAGTCGGGTTCTGATCACAGTTCTCCTCCTTCCTTTCCGCTTCTTCTAGCCCAGCGCCTTGCTCCTTGGTTTATTTTCCCTTCTCTGAACTGGAAAACGTGCTACTGCTCTACTTCCTTGTCTTTTATGTGAGAGAAGCCCTGCGTCCGGAGGGAGCCGGGCAGGAGGCTGGGTCGGGCCCAGCCCTGAGCCCGAGGGGGGAGTCTGTTTGAGGTGGTGGCTGTAGGACGCACTGCCGCGCGCTGTCGGCTTTTTGGGGGGGGTGCAGGGGCTGAGGGTTTCTGCAAAGAGGGGAGGGTGCGGCTTTTGGGGCTGACCCATGAGGGGGAGGGCCACCTCCTCCTCCT
>NW_008796209.1:664473-668069 GCF_000699145.1 Aptenodytes forsteri
GGGAGGTGTGGGGGGCCTGGGCGGTGGGAGTGAATGCCCCGAAGGCTGGCGGGTCTTGGAGGGCTCCATCAAACCAGCCAGATTTAAGGGGAGAGGGGAGTCTCAAAATGGCAGAAGGACGGGACTATCCGTGAGAGGGGGCTTGCGTGCAGCAGTGGGGAGAAACGTGCTGAAATTGGGAACGCTGTGTTTAAATAGCACAACCTCCTGCTGGGGTAGGAGGCCACGCAGGCCCCCGGGGAGGGGGGGCAGCTGAGGTGCTCTGCCCTACTTCAGAGCTCGCCGCCGGCACCGCTCTTGCCCTGTCCTCATGCCACCTCTGTTAGAGAAAACGCTGCTGCTCGCTCCGGCGGCAACGCTGGCTGTTGCCTCCTCCTGTGGCGGTGGGGTTGAGGAGGGGAGAGGGCTGGTCCTTCCCCTGCCCCTCACCTGCCCTCTTTTGGGTTAACTGGCACCTGGAAACCTTTACCGCAGTGCTACTTCCCCGCCTGCACGGCAGAGGTGCTGGCGTGGCTTTTGTGTCCTGCTGCTTCACCCAAGAGAGAGGCAGCTCCAGCCGGGGCGGGGGGACCAGGAGCCAGCCGCTTTCAGCCACCCGGGAAAGGGGAAAGGGCTGCTCTGCACCCACCCCAGGACTCTCCCAAAAGCCTTCCCCAGCTCTGGCAGGGGGTGGGTTTCTCCCTCCCCGCCAGTTTGGGACCATCGCCACCCAGCCAGCGCCGGGGGAAGATCCGTCCTGGCACCTCTGTCTGCTGTGGAGGCCGGGGCAAGCAGGGCAGGGGATGGTGGGGTGCGCATCCCAGCTCCCGGCAGCCCAAGTCTTCCCTGCTGCCTCTCCTAATTGGAAATGCTAATTACATCCAGCAGGAGGGCTGCAAAACCTCGTCTTTCTTCCCTTCCACCTGTGGGACGTGGCTCCTGGTGGGGACAGCACCCACGGGAGCTCTGAGAGCATCTGCCCCTGCCCCGGAGCAGTGTAAACCCACTGGGGGGCTGAGGGTGTCCCCCAAATCAGCGCTTGCAGCAGCTGGGAAGCTTGGGTGGACCCTCCCACCCCCACGAACCCCCAGCAGCCCCGAGAGAGCAGTTGGCACCAGGGACTGGGTTTGGCCCCAGCTTATGCCCCTTTCCAGGAACCACCCCCCCAGCAGAGACACCCTGGTAGCCGCAGGGGCAAGAGCCTTCCTGCAGCACCCTCCTCCCCTGCCCAGCACCTTGCTGGGGGGACTGGGCACCCCCAAAGTTGCTGGGGGGAGGAAGGTGCTGGTGGCTGGGGCTTGCCCTGGATGATGTGGGATTAGCGAGGGGGGCAGCTGAGGGCAGCCTTTACATCGCCACCATGGTCGGCATCTCCTTCTGCCCCCCTGGGGTTCCCCGCGTGGCCCCAGAGCCACGTCCCCCCTGCCCCAGCCCTACAGCCGGGTCCCACCGGGACCGTGCGACCTCACAGGGACCGCAGCCCAGCCACGGTGGGTGCAGGGTGGGGGACCCCTCCCCGGCCAAGGTGTTGGGGTTAGAGGCTGGTCCCTGACCCAAGGGATTGGGGCCCTCCTGCAGCACCCCAAAACACTCCAGGCCCAGCAGGCGCTCCTGCCAGCAGAGGGCAGGCAGCGGCCATGCTCAGCGCGTCCCCTGTCCCACTCTGGGCCAGGCACAGGTGCCCTATGGGCATCCCCGCCCCATGGGCACTCCTGGCCCCAGGGCCATCCCCCCCGCCTTGGGCATCCCCTGTCCCATGAGCATCCCCTCCCCATGGCTATCCCTGCCCTGAGGGCATCCCCCCGCCACAGGCATCCCTCCTCCGCAGGTATCCGCTGCCCCATGGACGTGCCCTCCCTGTTGACATCCCCTGCCCCATGGCATCCCTTCCCCATGGGTGTTCCTGCTCCAAGGGCGTCCCCTCCCCAACGGCATCCCCTACCCCATGGGCATCCCCAGCAGCACTGTTGGCCCCCATGGCCGGGGGGGGGGGGCTGTGCTGGCTCTGCCACCCCCCCCAGTCTACTCAGCCCATGGCCCCCATTTGGGGTTTGGCAGCCTCTGCCCAGTCCCCTCCCGAGGAACAATGGCTGTGGGTTTTGCTCTCATCGCCTGCCTTTGTGCGCTGCTCCTGCTGAGAGCTCTCGGGCAAATTTTCGGGGTATCAGCGGGACTTTCCCTGGGTGCAACTTGTGCCACTGCTTCTCACCCTGCCCCAGGGCCCCTCTGGGAAGAGCCAGGCACCGACGTCTCTCCAGCCCCCCCAGGCAGCCAGCAAGGAGCCCCCTTCGCTCTCCCATCCCCAGCTGCAGCACCCCATCGGCTGCAGCCCCTCCCTGGCCCACCCCCCCCCCCCCCCCCGCGCCCCCCCAGCCGGCACAGCAGGAGTGTAACTGAGGCTCACGGGAGCCAGCAGCCACCTCCAGCCTGAGCCACAGCCACCCACAGGCCGGGGAGGAGGGCAGTTAGCACAACTAACGTCATTTTATGAGGCGAGCATCCATTCTCTGTGACCGAGCAGGTCATGTATTTGTTCCCGTCCCCTCATTCTCAGGCCCTGAAGGTCCTGCGCACCAAGTAGACAAACCAAACAGATTTCTTCTTCCCCTCCCTACCGGCCTCTAGGTTCCTGGGCACCAGGCCGGTTACTCCCTTCCTTACCGGCCTTGAAGGTCCCAGGCACCCGGCCAGCCCGGTGGTGGGGATGACCCTGGCACAGCGCCCCGTCCCCGCTGCCTGCGCGAGCACAGCCCAGCAGCTCCCATCACAACACACCCCGAGGAAGTGCATTTTTTTTAAAATACTTTATTTCTTTTTTTTCTCAATGCTGACATTACAAAAAAAAAAAAAAAAAGAAAAAAAATTACAAAAAAACCCCACTATAAAACATTCTGGTCTCATTGAAACTGAGAAAAACAAAGCAGCTTGCATCTGCACGCTGGCCTGTCTTCTCGCTCGCAGTGTCCATCAGGTTTCTCTATGTCGAACTCCACAGGGACCAGCGGAGGGAACCGGCGGCGTCCCCTTGCCGGCCAAACCGGGCGATTAATTAAGCAGCGCCTAACAGCTCTCCTCACCCCGTATGATACACTGTACAGCTGTACACCCAGCCCCGACGGACGCCCTGCGCTCGCCCCCCCCGCCCCAAAAGACCCCCCGTTTCAAGTCAGTGACTTCTCTTTAAAAAAAAAGGATTCCCGGGGCGGGGGGAGGATATTTTGGCAGGGGTTTTCTCGGCGGTGCTGTGGTGGAAGAGGAGCTGTACAAAGCCAGATCGAACGCGCCTCCCGCTCCGTAGGAGCCCTTTCCCAGGGAAAAAAAAAAACTGGCACGAGGCAGAGTGGGCCGAGAAAGGTAAGAAATATAAAAATTCTCCTGATGGAAATCCAAAGGTTTTAAAAAAATACAGCATTTGAAAACGAAGCCACCAAGCAGACCGCCTCATGCGCCTCCCAGCTCCAACCTGACGCCCAGAAATACCTCCTGAATGAATCGTCCCTATAGAAAAATATATACACGCGCCTTTCTCTTCTTATTAAAAACCCTAAGGTTGAACCCAAACACTAGTGAAGCCCACAGCTCTGCTCACGCTTGGCTCTGCTTTTGCACCCAGACTT
>NW_008796209.1:668298-668815 GCF_000699145.1 Aptenodytes forsteri
GGCTGGATGGGACCATCACCACGTGCTCCATCATTTGGCACAACCGAGGTTCGGTTGTAGACTTGGCACAGGAGAGCGGACCGGGGTCGGACTCGGTACCGCGGTCCCAGGTGAGAAACAGTCCGGCTACGGGGTGGGGGGTGGGGGGGAGGCCAGCGCGGGCGGGAGCGACCGGCACCGCGGTAGAGCCGCGACCCCCAACAGCAGCAACTATCGAAGAGGGGAAGAGGGAAACTAACAGCGGGGACGCCAGATCCTGCGGAGTCCTATTTACACTGCGCCGGACCCCGACAAGTCCAGCCGCTTGTGGGAAAAGTGGCCTGAAAAGCAGGTGACATAAAAAAACCCACAACGTGACGCACGTCCCCGGGCAAAGGGCCCGCGCCGCTCGCTTGAGCGAGGCGGAAAAGCTGGACCTCTGGGGAAAGAATAAAAAGTTTGGCAGCTGGGAGAGCCGTGATGGGCAGGAGCCTCCCCGCTGCTGGAGTAGAAAACGGGCCAAGGGGGACGGATGGGG
>NW_008796209.1:668860-669925 GCF_000699145.1 Aptenodytes forsteri
GGGATTTGGGGAAGGAAAGCGGTGTGAGGGGTTTTTTTTTTTGCATTTGAAAGTGCTGTGGCACCTCTGCTCCGTGCAGGCCAAGTGCTGCGGCACGTGCGTTTGGAGTATTGCTGCTTGGAGGAGAGTCCCCGGGCCCTAGGAGCACGGGAGGTGCTGCTTGAGGATCTGTCTCGTCTGGGGAGCTATTCTGTCCGGGAAGCGGATTTTGAATTCCACGATCAAGTCTCCTCGCTGGCTGGGGGCCTTGGGGAAGGGCAGCCCCTCCCCGCGCAGTCTCTTCACTGTCCCCGGCTTGATGATGTCGTTGCAGGGCAGCGGGATCACCCGCCCGTCGATGGTGGGAATGTTCACGGTGCAGCCGCACAAGGCCTGGGGGGAGAAGAGGGGACACGCCGTCAGAGGGGGCTGACACCCCGAAGCATCCCGACAGCCACACCCTGCCCCCCCCCACCGGCTGCTCCCCGGGTTAAACCGCCCAGCTCCATCTGGGTGATGCCCAAGAGCATGGGCTGGTGCTCACCGGCGCAAGCCCGGGTCTCTGCTGCTGCCAGCCCGGTCTAACCACCATGAACTGGGCTGCAGGAGCCGTGCAGGCGAGGGATGCCCCGGGAGAGGGGTGCTCCAGGCAAGGGGTGCCCCAGGAGAGGGGTGCCCCAGCCTCATGGGGGGAAGGAGCCCCCCCCCCACCTCCTGGGCTCCCCAGGAGGCACCACCAGCAAGCACCCAGCCACCCGCAGCAACAGGACGGGCTAAATTTAGCCCCTTCCCGGCCCCACCGCCTCAGGCAGCCGAAAATCCAGCTGAGATCATCGGATGCCGCCGCGGTTCATCAGCTGTCACCCTCCGGAGCCCCGGCAGCTCTGCCCGGCGCTGGGGGTTATCTATAGCACAGCCCACGTCCCTCCCCCCCCTCCACCAACAGCCCCCAAAAGGTTACGCCGGCGTGGGACGGCGGCGCGGCCGGGGCACAGCACCGAGCTTTCCTAGAAGCCGGGGTCCCGGAGGGGCTGGTCCCCGTCGCCAGTCCCTGTTGCAAAGAAAAGAGCCGGGTTCGTGGGTGCT
>NW_008796209.1:669981-675517 GCF_000699145.1 Aptenodytes forsteri
GCAGGCCGGCCTGCATTAGCCAGCCACGTGACGCGGGAATGCAGCAAGAAAATCCTTCTGTCCTTAAATAACTCAGACAGCTCTGGCGTACACGTGGGCAGGATCGTCTCCAGGCTTTCGGCAAGGGCTGAGGGAGAGGACTGCGGAGCGATGCTTCTGGAAGGGGGGGGGGGGTTGCTGGGGGTACAGCCTCGAGCTTCCAGGCAGGGGGCTGGCTCAGGTTAGCCCCTCCGAGCCAGGGCCTGGGAGTGCCAGCCCTCCCAAAACACCCTGCAAAGGGAGGGGAGGAGGATGCAGTTGCTGTTTCTGGGGTAGAAGGGGGGATTTTCTGCACACCCAGGAAAAGCCTCCGGTGGCAGAGCAGCAACAGGCAAACAGGAGAAACATCTCTTCTTCTCGTGCTGGCCACTGGCTCGGGGCCGATGGCTGCGGCTTCAGTGGCCGAGCCAGGGCTTTGCACCAGGGCGATCGCGGAGGGACCCGTGCCGGAGCCGGCTGGGGTGCTCCGGTGAGCGGAGAGCAGGAGATGGGGCCACCCCCTTGCACAGCTCATCTGTGCGGGGTCTCCTCCTGGGAAGGGTGTCCTCCAGGGATGAGCTTTTCTGGCTGCAGGAGGACATCCATCGCCAGCTCCGTGCGAGCAGCGGGTGCTTGGCTGGATCTCCAGCAGGTTGGGGGGGAACCAAAGGACGATCTCCCCCCATCAGTGCGTTTCTGCCCTGCGCTCGCCCAAGGATGCTGGAGCCCACTGCCATGCGCCAGGTCCATGTGTGCCAGGGAAGGGACATCTCCAGCCGCAAAACGGGAAGGAGAATGGGAACTCCCTACAGGAGCACGTGGACGGGGTAAGCAGAGGGATGCCAGCAGGAGCAGGCGGTAACAGCGAAGGCAGACGGGATCTTAATGTTTCCTTCCTAGAGCCAAGATGCAAGAATCCGAGGCGATCGCTCCTCCGCCATATGTCCCTGTTTTTCATTCTTCTTGCTCAACTTCACTGGCATCTGGGAAACCGGTTGCTGAAGTAACACCAGTAACGGCAGGAGCTGCCCCGCATCCTAGAAAGAGGCTTGGTTTATCCCTAGGGATGAAATCACCCCGGGTTTGACAGCCGAGCGCTGTGCTGCGAGAGCAGAGCTCTATCTCGGTCAGCGCTGGGTCCTCCACCGCTCGCAGCGAAGCCGCCGGGGGGTACGTCGCCACCGCTCGCGTCTCGGCCGGGCGCTGACACGCGGGTGCTTCGAGGAAGGTGACGCCAGGTAAAGGGCGCGAAGCGGGCGGCTGCCGAGGACAGGCGTTGGTGCGAGCCCCTGCCAGCAGCGCTGCCTGAAGGTCTGCCTCCCAGGAGAGGCAGCTGCTGGCGGAACGCTGTCACTCCTCCCTCCCTCGGCCTCCCACTGCGATGCGCGCCTGTAATTTTAGGAAGGGACACTTCCCCGCAGCCCACGGGTCCCTGGGGAAGCCCTCGTACACCTCCGGCTTCCGCAGCAGCCGGGCGGCAAACGCTGCGCACCGCCCCAGCTGGGGGGGGACGCCGCACCCAGCAGGGCCGGGACACGAGGGCTGGGAGGGCATTGCCTCCCCGGGTTGCTCTCCAGAGGGGTCTGTGGGATGGAGGAGGAGGAGGAGGATGCTCTTCCGAGTGCCCCCAGCCCGAGCAGCGGGTGCCTTGCTCCCCGTGGCAGCAGGGTGCTGGCGAGGGGTCTCCGGCAGGGCACCCGCCGCCTGCCAGCTCTGCCTGCTGTGGCACTGTGCTGTGCTGCTCTCGTGGCAGCGGAAAAGACTAAAGCTCAGGCTAAAAAAGGCAGCCTCGCAAGGAGGAAGGGTGCAAGGAGAGCACCCAAGGCTACCACTGTATGCTCAGGTGACGAAGAGGTTGCGCTCCGTCACATACTGAGGTGGTGGCACATGGAGTCAGGGAGCTCCCGGCATCTGCTCGTGCTCCAGAGCACTTAAAGTACTTCTTCTCACGGAAGATAAAAGTATCACCCTGCCCTGGCAAGCAGCAGGCTGGGGATGGCAGCCAGGCCGGCAGCTCCCCGAGGATGCCCAGCACGCTGGGTTTGCGGTGGGGGAGGACAGGGACCAGAAATTCCAGCTCAAAGAGACGAGGAATTTGCCCGAACCAGCAATTTTCCACTTTGCGACCGCATTGTGCAAACCAAACGCCAGCACACGCGCCTTGCTCATGGAGATCGCAGGCACCCAGCACCAGCACTTCTGGTGCAACAGCACGTGGGGCCGGAGCAGGTTTCTCCGCTTGCCGCTCAACGGGCAACTCCAGGCCAGGGTCCCTCCAGCCTGAGCAGCGCATGAACTTGGGCTAACGTGGGCTGGACATCAGCACAGCCAGCTGGGGGTTAATTTTACGGATAGGGGAATGCACAGAAGGAAACATCTGAGATATGGCACGCACGGCTCCATAAATAAGGCAGCCTCTCCCCCCGAGTATTTCTGGAGCGGCTGGCGGAGCCAACCACCGCAGGAATAAACCTCCTCACTTTGCACTGCGAAGGAAATTCAACTCCTGAGTCTGCAGCTTAACTTGAGCTGAGTTTGCTCCAGGAGCACCGAGCTCCGTCTGACCCACGTGGCTGCTCCTTGCCCCCAGCACACCTGGTCACAGCCCCAGCTGGGACGCAGAGCCATCGCAAAGCTCTCCCGACCGGCTGGCACACTAACGAGCTGACGTTTCCCTACCTCAGGTCTGGCCCGTTGAGCTTATTTCTATTAAATGCATTTGAGAACATAAATCTGTCTTAGGAAAAAAAAAAAAATCAGCTCATTAAGAAGACAGACAGCGTCTACAGTCTGAAAGGAACATCAAATGGCAGCTGCCAAAAACGTCAATGTTAAATGCAGCTGCCAGCTGGGATTTATTAAAAGGTAGTTATACAGCAGCGGCGGCGAACGGCACATCTTGTACTGGGGTAATCTCCCTTTCCTCTCCCACCTTCGCGCAGCTTGCTGGCTCTGATGCTTCCAGCCCCGCCGTGACCTCCAGGACTGGCAGCCTGGATGCGCTGGGTTTTGCTCACTGCCCGAGAATTTCCTCTGCTTGGTTCTTTATCTAGGAAAGCCAGGACCAAGGAAAACAGCTAAAGCCTTGCTCAGCAAGGGCAAGGTACCAGCGCGTGACCCTGCTCTCCGTCCGTGGGGAGAGGCACCCGGCGCTACCCCGGGCGGTGCCTAAGCCACAGCAGGCTCGGCTACGAGAATGAGTAGGGACCAGACTCATGCCAGCAAACTGGGGTTTTCCCTTGTTCCTATGGAGGACCTGGGCTCTCTTCCATGTGTGAATACCCTGCGCTAAAACAGAAGGACAAGACCTATGGGGAAGGCAGAAAATGGGTAAATACCACCTGTATTGGATCAAGAAGCAAGGCGCGTTCAGCAGGGACCGCAGCACCTGTGTCCTACACCCAGCACGGAGGTTGAGCACCTCCAAAACCAAGCACGATTTGGCCTCTGTGCTCCTCTCTGCAGAGGTCTTTGCTAGTGTCTCTCGTAACCTACCTGGTCCTTCCCCATCGGCGCAGGACAAGGACTGACTCCCGTCTTGACCCCACCCGCCAACGACCCAGCGCCACCTCCCACCCCGTGGGATTTCCCACCCATACCCACCTCTTTAAGACTGATGTTTGCCGTGTAGACCACGTTCGTCCCGTCCCTCTTGAAGTGCGAGTGAGGCTTGTCCTTGAGGATGAAGACGATGTCAGCAGGGATGTTGTCCGGGGTGGCATCCCCTTCTTTGGGGAATGTGATTTTGGTTCCCTCCTTCCAACCCCGTTTGATGACGATGTTTAGGATCTTGTCCTCAGTCCGCATGGTCCGGCCATCAGCGTTGAGCCTTCTGCGGGTGATCTTCATCCTCTTGGTGGAGCCGTGGTAGATCTCTTCCAGGGACACCTTGAGCTCATGGATGACGGGTGGGTCTTGGACCTTCCTCCGCGTGTGCAGGGACTCTTGGTGCCGCCGGTGAACCCCGTTAATGCCGTTGAAGCCAAACCGGCCAAAGGCACTGAAAGGGTCATCATCGTCATCGATATCCATGTCTTCCTGGTCAAAGCCATTGAACACCCGGGAGCGGCTGCTAGCGAAGAAGATGTCGAAAGGGTTGGAGCCTCCGAAGAAGGACGCGAAGGTGGCATGGGGGTCTCCGTGGAAGGTGTAGTGGAAAGTGTTCCCTGAGCCACCTGAAGAGCCACCTCCAGTTTTGAGACCTGGAAGAGAAGGGGGAAGACGAGACATGAACACTGCCCGCCGGTGGACGCTGTGCTGGGACCGCACCTTCCAGGCGGGAGCGTGGTCTCTGCTGGCTCCAGGCAGCCCCCCCAGCATCTCCCGGGGGCGCAGGTCACCCCCACCAGCCCAGCCACCTGCAGAGAGCATGGACCAGGAAGGCACCACCTCAACCCATGACACACAGTCCTGCCCATACACCCAGCAAGCTCCATCTCAAAAGCTCTTCAGGTTTTGTCCCCGCTACCCCTACTGAAGTGCTGCTTTGGTTCTCTCCACCCAGCTCACGGCCTGTCCATTTAAATCATTTCCCGACCAGCCCATCTCCACGTTTCCCCACGGGCAGGCTCCCTTCTGCCCCAACAGCCCCCGTCTCTCGGGCTGCACCGACGGCCATGGTCCAGGAGCATCACGCCCAGCGGGTGAGAACAGGCTTTGAGCTCAGCGAGCGACCGTGACTCTGGGTGGCAGAGCAGGTGGGGGGTCAGCAGACCTCCAGGTCGGCACACAGCTCCCCGCACACACACTGTACAAAATGCCAGGTAAGCTCAAGATCTGGATCTTTTGGCAACCATTCCCATGGGAGACTCCCCTGCCAGGTCCCAGGCTGAGCCTGACGTCACTGCAACACCCCCCCCTCCCCCCCCCCCCAAGTCCCAAGCAGCCAAGGCACATGGCAAGCGGGCCCCCAAAGAGGTCACACACACTCTGCAAGGCTAATTTTGACCAGGAGGGGCTGGGGAGGGTTAAGCCAAGCCTAGCTCAAGGACTATTTTCAGGGCACGCCAGTGACAGTGAAGGGCTATTTCTGACACGTGCCAGCCCCCCGCAGCAAGAGACAGGAGGGGGACAGGCACAGAGCGGGCACGCCTGGGGGTCTTTTCTGACCGATGGAGTTAATGCTCTGTGTGGGTGGAGGGGCTTTTGCTTCGCCTCGCTCACCCCAGCGTGTGGGACCCAGGAGCCCCTTGAAATGCCGATCCCCAAGACACGTTGCTCCAAAAACAAGGCATCTGATGGGAAACGAAAGGTGCAGGGGACCACGGACCGCGACTGGTCCGACGGAGTTTGGCTTTGCCAGGACTCCCCGTCCCGCTGCGACGAGGGGGCGATTTCGTCAAATCCCCGGCGAGCCCCCATCGCTAACAGACTGTACGGCCAGGAGGTTTCACCTTTAATCCCGTGACGCCAGCCTGAGCGGGGTCCGATTTCGGGCGCCTCTGGGGAAAGGCTGCTTTCCCACTCGAGACAGCCTCTTCTCCTTTTACGCCACAGCAAATCACCCTGCCTCGGTGTG
>NW_008796209.1:675843-676895 GCF_000699145.1 Aptenodytes forsteri
CCGCTTGGTTTCAAAACAAGGACCTATTACTTAAATTGGGAAAAGCTTTGAATCCTGTAGGTCAGCCTGCACCAGGGAGGACAGCGGGACCGGCGCCCAAATGCGGGGGGGAATGTGGGGAAAAGGGCAAAAATCCCTCCTCCGCTGGGATATGTAGGTCAATTAAAGGGCTGCTAACGAATTACCCCCACTGTGACCCAGGAGGTGAGCTCCTTCCACTTCCATCGTCTCAGCCGGCTGCCGGGGTTCTGGGGCAGAGGGCAGGGAGAGCCCGGCCATCCCAGGAAGCAGGCCGGCGGGCTGGAAACGTGGAGCAGCCCGGGGAGGAGCGGGATGAGAGGCGATTTCTGGCACCCGCGGAGCCTTTGCTCTCCCCGGTTCTGCGGCTACCAGCCCCGTTTCAGGGGCAGGCATGAACCACGGGGACAACTCCGTGCAAAAACACTCCCTTGCCTATAAAAACCAACTTGGACCCAGCACCCCCACCTCTGAGCGGGCAGCGCTCGTCCCCTTACCTTCCTCCCCGTACTGGTCGTAAACGGCTCGTTTCTTGGGGTCGCTCAGGACATCGTAAGCCTCCGCGATCTCCTTGAACTTCTCCTCGGCACTGGGGTCTTTATTCTTATCGGGGTGATACTTCAGGGCCATTTTTCGATAGGCTTTCTTGATTTCATCCTCGTTGGCGCCGGACTGGATGCCCAAAATCTTATAATAGTCCTTCCCCATGACGGCGACGCTGCCGGGAGCCGAGTACTTATTCCTGAAAGCAGAAAGACAGCTCTCCGTAGGGCGAATATCGCACTGGGGCAGCCGGGAACGGGACCGGCAAGCACTTATCACGGAGCCGATGCTCCCCGCGTCCCACCGGCCAGCAGCACCAGAGCTGGCTCAAGTCCACGCTTCCCACCGGAGGTCAGAGCCCCAGCGCCAGGACGTGCCCCGGCTCCGGTTTTACCCCCCCGAGCCCCTCGGCGGGGACGGGGAGACTCATCTCTGAGGCTGATGGGGAGAGGGAGAGCCCGAGCCGGGGCACGGCGTTATTATAGGGGCCA
>NW_008796209.1:676952-680006 GCF_000699145.1 Aptenodytes forsteri
CCCCCCCCCCCGCCAGCTCTCTCCCAGCTGGGGTCCCGGCACGGGATTCGGGGTGATGACAGCAGGTTTTTGGAGGCTGAAAGCGGTAGCAGGGACCATGCTGCCGCCTTCACCTTAAAGGAACTTCAAACATTTTGTTCCTGAAAGCAACTGGCATTCAGCTGGAGATAAGCGCCTCCGGCGTGTCAGAGCCGTAATTTGTATTTAGCGAAGAGAGAACGAAGCCGTTAGACAGAAACATCTTGTGATGGTGGGAGGGCTTTTTTATTTTTTTGTTTAAAAAAAAAAACAAAACCCCAAACCACAAAACACTTTCTAGCCTGACTTGCACTCCCCGAGAGCCTTCAACCGCATCCTGCAGTAAGCCAGACACCCAGGGCTCGCTCCCTCCGTTGCGCGGGGGCCGAGGCTGGGGCCATGCCTATACTAAGGCATGGAAAACCTGGTGGCCGTAACCCAAGGAAGGAAAAGGACGGGTGATTAATTCATCCCCCCCGTCACGCCGCCGGAGCCGCAGAGACCCAGAGAGCAGGCGGAGCAGCCGGGAGGGCAGCTCCTCCGGGCAGAGGCTGAGCAAGCCCCACGCTCCTCCAGGGACGCTTCCCGCTGCTCCTCAACCTTCGGATGTTCGACAGTGAGCTCCCATGTCCCCCCAGCCTGGCCTGCCCCCCCGCCTCGCACAGGGCGGCTCGGTGCTTGCTCCCGGCCCTGCTCTTCTCCAGGTGTTGCCCCAGCAGACCCCCCCCTCTCCGTTAAGCCCTCCTGCTCCCGTCCTGCTCCCCGCCACCCTCCGGCTTCCACCCCGCCCTTGCTCCAAATGCCCCTGGGCAGCCCCAGCCCATCGTGCCCCTCCAGCAGGAGGGATTTCTGCACGGGCTGTGAGCCTCGGCCCTTTCCTTCACCATCGTACGAGTTACCAGATGTTCCCGGAGGCTCTACCCGTAAGCTCCCAGTGGAGGTCACGGAGGGACCCCCCCCTCCCCGACCACAGCAGCTCAGGTGGGGGTGGCCGGGCACCCCTGGGGTGCGCATCCACAGCGCTGCCCTGAGCTCCTGGCGTCCGCCCCAAGCATCCGAGGCTTGCCTTGGGGTCACGCCTCAGGCAATAACCCCTCTGCAGCTGGGCCGCTGCTACGGGGGGTTGGAAATCGGCCACCTTGATTCAAACTGCCAACTTCTGCTCTTTTTTGCCCCAGCCACGGAGCAGGTCCTTTGCTGCAGGTGGGGAGGGGGGGCTAAGGCACCCAAGGCACGGACCTCTGAAGGATGCAGCGAGGGAAGACGGGGGCACCCACGGACACACGAGACAGCCCGGGGGGGGGTACGACACAGAAGAGGTGGGAGAAGGTCCCTGGGGGTGTAAAGAGCATCTGACAGTGTCTCCGGCGGCAGCTCCTGGATGCCAGCATGTTTCTGTACCAGCTCCCGCGCGCAGAGCTGCCGCCGGCACCCAGCCCACACGGGCGCTGGGGGATGCTCTGGTCCCTGCCCACCTCTGCCTCCCCGTCCGCCCTCCCCCCGGGGCCGGGGAGGGCTGCAGGAGACCCCAGGCGAGCGATGGGGGGAGAGGTGAGAGGTAAGCTGCCAATCCGCCCTGCCAAAGGTCACCCCGACGCCTCCCGTCCCCACGGCAGCCGCCGGTGCGGGGCAGGGGCTCCCTGCGACCAGCACCAGGACCTGGACCAGGATTTGGCCCCCGTCTGGATGATGCCAACCCTCCTGCAGCGAGGGCAAGCCAGGCGGCGCTGAAGACAACCCCGTCACACCCCGGCTCCAGGGACGCGGAGGTGGCAAACCTTCAATTGTCCCCTCTGGGGACCACAGTGTCCGGCTCCGACCCCACACAGCCCAATCTGACGGCACCATCGGGACCCCCCCTCACCCGGCCGAAACCCCACGGCGCTTCCCGTGAAAATACATCCCCTCCCGGCAAAACACTGTCACCCCCCGCAAGATCTCTGGTCTTGACCGCCGAGGGGTCTTTGGCCGGGGTGGGGGTGCCCACCAGGGATGCTCTCCCAGCCGGGGACCCCTTCAGGCTCAGACCCCCAGCCGGGCTCAGGGAGGGGGGAATTTCTGTACCGAAACGCATCCCCGTGCCGCGGTTTACCGTGCCGGTGAGGACCAGCCGCCGGCGGGTGACCCGGTGGGTTAAGGCACGCTCCGGAGGCGACACTCACATGCGCGATGATGGTAAAACACGACTCTGTCCCCGCAGAGCCTCCCTCCCTCCCACCTCCCGGGGATCAGCTGCGCCTTGCCACCGCTCCTCTCCCCCTTCTGCTCAGTCATCCTCTCCTGCCTTCCCATTTAACCCCCTCGGGAGCGGGAGCAGAGGGGGAAGGTGCCGCAGGGCGGGTTTCAGGCGGGCAAAGCCATTCCTGCATCTCCCCCCCCCAAACCCGGACGCCTTCGGACAAGCCACGGCCACCCGGCCTTGGAGAAAACTGCAAGCATCCCCCGGCCCCGCCGAGCCAGCCCAGCCTCCGTCCTCCTCTTGCAACCACACACGGGAGAGGAGGAGAAGAAGAAAAAAAAAAAAAAAATTAAATCTTTGTTCCGGCCCCACACATGACATCAGCCCGTGCAACCGCTGGGCGAGCGCGCCAGCTGAATAGCGATCGTTTGACATAATCCCTCCGCTCGACAGTCATCTAAGGGAACAAAGCCACCCCGGCAGCGGCACCGGGGAGACTTTCTCCCCCCCCCCGCATCTCGGGGTGCAAGGTCACCGTGGGACGCCGGGGACGGGCACCGACGGTTTAACGAGGACGCGAGGTCAAGAGGCGGAAACCCACTTACCGAAACTTTACGAACACATTCAGAGTCCAAGCCGTCATTTTTAAAGGCTCTAGTTTTATTTTGAACATCGCGGCTGTCCGCAGGTGCCGGCAGGTGCTGTGTGCCCGGCCGGGAGGCGCCGGAGGGTGGCAGGAGGACGGCGGAGAGAAAGGTGCCGGCTCGTGCCGGGGATGCCGCCGCCCAAAAAAATTGGTGGTGGGGCGTCGACACGGCGCTGCCCGCTGCCATGCTCTGGTGGCAAGCCTCCCCTCC
>NW_008796209.1:680271-680535 GCF_000699145.1 Aptenodytes forsteri
CCCCCCCACAGCGCCCGCCGAGGAGCAGGGAGCGCAGCCAGGAGCCCCCCGGCGTCCCCAAAAACGACTTTGCTGACGGCCGGGGCTCCGCACCCGCCAGGCGAATCGGGGAGGGAGAAAAGTAGGGCGGCGGTGATGAGGAAAAAAGTCACGTTAACCAATTTGCACCTCCCCAGCTTTCCCCTTCGGATGCGCGGGGGTCCCTGCATCCCCCGCACCGGGCGCCGGTCCCACAGCGGAAGGGGCCCGACCGCCCCGCCCCCA
>NW_008796209.1:681714-682822 GCF_000699145.1 Aptenodytes forsteri
ACCTGTGTGGGGAGGGGTTCACCCCTTCCCCCGGCCCCCCCCAGCTCCGCTCCAGTGCACAGCCCCACAAGGGTGCTGGCCCCTGCCTGGGGTGACCCCTCGACACCCCTCCAGCCCCACTGCGACCCACCGTCTGCCCCAAGGGGGAAGCGGGTTAACCCTTTCCTCCCCCCCCCAGCTCTCCTGGGGGACGCTGTCACCTCGATTGGGGACAGGGGTTAACCCCTTTCTTGCTGGTTCCTCTGACCCCATTACTGTTACCTGTGGGCAGGGGGTGGGGGTGGGTGTAACCCGTCCTCACCACCCAGTTCAGCCCCACTGGGATACACTGGTGCCCCCAACTCCCGCCAGTGTTAACCCCTTCCTGGCCACACCACACAGCTCCAACAGCAGGAGGGGAGAGAGGGGTTAACCCTCACCTCACCACCCTCTCCAGCCCCATAGGGATGTACTACAGCCCCACGGAGGGGTTTAACCCCTTCCTCCCAGCCCCACTTGGATGCACTGTTACTGTTATGAGGCAGGGGGATTAACCCCTTCCTCCCACCCCCTTCAGACACACGGGGACACCCTGTCGCTAGGTAGGGCAGAGCAGTTAACCCTGGCCCACAGCCCCACCAGGAAACCCTGTCACCCCACGGGGGCAGAGGTGCCAACCTCTTCCTCCCCTGCCTTCAGCCCCACAGGCACGCCCTGTCACCCCATGGGGGCAACGGGGCTAGCGGCTAGCCTCCGTTCCCCACCCACGAAGGGGCAGAGGGGCTAAGCTCCCCTTCCCAGCCCCACAGCGAAACCCTGTCACCCCATGGACAGAGGGGCCGATCCCACCAGCCCCACAGGGACACCCGGTCACTTCATAAGGTAGAGGTTTAACCCCCCCATCGGGACAGTGGGTCACCCCACTGCAGAGGGGCTGACCCCCTCAGCCCTATAGTGACGCTCTGTCACCCCACGGGGCGGGGGGACTGACCCCCCAGCCCCATAGCGATGCCCTGTGTCACCCCACGGGGCGGGGGGACTGACCCCCCCCAGCCCCATAGCGATGCCCTGTCACCCCACGGGGCGGGGGGACTGACCCCCCAGCCCCATAGCGATGCCCTGTCACCCC
>NW_008796209.1:684789-685154 GCF_000699145.1 Aptenodytes forsteri
GCGGGAGGAGGCAGCGGCCCCCCCCGGGGTGCCAGCGCGTTTGGCGAAGCGGTTTGGGGTCAACCTGTGGACATGGTGGCCTCGGGTGGCGGGATGGGGGGAAAGGTGCGAGAAACGTCCCTTGGGGTTAAAAGGCCATTAAGCAAATTCCTGGACGGAGCAACCCGCCCAGGGCCGGCGACCCCGGGGACGGTCCTTCTGGTGTGGGACATCCCCAGGCGGCAGGAGCGAGCGGCACGCTGCGTGCCCCCGAAGCTTCAGCTCTTTCCCGAGGCTTTGGCCGTGGCGTGGGTCTCTCTCCCAGGGAGGATGCGTGGGGGGGGACGGACGCGGGACGGACAACCGCGGCCCGGGCTGTTTTTCTG
>NW_008796209.1:685508-686176 GCF_000699145.1 Aptenodytes forsteri
CGAGAGCAGCGCCCACGCATTCGGTGCTGTCTCTCCTTCCTGCCGGTTCCCATCCTTGGAGATGCCGCCCGCCTTTTCCAGCAGCCTGAGCTGCAGGATGAGGAAAGGGCTGCAAGAAAAAAAATCCATGCTTGGGGGTTTTTTGGTTTTTTTTTTTGTGTTGGGTTAATGCCCCGTTCCCCGCCTGCTGCTGTCCTGTCTGTGGTCTGAGGTTGATGCATCTCCGAGGAGGTGCTGGTGGGTCCCCTTCCAGCTCAGGCCTGGGTCTCAGCTCCTGCTGAAACTGCTGCCCGTGCAGGCGAGCCCTGTCCCGAGGACACGGGGACCTTCCTCCTCGGGGCTCAGCCAGCCCCTGGCCCGTCCCCCGAGGAAACCACCAAACCCGAGCGGCTCTCGCCAGCTCCCGGTCACCCTGACTTTGTCGGTAGCCCCAGCGTGCAGCGGGCTTGTGAGCACGGGATAATCCGGATGGGAACGGTCCCCAGAAGGTCTCGTGCTCCAAGCAGGGTCAGCCACAAGGTCAGAGCGGGCCGCTCGGGGCTTCATCCAGGCTGACCTCAGAAACCCCCGAGGACAGCGGCAGGACTGGAAGAGCTTGTTCCAGCAGCATCTCCCACGTTCCCCGTGGCGCTGCGTCTCGCCAGCCCCTGCCCGGCCTCCAAGGGCAC
>NW_008796209.1:686611-691346 GCF_000699145.1 Aptenodytes forsteri
GTTTCGGGCGTTGCGGGGCAGACGCAAGCGGCTCTGCGTGGCAGAGGGCAGCAGTGCGTGGGAGCGCTCGGTCCTCTCCAGTCCCCTGCTGCCCCCACCTGTGCTCGGGCTCTGCTGGAACGGCCAAAACCTGAGGGCAAGAGTGAGCGGGAGGAAAGGGCGCTGTGTGGGGATGCTGCAGTGGTTTTTTTGGGGCAGAGCCTGGGGAAGAGCAAGGCTCCACCCGGCAGATCCTGCCTCTGGACACCTCAGTTTGGCCTGACCTACCCCGCCGGCTCTTGCCCTGAAACACCAACACACGGGTCTAAACTGGGCATGCAGAGCGCGTGGGCTGGGAAAGCCCCTCGTGGGAGCCGTCTCTGCAAGCCCCCTGTCCGAGCAGGTGGAAGAGGAGAGGGGGTGTCCCCACCCCGACGTGCGAATGCTGGAGCGTGGCAAGTTGTCCCCGCTTGCTGTGGGAATCGGCAGCAGACATGGGACTGGAATCCGGAGCGTCTGGAGTCTGGTTGGGATAGTCCCCGGCCAGGCAGGGCGATGGTAGCTGAGAGCCGGCAGCACCCCGGCAGCCCCTGGCATCCTCCTTGCTACCCACCCGTGACCTCACGCGTCGCCCCTGGAAGGGAGGCCAGCCGTGCCGGCGAGCCCGAATAGCATCGGTGCGCCCCTGGGGACCCGTCTGCACGTGGAGGACACGCGCTGAAGTTTGGCTTGGCTCCATTTCAGCTTCCAGCCTTTGCCCTGCTTTCCTCAGCAAAGGCGTCCTGTAGCGCTTGGTGGTTTCTCCTGGGGATGGCTCTCTCCAAGTTATGTTTTAACCGAGTTATTTCTAGTCTGCATTTGGGTGCCAAGCGCACTGAGCTCTTCTAGTCTCTCCAGCCACCCCATCATTTGGGGAATTTTGCCCTTGAAACACATCCCGAGTCCCTGCTTTCCGGGGCAGGGGCATCCGCGGGTGTTCCCGGCAGGGATGCTGGCCCTGAAGGTGACAGCTGGAGGTGGGTGGTGTCCGGGCTGGAGACAAGCCCTGCTGCATCTGTTGGGAGTGTGTCCATCTGATGCTTTTCCTTTTGCAGATCTGCCTGGCATCTAATCCTTAATTTGCCAGATGAGCTGACAGCGGCAAGATGCGATGGGTTCATCGGGACACAAAGTGGTACCCAGTTGACTGCCGTAGGAAGCTTAATACCTCTCTGATGCTACCAAATCTGTGACCTCTGAAAAATAAAAAATGACCCGGGGGGTTGTCTGGCAAGGAGAGTTTTCTGAAAGAACAGGCTGGCTTGCCTTTATTCTGGTCTTGCCTCTTCTCCATTGCCTCCCAAACCTTCCCTGTGACTGCCCTGGCCCGATGGCAGGTGGTGCTCAGAGGGATGCAGGCGACGTTATGCTGGGGGCGGAAGAGTCCACTGGTGCCGCAGCGGTGCTGGGTCGCTTCCCTCCCTACCCGCAGCCCATAGCTACTAACCCCTCTGATTTTGCTGCTTCCATCTCCTTGGTCCAGCGGCATTATGGATGGTGGGTGGGTAAAGCCATAAAGATCCCTGTACAGAAGGAGACGGGAAAGGAGGAAGATTTCCAAGCACCCGCTCTGGAGTGCTGGAGGATGCTGAGGTGCCCCAGTCTCGTCTTTGCAAGCAAAAGCTTTGCCTGGAGCTTTTCGTCAGGAGCCTGGGACACCAGCCAGTGTCGAGGTTGAACTGGGAGGGGATGCGGTAGTGAGTGAGCTGGGGATGCTGGCAGGGGCTGGCTGAGCATCTCGTGCCCCGGCTGGAGGCCGGAGCAAGGATGCTTTTCCTCTCTGCCCGCTTCTTGCTCGGAGGCAGAGTATGGGAGATGGGGCAGGGGGTGGTGGTGATGCGTGAAGTGGCCAGCGGCTAACAGTGTGTTAACAGGTCACCATCTGCGAGTCAAGCAGCTTTCTCATATGCCTCTGGCCCAGAGGGCAGTCCTTGGAGGTTTCTGTTTAACCTGGTCTCCCTGGGCAGCCATCACCGTGGTATCTGGGCACATTCGTCCTCTCCTGCCTGGCAGACGTGTCTGTAGTGGCTTCTCTCTGCATGGGTTTTTGCTGGATGCATTGCCCTGCTCCTTGGGGAAAGGAGATTGGTCTTGCCCAGGTGGCCTCGAAGGCGTCCACTACCCTGCTGTCCTGCTCCTCCCGTGCTTGCTCGGGATGAAATGGGGCTCCCACTCATCACCCGCATCGCTCAGGTCTGGCGGCAGCACTTGGGCTCGGGGCTGTGCTTGCCACATCCTCCTCTGTAACGCTGGCTCGAGAGGACACCCCGAGAGCAGAGAGAGCCCCGTGCTCCCCTCTCGACCCAGCCCGAGGGACAGGGCAGGGGGGTTGGCCATTCCCC
Source organism: Aptenodytes forsteri (assembly GCF_000699145.1). Classification (NCBI taxonomy): domain Eukaryota; kingdom Metazoa; phylum Chordata; class Aves; order Sphenisciformes; family Spheniscidae; genus Aptenodytes; species Aptenodytes forsteri. The sequence continues at coordinate 688,972 of NW_008796209.1, forward strand.
AGCACCCACCAACGCTTTCCAGCAGCCCTGTGCGCCGGGGCTCCAGGGAGGCCAGATCCCTGGGGTGTCCGGAAGCCCTGCACAGCTGGCCAGCTGTGGGGTCACATCTGGAGTGTTGGGGCTCTAATTCGCAAAGCCACATCCCGTTGCCCACAGTGAGGATTGCAGAGAGGATTCAGCCTGGCACGCGGTGCCCAGAGCTGCTGTGGGGCACCGAGATAAAGCCGGTCATGGTTGTCTCTGGCAGGACCACCGCCAAGCAAATACATCTGAGCCTGGTCAGGGATGGCGGTGGGTTAAGGTGAAAGCGAGACTTTGCAAACCCCACCTTCCAATTTGCTGGAAGGGAGGGAGCAAAGAGGGAAAAGTTACAGTGCCGCGTAATTAGGCAGCAGAGGAGGAGAGCAGCAGCATCTCCGTGTGAGAAGGGGCTGGGATAATTAACGCTCAAGAAAATAGAGCCCCAAACTAATTCCCCGCTTTGCTTCAACCTTCAGTAAGGGCGGCGGCACTGAATGTGCAGCCCAAAGGAGAGTGGGGAGTGCGAGGGAGGCGGGGAGGAGAAATTGCTGCTGCTGGAGGGGAACGAAAACACGGAGCGTTCAATGTGCCGGCCCTGGGGAGAGGGGCTGGGCTGCGCCACGGGCCCCGGGATTGCTGCCGCACACTGTGACGGTGGCAGGGCTCCTCTTCGGCAAACCACCGTCGTTAAAGCATTGCTCAGGCTGGAGCGGTATTGAACGACCTGTGTTCGTGAAGGAGGAAGGGCAATCTGGGCAGATACAAGCCCTTGCGTCTGGTCTCAAATTCTAGATAAGGTTGAGGACAAATAAGAATATTCAAAGTCAAATGGGAAGAGCAGCCACCGAGGGGGCGGGTAGGGACAGGGTGCAGGCTCTGGGCTGCGGGCGCTGATGCTTTTGCTTCCTCGAGGCGTGTGGTCCGGTGCCTGCATCCCCGGGTCATGCCAACGTGAGCAGCAGTCCCCACTGCAAGAAACCCTCCCTGTCCAATGCAGACCTCCGCACGTGTCTTCAGCAGCGATTAGAGGGGGGAACCGAGCTGGAGGCCCGTCCTGCGGGTCCTGGGGTACCTGCAGGTACCTCAGTGTTTCCCTCCTGTACAAGGGGAGGGAGAATAGGACCAGGGACGTGTCGTGACAGCTGACTGTCCTGGATGCCTGGACCTGTGACCTGCCCGCCAGCTCGGGAAAGGGACCCTGGCCAGGGCGCGATGCCGCGCTCGCGGGTGCTGCCACACGCCGTGCCGGCTGCCGCGGCGGCACCGCGGCTTGGTGCTGCGGGGAGGCTGCCAGGTGAGGGGGCGGGGGGTGGAGATGGGATGTTTTCTCAGGCACCTCGTGGGGCTTAAAAAAAGAAGTCATTCTAGGAAAAGAAATGAGCTGAATCCGCTCCATCTCCCCGCTCGGTGCGGTGACTTGTCCCACACTCGGCTGGAGTTACTTAAGGACGCGCCGGCAGAGAGGGGTCATGCCGGGGAGCCGGCAGGCAGGGAGGCAGGCTCGGGGCAACGCTCGTGCATCGCGTAGTGTGCCAGGCGTGTGCACACGCGTGTGGGCAAGTGCTGCAGCTGCCTGGGGTTGCATGCAGGCGTGTGCTACGAGCCTGCACGTCCCAGGGGAGCGTTTGCCATGTGACAACCCCGGGCCAGACCTTCCAGCTTAGAAAGGTTTCTGTCCATGCACATCCATCCCACGTGGATGTGGCACTGGGCATGCACACATTGCATGCCATGCACATGCATGTCCCCCATGCCGTGCATGAGCTGTGTCCTGCACGGCCCCTGCCAGGTCCTGCTCAAGCTTTTGGGGGTGGAGGGACCCGTCTGGCCACGGTAAGGAGTTTTTGCTACAGCAGCATCCCCTGTAGAAGGGTCTCCTCCAAGCCGTGGGGAAAAACGCGGCGGGGAGTGCTTATGTGCGTGCTAAGGGGGCATCTCCCACATGAGAGTCTCTGGATTTGGGACCAAAAAGTGGCAGGGGGGCTTCCCCCCCCCAGGGAACGTGGGTCACACCACCACGCCATGAAAGGGGTCGCACGCAAAATTTACTTACTCCAACCGAGGTTCCCCCACCTTGCAGAACTGGGGTTCGCATGGAGGGACATGCATGGGTGTGGACTGTGCTTGCATTTCGGAGCGGATGGTGAAGAAGGTGGCTGGGGGGGGGACGACATTCCTGAAGGGCGCAGGGGTGGGCGCACGCGTCTGCCGCACATGCCTCCCCGCGTGTACGCTTGCATGTACGGGCAGAGCTTCCGGAGAGGGTGAATGAATGAGGCAATTCACTATTTCAGCACTGGCTCTGGTGAGGCTTTTCCTTTAGAGGCAGGCGTGGGCTCCTGCCTGCGTTTGCG
>NW_008796209.1:691653-697137 GCF_000699145.1 Aptenodytes forsteri
GTCCCCAGCAGACGGAGGGACTGGCTGCAGGAAGAAGCCCTTAGCAGCCAAAAAGCAGAGGGACCATTTTCCTGTGTCTCCCAAATTCATGCTCCTCAAACCAGGTGTTTGCTCTGGGAGAGGTAAGAGGGGGGTGTGGGGTCCCCCCGCCCAGGGGACCTGCAAGGGACACCTGCATGTCGGCGCAGCTCCCTGGGTGTCGGGACCTGCAAGACCTGGGCTGAGACCCACCAACTCGTCTCATGCCATACTGGGCGATGGGGAGAGAAGGAGATGAGGCCGGCGGGGCCCGTCGTGCCCAGCACCCGCAGCCCATTGGAGGTGCCGGGGGGAGACGGGGTAGCTTTGCCGCTCCGGGAAGCAGAGGGACGGCCGGGGCAAGGGGGAGTCCGCCCGACATTTCTTCTCCCCTCTGGCAGCCGCGTTGCCATGCCAGTAGCGCCGTTGCCATGCCGGTACAGCCGTTGCCATGCCGGTACAGCCGTTTCCATGCCGGTACTGCTGTTGCCAGGCTACGCTGAGAGTGTTGGAAGAGGATGTCGGGTTGCTTTGAGGATGAGGGAGATGGGAGATGAAGCCGGGGTGATGCCGTGTCCTCTGAATCCCACCTCGCTGCCAGCCCAGGGACCTGCCGGGTACGGGCTGGCTTGGGGGGGCCAGGAGGTGACAGAAGTGTCATTGCCCGTGGGAGCTGGTGTGATGGGCGGCAGCCCCCAGGGCTGGGTCCTGTCAGGTCGCTGGCCTTGCGGCGATCCCCTGGCATGGCTCAGTGCTCAGGGCGCTGGAGGGATGACCTGACAGCAGCCTGGTATGTCCATGGTGGCGTTTTAGCAACCGGATTTATAAAGTCGTGAAATAGAGAAGCCAGGATTATTTGACAAGCCCCGTTGAACACATGGGCCTGGAATCGTGCTGGGTTGTAGCCCCTTCCTTAACTTCCTTTCCTGCACCATCCTGGACCGTGGTCCTGCTCTCCTAGCCTACAGATGTTCAACTGGCGGGGCTCATAGCCAGCCTCATCCCCACTCCCTGACCGTAACATACACACTTCAATTCTGCACCGTTGAAGCGAGCCAGAGACCCTTGAGGCACTCCTGGCTGCAAGTTTCAGGGGCTTTCTAGGTTAGAAATGATGCTCCCCTTGCAAACATCCTCCTGGGCTGGAAGGTCCGGAGGGCAACGCAGGTTCCTCATCTCTGCTCCCCATGCACGGAGCAGCCTGCAGGCTCCCACAGCTTCACACGCCAGGTGGGTTGGGATGTTTGTGGCCCAGTTACACTGCAAAAATCTTTGCAGAGCGGGGAGAAGAGTTGCAACCTGCAGGTCAACGAGGCAGGGTGGCCCAGCTGAAGTATCGGCAGGAGTTGCGGCTGCATGTGCTTGACTTGCTCTTCACCGTCCTGCCGTCAGCCCCTAAAGCACAGGGTGACCCCAGGAATTAGGTTTGGTACCTGTTGGCTGTGGGAGTGGCGTACGTGGTGGGGTCCCTTCCTTCCCGGGAGAAGGGATTCATCCCAGAGGATGCCTTTCATTTTTTGTTGTGCCCCAGGTGCTTACAGTGAGAGCACTGCTGTGCCGGGACGGGCCTCAGGATAGATGCCACATAGTGGGGTCTTTTTTCCACCTTTCCCTCCCCACCGATAAAAATTCACCTCGTGGGCACTGAGGCAAATTTTTGCACGGCCCGTCTGTCTCCCAGCAGCCGGCCCAGTGCAGCCCGTCTGCCAGCACGGGGCTGGCCCCGGCGTGGGAGCAGCATGGCACCGAGACCAGCAGAAATAGCTCCCGCACACAGCCCGCCGTCCAGCTGCCGGCGTGTCGCGGGAGGGCAGGGACGGGGCTGTGCGTGCCTGGGGACCTGCCCTGTGCAGGCAGCTGCCGGGTGTTTTTCCATGCATCGGGGATGCTGGCTGTCCTGCAGTGCTAATGGCATGTCTCCGAGCCAGCGCCTGGCTGTGGGGTTGGGGCCAGGGCAGCACACCCCCTTGGCTGCAAGTATTTTCTCCCCAAAAAGTAAGCCAGCAGCTCCCACTCCCCCAGCTCTTGTGCTGTTTCCCGCCAGCCCGGTACCTAGTGTCCCTCTGGTGTAGAGGGGGAGCGCTGCTGGAACATCCCACCCAGCCTCCACCTTCCCCCGCCACCCATCTCCTTCCAGCCCCCCTCCCTCCGCCCCCGCGCTCCAGCCTAAATAATTCCTCCTCTGCCTGGCGGTGTGCAGACTGCTCTCCTGTCCTTCCCTTAGTCATCGCTCAGCCGAGCGAGAAGATATAGTTGCGTGTGGCTCCTCGCGGATCAGTCACTCCAGCCCCCGGATCATTTCGCTGCTGGGTCGTGGGGTGCCCCGTGCCGAACACGAGGTGCCTCCCCCTTTACTACCCCCATCGTCGCTGCCAGAGCCCCTAACCCCTGGCCCCGGGAGCGAGCGGCCCCGTCGATAGCGGGTGGGTTGGCAGATGACCCAGACGGGGCTCCGTGTCCCTGTCTGGCTGCAGTCTGGGTGCCTCTGCCTGTGCCTTTCTGGGGTGGCTCAGATCCAAACCCCTGCTTTCCAGGTGCCCTGGCCGCCTTCCTCCTTCCCTGGCCAGCCAGGGTATGCCTTGGCCCCGTGGGGCTCCCAGGTTAGTCCTGGACCGATGCCTTGTTACCGCTGTCCCCATCAGGTGCCTTGACAGGGGACTTTGGGGAGGCAGAGGGGACTGTGTGTGCTGGCTTTCAGGTCCAGGGGCGCATCCCAGATGGAGAGGGGATGCTGGGGTGCACGGCACATGTCTGGTGTGAGAAAGGATGCTGGGGCACGCAGGGACATGCCTGGCACCATACAGCTGTCCACTGGGCTACCCAGAGGGACCGTCAGTGTCTGCTCTGATGCCAGCCGTGGGGCTTGGATCTGCACAGCCAAAATGGGAAGGCAGCTCCTGCCCTTCGCCGTACCCCAAACCATTTCCCTCCCCACCTGATTCGGCAGCCGATGGCCCCTGCCACACCAGCCCTGGCGCTAAATAGCGGCTGCTTAGGGACCAGCAAGGTGCGGGCGGCTGTGGAGAGGGGAACAGTGGGACACGGGAGCCCCAGAGAGCCCACGGCTGGGGCCACCGTCCCCCATGCCACCTCCTGGTCCCGCTGCAAGGCCAGGGCACTAGGTGCAGAGAGGTGCAGAGGGAGGCACCCAGGACTTGTAGTGTTAATACGTTGCTCCCGTATGGCCTTGCACCAAGGCAGGAGAGGACCCGGACACCCTGCCCGGGTGCTGCATGGTTGCCAGGATGAGTCACAGCAAAGCTGCTGCGGGGAGCAAGATGCTCACTGTGCCCGGCACCACACCGTGCCCCCCCCTCATCCTGGGGCTGCCTCTGCACCCCTTGCACCACGCAGGCACCCCGTGTCCCCACGCATAGCTGTGCTGCGGGGAGGAAAGCGGGAGCGAGCGTGCCGGGAACAGGAGGCAGCGTCTGGCAGCCCCGCGCTGTGTCAGGGCCACCGAGCCGGCAATGTGGGGGTGGCGGGAGCCAGCGGCACGGCATGCCGGCGGGAAGCCACGCACAGTCCCCTGCGTGGGCTCCCGTGGGTGGCCCAGGCCGTGCGCATCCTCCCGGGAGAGGAGCACACCACCTCCATGCTGGAGTGCCCGCGGGGTTGTGTCCTGTCGAGGCAGCTCGTCCTGATGCTCCTGGCAGTGTGCTAGGGGAGGTGCTGGGGAGGGGACCCCATTTCCCCGCTCAGGTCCCATACGGCTCCCTCCGGGCTGCCCTGTGGACCCAAGCAGCATGTGGCCGGTCCCAGCAGGTGCTGGTGGGCATCGCTGTCCCTACCCCTGTCACCACGCCCAGTGCCTGGCTGCACTTCCATCGCTTGAGCATCCTTCCCAGCCCTGTGGCAGTGCCGGGTGCGGACAGACCCTGTGGCTGTTTGGGGGGCGCAGTGGCTCTGTGCAGAGGAGGGGGTGCCCAGGGCTCCTGCCAGGGGAGACGGAGCAGAGGGGGCTCCAGCTCCCCGTGCATCTCATGGGGAAGGGGTGCTAGACCCGAGGGAGCCCTGGGCCAGTCCCTCTTCTCCAAGGCCCAGGGTCTCCCAGCTCCCAGGTGCTGCAGAGGATGGAGCCCACCCCAGACAGTGGGAGCCTGGGGCTGCCCGGGCTGAGTCCCAGCTCCTCACGCAGGGTGCGTGGCCCAGCACTCACCTGCCACAGGCACATAACCATGGAGGAGGGGGGTGCTATGGGGCGGAGATTGGAGTCAGAGCTGGGTTTGGGGCAGGAGGAGAAGGGGGTCACAAACCACCCTACAAAATGATTTCTGGGGGCTGAAATGAGTTCCTGCATCCCTCCTCCCTTGCGTGCTCTGATGGCTGTGGGACCGGCGGCTGGGCATGAGGATAGAGGCATGGCCGGCGCGGTGATGCCAGCCCCTCCGCTCCACTGGGGCGGCCTGGTGGCATGCTCCTCTCCCCCGCTGGCCATGCCGCCACGTGCCCCCATCCCCGGTGTGGCGGCCAGGGATGGCTGTGCGGTGTGCAGGTCCAAAAGTGGCACCACCTGCTCCCGGTGTGGTGCAGGGGCGACACCCTGCGGCCACCTCTCTGCTGGGGGACACACACACACACTTTTCTTACGGCCCCTCGCACCCCTCCCCAGCCCTCTCGCCCCCCCAGTCCGCCCAGAGGTCTCTCCAGAGGGCCCTGGTCCCTCTAGGGACCCTGGCTCGGGGTGGGAGTCACTTCTGGGTGGTCCAACCTCCTCATCTCAGCTCTCTGCCCCAAATCCCCTCGGCTTCCCCCCCTCCTCACCCTGCTCGCATCTGGGGGGGACGTTGCTAAACGGGATACTTGCCCCCGCTTTGCATGGTCACTCCTGCTCTGGCCTGGGAGGGGAAGGACGGTTGGGGCCACCAGGGTGGCACTGCCTCCAGGAGCTGTGGCTGTTGCTGTCACTGTCACACGCTGCCCAGAGAACCCCCTTTTCCTGCCGGTGGTCCTTGGCTGGTCCTGTGACAGTGATGGGATGGGGCTCTGACATCTTGCCCCAGCGACGGCCGGGTGCCACGGCTCACGGTGACACTGTCTCAGCCCAGTGGGTCACCCCCTGTCCCCCCTCCCCGCGTCAGCACAGCTCCCCGCAGACGTCCCCGAGGCTCGGCTGGCTCTGGTGCGGGGCACACGGCGGTCACCTCCCGTCTGGGGCACACCAGAGCTGATGGCGCCTGGCCGAGCCCAGGGGAGCCCCGGGGACACGCAGAGGTGCCCGGGCTTGGAGGAGGGTGCTATCCTGCACCCCGGGGTGCAAAGCCGAGCACCCATCTTCCCCCCAAGCGGAGTTTTTTTGGGGTGGGTGGCAGCCCTGTGCAATGGCCGTGCGTGCCAGCAGAGGGTGCCACCTCCCCGCGGAGCGGGGCACTGCTACCCCCTGGAGCCCCCATGGGACAGCGGGGACACCCTGGGCCGGCCAGGGCGGGCAGCACGAGGTGCTCCGGGGCCCTTGCAGACGGCAGG
>NW_008796209.1:697222-700431 GCF_000699145.1 Aptenodytes forsteri
ATGGGCCAGCGGGGCCACCCTGGGCCGGCCAGGGCGGGCAGCACGAGGTGCTCCGGGTCCCTTGCAGACGGCAGGACCCCCCCGGGTGAAGGGCGGCCGATGCTCTGACCGCTGCCTGCTGCAAAACCTGACGCAGGAACCGGAGCTGCCCCCCAGGACCCCGTGACGCTGCCCCCGGGCCCCAGGCTGGGTTGACGTTGGGCTGGAGCCCCGGGGCTGGGAACCCCCCCACTGGGGAGCAGCCCCACGGGGAGCACAGCACCCACTGCGTGGCACCCGGCCGTGGGTGACAGACCTGGGGCGACGGACACGCGGGCTGCACAGACGCTACCACTGCAGAATGAATTTAACACCCCGGGATTTCCTTCCTGGAGAGGTCTGGGCGGGTGTGGGCTCGACAGCTGGTTCCTGCCCCCGCCTTGAATCCCACAGCAGCATCCCGATCCTTTGGGCTGGCGCCTCGGGGACTTTCACCGGGGAGGTTTGCACCAGCAGCTAGGGAGAGGTTTGCACCAGCAGTTGGTAGGAGGTTTGCACCAGCATTCAGGGAAAGGTTTGCACCAGCAGTCGGGAGGAGGTTTGCACCGGCATTCAGAGGGATTCAGGGAGAGGTTTGCATCAGCATTTGGTGAGATGTTTGCACGAGCATCCAGGGGAGATTTGCACCAGCATTTGGGCGGTGAGGGGGTTTGCGTCAACATGCAGGGGAAGGTTTGCACCAGCATTCAGGGATAGATTTGCACCAGCATTTAGCAGGGTGGTTTGCAGGCCAGGGAGGCTTTCTGGGGACGGGGTCTCTGAGGTCACCAGTCTCCGAGGAGCAGGTGGCAGCTAAGAGATGCCAGGGCAGCACCCTGCCCATTTCCTCACCACGTCCTCCTGCTTCTGCCCAGACCTTGAGGCTGCCCATGCAGGGACGCAGCTGGCTGGGGCACGCTCTGCCCTGCGGCGGGCGCTTGCCAGGGACCTGCAGCTGCGGCAGACCATGCGTGCCGGGCAGCTGGTGCTGCAGCGGTGACAGCACAGCCCTGCGGGACAAGGGCCAGCCTGGCCACCTGCGGCCCTCGTTAGCCAGCTCCCCGGGCACACCAGCCGGCTGCATGCCCTGGCAGGGGCATGGGTAGGCTGGGGCCAGGAAAGCCACCTGCGCCTTGTCCCCAGGGGAAGGGGTGGGTGCAGAGTGGGGCTGGATCAGGATCCGGGGAGGTTCTGTCCTCCCAGCTTGGATGCTGCGGGGTGCTCAGAGCATGGGTTTGGGGTGCTGGCAGCAGGTGCTTCACCCTCAGGGTCCCCAGGAGCTGTGCTCTGCCCTGGTTCGCTCCCCAGCTCCGGCAGCTGGAGCAGTAACACAGCAATTAACACCACCTCCCCAGGTGATGGATTCCCTGGGGCTTGCCTCCACGGGCAGAGCCCAGGGCATCACCCACCCATGGCATCCCAGCTTCAGGCACACAAACAACCCGCCAGCTCCTCCTTCCTCTGGGTGCCCATCCTCTTCCTCGAGATGATGGGTGCCTCTCCCGGGAGCTTTTACAGCTAATCCGGCTTCCAGGGCCTGAAACGCCCACTGGTCCCCAGGCTGGACTTTCTCCAGCGGATGAGCTGGACACCACCGCTGTGGTCTGGACCCAACGGCAGCCATGGAAATGGGCTGCAATATCCAAGTCCAGCTTTTAGCAACAAGCTCTGTGTCCCCGCAGACTCTAAGGATGCTTCCAGGGCAGCTTACCCCTCCTAATTCCCCCACCCTGATCCACTTCTCAAGCCCCGTTCCCCTCCCAGCTGCAGCACAGGCACTGTGCGAGGAGCACCCCCCAGGCAGGCGAGCACCCTTTGCCGGCAGCCTGGTTCCCGCAGACCACGTGCCACCAGCAAGAGCCGCAGCTTTCCCTGGGAGCTCCGTGGATGGATGTGGCTAGCGCTGGAGGAGCCTCCAGCCATGGGCACCACTCTCCAATCACCTCCTCCTGGGGACCCTTGGTTATTTTGGGTTTCCCAGCCCTGCTGCAAACAGCCTGTTCCCAGCATCCAGCCGTCCCCTGTGTCCAGTGCTCTGTTCGCAGCCTCCAGTGCCTCCACAGGCAAGAAGCACCCTCATCCCAGTGGATGGGTGTCCGGGGACCACTGCAGGGGCCGGGGTGGTTGTGGGGCCAGCCGGGCACTCTCCCCACTGTCTGCTCTCCTAGTGAGATGTGGGGCACCCCGAGTTTGCAGGGTTCTGGGTGCACCCCCTGGCTTCCCCCCATCGCTGCTGGAGGACATTCTGAGGGCACAAGGCTAAGCCTGCCTGATTGGACAGGGACCCGAGGCCGGGGCAGGGTGTTGAACACAACAGGCAGCCGTGGGTTCCCCCGAAATCCCTGGGGAGAAGCCAGAAGCCCCGTAAGCGCGCCGGCCGGAGGCTAGTTGGACACAGCTGTTTAATGGACGCTTCTCAGTACAGAGCGGGTGTTGCGACGTGCACACCCCTGGCCACCTCCTTGCCATGGCCACAGCTCTGGCCCCATCTTGGACCTGGCACCCGAAACATCCCCGTTGGCCTGGCATGCCGGGGTGGTAGAGGAAGGTGTCGTGGCACTGGCGTGCCTCCTGGTTTTGCAGTGGGGAGAGTCCCTGGAGAGGGTCCCTGCCTGGGGCAGGGGGGCTTAGAGGGACGGTGCCCCCATTGCATCGGGGGGTGGAGATGAGGGAGCGACTGGGTTGCCGCAGGTGCACCTCTGGTCTGTGCACGCCATGGGGCACCCCAGCTGAGCCGGGGCACGCCAGGTGGGGAGAGGCTGAAAGCGCCACGGGGAAGGGGTCGGAGGGGCAGGGGGCAGCTGCTGGGGCTGCCGTGGGTCCTGGGTGTCCGCCCGTCTGGCATGTATGGGGTGAGGTTTCCAGGGGTCCCTGCTTCTCCACCTGCGGGCTGAGTGTGTCCATCCACCTTAGGGTCACTGGGCATCAACCCTGCCCAGCGAGTGCTTCATCCCTGCAGCTGACACCCTGGGGGGCTCTGGGCTCTGCCTCCTCCTCCTAAGGAGCACTAGTAGCCCCAGTGAGGTGGGGATGCCTGCTCGCAGTGCTGGGGAGGGAGTGGGAGCGAGCGGGGCTGGTGTGGGACTGGAATGCTGAGCAGGGGGAGAGCATCCTGCGGGACAGGGGGACAAGAGGGGACGAGGGATGCAGGGGAGCGCTCCTGTACATCTGAGCTTGCCCTCCCGCCCCCC
>NW_008796209.1:701771-702118 GCF_000699145.1 Aptenodytes forsteri
CGACCACGCCGGCGAGCCGTGGGCGCAGGGGTGGATCTACTGGGCTCCAGCCCCTGTTGGAGCCGGGCCGGGATGTGAAAGAGGCCAAGCGGGGGTCAGCCACGTCATCCCCCTGAGGATTCACCGTGCCGATGAGCTGAGCCGGCGCTTGCCGCAGACCCCCGGGGTGCGGCTGCCGGAGGCGGAGCGGGGCCGAGGCCGACCCACGCTTCCCTATGGCGCTGCAGGAGGCTGGGGGCGCACGGCTGCTCTGGGCTCCTCTCTCACCCCGTGACTACCCGGACCCGGCTCCAGGACCGGAGCAAGCCCCACTTCTCCCCGGGGGCGGACCCCGCTCTGTCTGCGGG
>NW_008796209.1:702957-703395 GCF_000699145.1 Aptenodytes forsteri
GGAGCCCCGGCAGGGATGTCACCCCCACCCCAGGACGGGTGTCCCCGCACCTGACGTTGCAGGATGGTGTCTCCTTTTGGTGCTTGCGGAACCAGGCGTGCCGGGCCCGGCGGCACTCGCCCTCCCCGACAAAGCCGTCGCCATCCTGGTCCAGGGCCAAGAAGGCCGCCCGTGCCCGCTCCCGCCCCTTGGCCGTCAGCAGCCGCAGCAGGGCGTTCTGGGGGGGCAGAGAGGGGAAGGGGGAGCGCTCACCCCATGGGAACCCCCCCTGCTCCCATGCCCAGCGCTGTGGGGGTCTCCCATCCTGGGTGCCAAGGCCGTGGGTGCTGGCCATGGGAGCCAGCCCCGGGTGCCGCAGCCATGGCTATGGGTGCTGGCTGTGGGAGCTGGACCTGGGTGCCGCGGCCATGGGTCCGTGGGAGCTGGCCAGGGTAGGGT
>NW_008796209.1:710058-711374 GCF_000699145.1 Aptenodytes forsteri
GCGCCAGCCCCGGGTGCCGCAGCCATGGGAGCCGGCCCTGGGTGCCACAGCCATGGGTACCAGCTGTAGGAGCCAGCCCTGGGTGCTGCGGCCATGGGTGCTGGTCATGAGAGCTGGCCTTGGGTGCCATGGCCATGGGTGCTGGCTGTGGGAGCCAGCCCTGGGTGCCACGGCTGTGGGTGCTGGCTGTGGGAGCTGGACCTGGGTGCCACGGCTATGGGTGCTGGCTGTGGGAGCTGGACCTGGGTGCCGCGGCCATGGGTGCTGGCCGGGGGGGCCCTGCACGGGGGGTGTTGGCGCCAGCCCCAGGTGCCGTGGGCCGTGGCCCCAGGTGCCGTGGCCATTGGCCATGGCAGCTGGCCATGGGAGCCAGCCCCGGGTGCTGCAGCCATGGGTGTTGGCCGTGGAAGCCAGCCCCAGGTGCCGTGGCCATGGATGCTGGCTGTGGGAGCTGGCCCGGGGTGCCGTGGCCACGAGTGCTGGCCGTGGGAGCCAGCCCCGGGTGCCGCAGCCGTACCTGCGGCCGTAGGTTCTGCAGCAGCTGGATGGACTCGTGGGAGAGGAAGTCGTGCCACTCGATGTGCCCCTTCTTGTCGGGGTCCAGGGCGGAGAACTGCAGGGCTGCCTGCTCCTCCTGCGCCTCAGCCATGGGCCGCTCGAACTGCTGCTTGTGCACCAGGTGCTTGTAGTGCAGGAAGTCGTCCAGGGTCAGGCAGGTCTCTGCGGGGGACAGATTGGCTGCGTGGTGTCCGGGGAGGGGGGACCCGCCTCCCCCAACCATCCGGGACCCGCTGCGGGGAGGGTCCGCACCTGGAATGATCTCGCAGTGCCGCAGTGTCTCCATCAGGCTGTACATCTCTTCCTCCGTCAGCAGGAGATTGAGGTTGTCCTGGGGTGGGGGGCAGAGAGGAGCCGTGGGGCAAAGGCACGGGGTGGTGCGAGCACTCGGCCGTGCCGTGGCACTGGGATCCCTTGAAGGCGTGTGGGTGTGGGCACGCAGAGAGGGACGGTGCGGTGTGTTACCCAGGGGTGCCGCAGTGGGGTGGCTCCATGCCCCTGGGCTTTGGGTGCCGTTCCAGCTCTGGCACAGCTCCTCGTGTGCCCAGCGGCACGTCCCCTGGTGTCATGTCTCCCCGCCACGGTGCTGGGGGGCTGGCTGATGGGGTGGGGGGGTGGCGAAAGGCCTCCGCTGGCCCCCATCAGGCCACGGTAGGTGGGCAGGAGCAGGGGAGCAGCAGGTCCCCCATCAGGGGACCCTGCCCATGTCCGTGTGGGGCACGGCTCCCCAGGGAGCACCCACCACCCAGCCGAAGCCT
>NW_008796209.1:711535-721144 GCF_000699145.1 Aptenodytes forsteri
GGCCTTCCACACCTCGCAGATCTCGCACATCTCGTCGCTGAGGACCTGGGGAGAGATGGGCAGCTGCTCAGAGGGGCAGCGTGGGCAGGGGGCTGGCTTCTCAAGGTGGGGATCAGGGTGGTGCTTCGCAGGTGGGGATGGACGTTGGGGGGCAGAGGGCTGGGAGGGTGGGATTGCATGGGGCTGGCGTGGGGCAGAGGTGGGTGGTGGGGTCATAGGGGGCATGGCTGATGGGGTTAGAAGAGGGTCATGGGTTTGTGGGGATGAACGGAGGGTGTATGGGTCTGGCTGTAGGGTTGGTGGGGCTGTGGGGTTGTAGGTGCTCCGGGGTGCAGCGTTGTAGGTGTGGATGGCTGGGCTGTGGGGCTGTAGGTTGGCTGGTCTTTAGGGTTGTAGCGTGGGTGTGTGGAAGCGATCCGTGGGTTGGCTGGTTGTAGGTGTGGACGGACGGTAAGCTGTAAGGCTGCAGGTGGGCTGAGGTGTAGGCTTGTCGGGGAGGGTGGATGGATGGGTAGGGTCATGGGTGTGGATGGGTGGGCTGTAGGATTGCGGGCATGGGTGGATAAGCTGTTGGGTTGTAGATGGGCTGGGCTGTAAGGGTCACAGGTGTGGACGGACAGCTTGAGTTGCAGGCTGGCTGGCTGTAGGGTGACAAGCACGTAGATGGAATTGTCCTTCTCTCTTCCCCAAAGCTGGAGCTGCCTGTGCCCAGCAGTGACCTCTCCTCTCCAAGACACCCAGAGATCCCTCCAGGGCACATCTGACCAGTCGCACCCTCCTCCCTGCGTGGCATCTCCAGCTGCCCAGCCCGGCCCCCGGCCCCCTGCCCCACTGAGCCGCCTTCATGGGGTTTGTGCCCGGGGAGGCTGTCCTTGCCTGGTGGGCACCAGGAACACTTGCACATCCCTGGGCTCTCCCCTGCACATCTCCAGCCCCGTCCCCGTCCCTCCCTCCCTGTCCCCGTGCTCCGTCTCCTTGCCTGCTCCCGCTGTTCCAGGCTGATGTCCGGGGGCTCGTCATCGTGCAGCTCCCGCTTGGGCCGGATGAAGGCGGGTGGTGTGAACCTGTTGGCTCGGTCAAACTCCTCCGGCTCCACGCCCCGGCCATCCCGCAGCCGTTCCCAGGCCGCCTTGCTGGCGCTGCTCTCCTCCGGCTGGGAAGGTCCCGTCGACGCCTCCTCCTCCTCTCCCTCCTGCACTGCCTGCTCCAGTGTCCCCCGGCGCGTGCCCCCCGCCTCCGCCCGCCGCCGTGTCGACGGCTGCTCCCGCAGCCCGTCCTTAAAGGCTGACACGGCCAAGCTGACCTTCTGCACCTTCTCCACCGTCTGCCGCCTGGACATCAGCACCCCCATGGCTCTGCGGGGGGAAGGAAGGCGCTCAGTGCTAAGGCCTTGGGGTGCAATGCTGCTCCCCACCCCTGCACCATGTCCCTGGCCCCAAAAAGGTGTCCCGGTGACTTTCCCCCCGCTGGGCGGGGAGCAGCTCAGGGCAGGGAGAAATGGGAGCTCCTTGGCAAGCTGGCACTGGGGTCATCCATGGTGGCTATGGGGAGGTGGACCCAAAGCCACGTGGAGATCTGGCCACGGAGGGTCTGAGTGTTGGTGGGGGAGTGGGACAGCAAGCAGGGAGCTGGTTTGGGGGCACACTGTCTCCCCCACCCTTGCTCTGTAGACTCCAGCTTGACAAGAGACACATCCAGGCCCTTCCCACACCAGACCAGTAAATCCCAGAGGGATTGAGACCAGCTGTAACCCTGCCCCTTGCGTACATCTCCTTTCTGCCTTGGAGAAAGCCTCTTTGGCCAGCCAAGGGTGAGAGGTGTCCTCCCTGCAGCCCTGCCCAGGGCTAGGGCATAGCAGAGCTGGTGCTGGGTCTCTTACCTTCCCTAAATTTCTCTACACCCCCCAGTCTCTCTCGGGCTCACGTGCTCGTGTGTATGTGTGTATGCTGCTGTCCTGATCGCTGGGCATCCTGCATCCTGCAAGAAGCCACGCGGAGAGGCTGGGCCAGCCGCGGGAGGGCTGTGAGGGTGCAGGAGGGAAGGGGAGCAGTGCATGGGTCTGGGGCGCATGTGTCCCAAGAGGGCGGTTTGGCTGCAGGACCGAGGGAAGATCATCTTAGGGTAAAGCGGGGAGGGCGACGGCAGCAGCAATAGCAGGTCTCTGTCTCAGTGGGGGTGCGCTGAAGCTGGGGAGAAGCAGGATTTGGTCTCCAGCGGCGTGGGGCACAGCATCACCCCGTGTGGATCCCGGCACTGCCCCTGTGCCCCACTGGGGCTGTGTTACGGAGGATGCTGCAGCCAAGAGGCGTTTCCAGCTGGTGCCCAGGGAGCAGCAGGCAGCACCCGCTGCCTGTGCAAGCTGGGGGACATCGGAGCAGCCATCTCCCGCCCCGCCAGCCTCAGCAGTGAAGCCCCCAGGTAGCGGGATAATTAGCAGCATGCGTGCACACGCCGGGATCTCGCGGCTGCGGGAGGACACGGCGCTGCGGGCACTGCTGCGGCAGGGAGCCTGAGCAAGGTAATTACAGCTGCCCCACATCAGCGGTGCCGAGCAGAGCGTGCTGGCAGGCGGCGGCTCGGTGCCCTTCGCTCGTCCCTACACCGGCAGATGCCCGGCCCCACGCCCTCACCCCACGACCCCCAGCCGCGTGGGCTCTGTTCACGCGCACGCGCGGGCGTGCAAACCCAAACACCGCTGTGCGCACACGCATGTGATTTCCCAGCCTCCCCCCACCACCGCGGGACCATCTGCATGCAGATTCCCACGCATGGAGCCAGGCGTGCGACACACGTGGGCCCCATCCCGCGCGCGGGGGTCTCGGCGGTGGGCACGCGTGGACGGGGGTATTTGCACCCGTTGGCCCCCATGCCCGGCTCGGGGCTGGCGCCTGGCATGCTGCAGCTCCTGGAGCTTTGCAAAGGTGGGAGCGGGGAAGAGCTGGAGGCACGTGTCCAAGCCACAGCAACAGCATCCCCGCGGCTGTGCCGGCGGCGGGGAAAGACACCTGGGCATTTCTGCCTCCTCATTGTGCTGTCACCCCCTGCCCGGGAGGCTTAGGATCCCATCGGCCGTGGGCAGGATCAGCTCTGCTGCTGGGCATCGTTGCGGCTCTGCCCGCAAGGCAGCAAGCCGGGGGCACCGCAGGGAGATCCCCCCTTTGCAGCTCCCTGCATCACGGAGCATAGGCCAGATCTGGGCCTCATCCTGTCCAAGGCTTGGGTAGAAGCGGGGAGGAGAGGGCGCAGAGGGACTGGGCTCATGGACAAGAGCCAAAAGAGGGGTGTGGGCCCCAGCTCTCGGCACACCGGTCCCCCCTGTAGCCGCTCTGGTGCTCCTGATCCCCAGTGTGCTGGCAGCATCTCCCTGCAGTGCTGCGGAGCTTTGGGTGGCCCATCCCCAGCCACCCTGCGGCACAGCAGGGCAGCCCGGGCAGCAGTGGGGCAGCTGGTGTACAGGCCTGCTGTAATCCCCCCAAAACGAGGTTTCCCTGTGTGTTCACGGTATGGTCACCCCCGCCCCACCCCACGCTGCTGCCGGAGGATCCCAGCCTGTGTCCCCGTTTCCCGTCCTCTCCCAAGGCCACCCCGAGTGTCTCCTGCCACAGTCGACACCACCAGCTGCTGCGTGGCTGGAGTCTGGAGGCTGTCACTCCTGTCACAGCTTGTGTCTGTTCTCAGCTCCGCCGGCCTCCCTCCTGCTAGTGCTGCATGGCCGGACCCTGCCTGCCCATCCAGGGGCTGAATGGCCTTACCCCAAGCTCCCTCTCCAGCCCCTGCTGCCTTTGCACAGGCCTCAAAGCTCCCTAGATGCCCCAAACCTGCTCTGCACTCTCCAGGACCCTCTTTTCCCCATGCCCTCCCTGACCCATTGGCTGCGCGAGGTGGGACATCACCCTCACACAGAGCCTGGCCCGGCTTAGGGTTCTGCCAGGCTCAGGGGGGGTCCCCCCTCTCCCGGGGACCCCTGGACGTGGGGAGGGGGGACCAGAGGCACCCTTGCCCCATAGCAGCCCAGCTACCCGAGCAGCCCCTGCATCCCCACGCGTCCCCGGGGGGGAGGTGCCTCTGCTGCTATTTGTGGCCCCCCTCCGAGGCGCCGGGTGGTCGGGACCCAGTGCCACCACCCGGCTCACCTTGGCCCGAGGCACTGGGGCCTCGACCTTGCTGTCGGGTGCCAACACGGGGGCTATTTTTAGGTCACCCCCATAGAAGAGCTAAATCTGGGCACAGGCTGGAGCTGCCTGCAAACACCCGGCTCCGCCAAGGCCTGCCGGCACCGGGTGCTGTCGCAGTGGGTGGTGGGCATCTTCCCACCCCCTTCCCTTCACCCGCACCCCTGCCCTGTCCCCTGGGCAGCACCCGTTCCCCGTGCTGTTCTGATGGGGATTTGCTCCTTGCTACTTCATCCCTGCAGCAAAACACTGAGCCAGAAAGCACTTCATCCCCCTAGCACCCATGGACTCCGCTTTCCCAGTCCCATGCAGCTCTCTGCATGGGGAAACTGAGGCACGGAGGTAAGGCTGGTGCAGCTGTTGTGGGAATCATCCTGTCTTGGGGGGGAGGATGGGGGCACTGGTGGGATGGAGCTGGTGGCCAGCATGGAGGCACCCCAGGAGGAGGAAACGGGACAAAGCATCCCGAAGCAAACAGAGCCGCCAGTTCCTGCATGGCTCCAAAATCTTCTCTCCCCCATGGCAGTGGGAGCGGAGAGCACCCGTGGCTCTTGCTGTGGTTACGGGGTGCCGGGTTTGGCTTGTGAGGGCAGCAGTGGGTGTGGGGTGGTGGGTGACATGTGGGTGGGTGTATCGCAGTGTGGTGGGGATGTTGTGGTGGCCGGGAGTGCAGGATGGATGCAGCGGGGAGCAGCGCGGGGTGGATGTGCGGTTACGGGGTGGTTGTGTTACGGGGTGGATGTGTTACGGGGTGGATGTGCAACGCTGCGGCTGGCAGCACGGGGCGGGTGTTACGACCCAGCAGGGGGTGTGCAGGCTGGGGGTGTTGCAGCGGCTGTGGGCACAGCATGGGTGGTGGCTTTGGGTGCAGCGATGTTGCAGCAGCTGTGGGTGTGGGGTGGTGGCTGTGGCAGCTCAGGGTGCGGGATGGGTGTGTTTTGGGGGCCATGGGCACAGGGCAGGCTGTTGCGGTGCCTGGCGATGGCATGGGGAGCTGGGGGTGTGGAGCCATAGGGCCCATAGGGCTGGCCATTGCTGCCCCCCACTCAGCCATGCTTGCCTGCTCCACGGTGCGTCCTCGGTGCAAAGCCCCACAAGCAAACCAAGGGCCAGCGGGCGCTTGGGCTGGTGCACACCATGAGCAGGGTCCGTGGCACGCCCTGCACCCACCCTCAAGGGGATGCAGCAGGGGTGCGCCAGGAGCAGGACCCCCTCCCAGGCTCCCCGCTGGTGGGGAAGGATGTGCCTGGTCCCCACAGGCTCCCCATGGGCCAGGTCTCCTCCCTGCCCTTGCCAGGCTGCTGGTGTTTTTACCCCTCAGTGCTGCGCCTTCCTGGGAGCAGCATTAGGAGCCTGGGGGCAGAGGGATGGGGTACTGATGGGGAGGACACCCTGGGGACCACAGGGCCCATGGCAGCCCATTCGCAGGGCTTGGTCTGAAGGGCACCGAGCAGGGCTGGGAGGAGCTGCCATGGCTCTGGCAGAGCCCTGCACACCCTGCCCACCGCTGCCTGCCTGGGGCGAGGGGGGCCGAGCAGCGCAGGCAGCAGGCTCTGCTTGGGGGGCTCCACATCCCACCTCCTTGAGCTGGCTGGGGATGCCCAGAGGGGTCCAGCAGCACCCCCTTGTCCCCTCTCCCTGGCAGATGGCACGGGCTGGGACTGTGGCACTGCTGGGGCTGCTGCTGCGAGGTGACCTGGTTGCCACGGGGCAGGGGGGTCCGTGGCTGATGGTACCATCCCCACCCTCTGGAGAGCTGCGGTGGCCTGGCGGGGAGGTCTGGGGAGCTGGCCAGAGACCCAGCTGGGCTGTGTCCCCCTCCTGGGGACACTGAGCCGGTGGCTGCTCTCCCTGCCGCATCAGGCTGCCCGTCCTGCCATGCCGTAGCAGATTTTATAGGTGTGTCGCACGTTTCCATCTCCCAGAGGGGGATCAAAATGCCGTGACAGCAGAGTCCCTTCCCCTGCAGCAAGACACGGCTCCCGCCCAGCTCCCCACTTCTCATCCTCGTCTCCCTCCCCAGCCCCTCTCCCCAGCACCTACAGCAGGACCCTGATGCCTGGGCAGGACCCTCCCACCCATCCACATCCCCACTCCCAGGCACCTCATCCCAGGACCCCCGGTCACCCTCCCCAGGACCAGGACCCCGAGGGCAGCAAGGGGACCCACCCATGGGTGTCGCGACGTGTGGCCAGCCCACGCCGTGCACCGGGTGAAGCGCCAACGGCGGCAAAAAGCCACTTACCAGTGTCAGGGTCCGTCTGGGGAGCACGAACCCTAGAGAGCTGTCCACATGATGCCCATCGCCGCTGCCTCTGGCCACCACCCCCTCTCCACCTGCGGGTGCTCACTGCATCCCGCACCCTGCGTGCAAATCCCCACTGGGGGATGGAGCGGCGAGGCTGGTACCCGGAGAGCCAGAGCCCTGCGCTTGCTGCTGGAGGATGCAGGAGACAGCAAGGCGCTGGGAGCGGATGCCTGTGTCTAGCGCACACACACACGCGCGCGCGCGCACACACACACGGAGGAAGCAGGGAGCTTGTGACTGGGGCTGAGCAGATGCAGCCTGGTTTGCCGTCCCTGTACCAATTGCTGCCTGAGCTGTGTTAAACAGCTCTCTGAGACATGAAGCGTTTTTTTAACCGGGCTGACGTTGGCTGGGAGATACCAATAAAAGCTTTCCCTGTGTCTCCTCTGGCCCCTGGGGCCAAACTGCTTTTCTTCAAGACAACCTCAAGGACTACGGAGATGGGGCTGCATCCGTGGAGGAGTGAAGGTCTCCCCTGCCCACTGGCTAGGGTCTTCCCCGGACCCGGAGTCCCGGCCGCAGGCTACCTGCGACCTCTTTAACCCATTGCCTGCCGGTCAGCGTTGCGGGCAGGCTGTCCTCCCCGCGCCGTGGTGCAGCGGGGGCACGGTGACTCCTGGCTATGTGCAGCCCTGTGTGCCCGGTGCAATGCAGCACCAGGGGTTTCAGTTGTCCTGGTTCCCAGGACTGGATATCACCTGGGTGCACACTGCAGGGCTGCAGTGGGACTGGGGCTCACGGAGGGCGTGAGGGAGGGGATGGGGCAGGAGGGAGGATGCTGGGCTGGAGAGGAGGGCACAGCCCTAATACAGCGCTTCTGAAGGTGGGATATCTGCTCCACGTGCATCCCCAGATGTCCCCCACCAGCCTGGCGGAGATGGTCACTCAGCCCCCCGACACCCTCTGGGGATGGGGTTCCAACCAGGCCTGGGACTAGCACCGAAGATTAGAGCAGAGGGGCCTGGGCAGTGGGGATGGCTGCAGGGCTGCCCTGCCCCTCGGCCAGACGGGATACGGCGGGTCCTCTCCTGGCTAGGGGAGAGGGATGCTCTGCCCAGCCCCGCTGTGCTGTTCCTGCCCCCGGCATGCTGCTGGAGGGGGAACCCCACATCCCAGCCTGACATCCCCGCCATGCCAGCTCCTGTGTCCTCCATGGGGCAGGGCCTGGCTGGCTCCGTGCAGACCCGCCACCCCACTGGTGGAGGTGGAGAGGATACGCGTGCGTGTGTGCAGCGATGCATGTGTCTGCAGAGGGGCTCGGGAGGCCTTGGTAGAGCAGCGAGTGGTGGTGGTGGGATGTCACCTTTCTCGTGCAGAGAGCGTGGGGAGCATGGGGTGGGGGTCCGTGGGGTGAAGGGCCGTTCGACGGATGAAGCTTGCTGGCTCCCAGGAGATGGGCAGCACCATCCCTGAGGTCTTCTCCATCTCTGAAAGAGCCTGTGCTGGACCCAGCATCCGAGGCTCCTGCAGTGCCCTGCCTCCCCAGGAGCAAGCGGCTGGGGCAGGGCAGCCTCAAGGGCGCTCCCAGCACCGTATTTGGGGCAGGTTTGCTCCAGCCTCTGCCACACACTGGTGCCAGGCTGGTCCCTGGCCCCTGTCGAGGCTGGGGTGACTAACAGCAGGCCTAGAGCTGGTGGCCCGGTCACTCCTCACCTCGTACCAGCCCTCCCCTAGACCTGTGAGTGCTGACACTGGTCCCACAATACCGATACCTCCATTACAGATCCTTCCCACTCCCCCGCGTCTCAGCCGTGAGTGAGCTGAGACCGTCCGCAGCTCATGTCACCCACAAGCAGAGTCGGGGGCTGGGAAGGGCAGCGTCTGGCTGCTGCGCCGGGACCCGAGCCGGTCTGCTGCTCGCTTCCCCGCCGGGTGGAGATGTGCAAAGCTGGGCTGCAGACAGGATTTATCTGCTTTCTGCTTGAGGCTGTCAGGCCCTGTCTTGCTTCGCTCCATCGGCTGCGGGAGCCTTGCAGGGAGCCTCCGGTCGCCCTGCCCTGGCCCAGGGAACCTCTCTGTGCTGCCTCCTTCCTGAAGGATGCTTCCCTTTAGGGTGAATCACATTTTTGCATTATTTGGCCCAAGGAGCAAGGTGGAAAGGTGTTGGGATGCGTGTCGGGTGGAGAAAGTAGAGGCCAGCTGTACGTAGGGCCAGAGGAAAACATCTCCACAGATGAACCCTGGCCCCAGAGGACTGGGGAAAAGGGGGAGGCGGTGGAGGAGGAGTGTGCCGGCAGGCTGTGAAAGCTTTAAGTGCCTCTGCGGGGAAAGCCCTGCCCTGGCGGGCCCGTGGCTGAGCGCAGCGGTTCCTGGAAAAGCAAAGGTGAGGAGGAGCCCCAGCCCTGCTCCCGCCCAAGCTGCCGAGGGGCTTGGGGGTCCCGCTGCCATTTGCACTGGTGCTCTGTGGTCCCTCCTGTAGCATGGCCAGGCTGTACCCCTGCAGCAAGGCTCTGTGGACGGGACTGGCTGAGCCTGGGGGACGGCAGCTCCTCGCCAGCCCTTGGGTGCACCAGGGCCCAGCCAGCAGGTGTGGCGTCCCACCAAAGGAGAGCTGCAGCCCAGACCTGTTTCTGCCAGGGGCATCCATCAGCCTCCGCCCGGTGCAGGATGCAGGATGCTCTCGCACCCCCTCAGGGAGAAGGAAGGCACGGTCCCCTGCCCGGACACCCGTCTCTGAAAAGCCACAGCATGGCTGGGCACCCATCGGGGCGGCTGCGACAGCAACAGGCTGGGAAAGCTCTTGGTGGAGCTGGCAGCGCTGGGCTGCCGGAGGAGTGCTGCAGGGGCGGAGGTGAGAGCTGAGCTGCAGCGGGAATGTGCATTTCTGTCAGCTCCCCAGCCCCCCCCCCCCTCCAAAATCTCGCATGACGCCCGCGTGTAGGTCACTGGCTGCTGCAGCGACGCGGCGTGTGGGCTCACCATCTGCGGCTGCTTCTGGAGCCCGCCGCCTGGGAATGCCGCCCCATGCCGCCCTGGCCCGTCCCGGCTCCCGGCCGGCTCCCGGCACTGAAGCCGCCAGCAGCCTGGGGGGCCGCAGAGCGAAGGGTTTGCGCTTTGATGGGGGGACCCGACCTTTTGGCTCCTGCCAAGGAGCAGGAGCAGCAGGGGTGGGGCGCCTGCGGGAGGCGG
>NW_008796209.1:721160-760431 GCF_000699145.1 Aptenodytes forsteri
GAGCCGGCGTTCCTGCCAGTCAGCGGGAGGTGATGGAAAAGAAAACTTGTCAAAATAGCGAGATTTTTTTTTTTCAGGAGATTACAAGTTTGGCTGATGGAGATAATAGTGTTGTTGCGCTGCGGGGAGGGTTCGGAGAGGCATCGGCACACCTCACAGCAGCTGGTTCAGGAGGGAAGGATGATGCCAAAATCAGCATGAAATGGGATAAAAACCGGCTGTCTGATGGGCTGCTGTGTATGACTGCAGGCAAGGAATGGCAGAGCATCGCCCATCAAGAGGAACAAGCGGTGCAGGAGCGAGCCCGTGAGCGAGGAAGGACCATGCCTGGTTCCCTCTGGCTGCCTCAGCCCGTGCCCTCAGGCTGCGTGGGCTCCGCGCAGGGGAAGGGGCTCAGGATCCCACCCATGGACCTGATCCCAGCTGCAGACACAATCCTGCTCTCCACCAGCACCCAAGCAGGACGTCTCCTGATGCTGGCTGCAGACAGCACCTCCCAAGGCCACTGGCCGACAGCTGTCCTTCACGTCCACTGACATCTGTCCATCATGCCCACCGATAGCTGTCCATCACTGCCCCTGGACATTCACATCGGCTCATCAGCGGCTGTCCATCACACCCCTGGTCATCACTGCAGGCGCCGTGCGTGATGCTGATGGCTGTCCGTCACGCTCCCACCGTCAAGGACAGCTCATTGACGCTGCCTGTCACACCCCTGGCCATCAATGCAGCTGTCCTCCGCTGCTCCCACACCCCGACAGCTCAGCCATCGGTCCCCACAGCCTCTGGCTCCCCACAGCCCGAGCCTGATGGTGGAAGGGGGCTGTGGCCCTGTGCCCCCCAACCCAAAGGGTTCAACCTGCTTCCCCTGGGGGGCCGGTTCCCCGGAGCAGCCCCTTGCCCTAGGCTGCTGTGACACCGTCCCTCTCCCACTACTGTCCCCACCAATGGTCCCCCCCAGGTGTGTGTGTGGGGCTGCAGTGCCGATGCCATTGCAAATGGCTAACGGGGTGGCGACTGCTCTGTAGCTCCTGCTCCCCGCATTCAGCCTGCCATGGTCTCGGGTACAGGGATAGGGAGACGGACAGGGACGGCAGGTCCTGGCTTTCCCCCTGCCCTCAGTGGCCAGGGTGCCCTGAGCCGGAGCTGCCAGATGGTGCCCAGCAGGGATGCAGCCCCTTCTTTGGCCCCCGTCAGCAGCCGCACGGTAACAAACCCGAAGTAGGTTAAGATGCCGCGGAAGCTGGCTGTGTGCCTTGCAGCCGTGGCACTGTGTTTGTTTGCTCTGAGTTTTTCCCTCCCATCCTGAGGCCGGAGTGCAGAGCTCTTGCAGGGCACAATTACTGAGCAGCCTTGTGCCCACTGTCGGGGTGCAAGGGCTGGCTCTGCTCCCTCCCCAGCAGCTTTCCCAGCACCCAAAAATCCCCCAGTACAAAAGCCTGGAGCAGAATTTGCCTAACAAATATATCTTCAGCCCTGCAGCTCCGCAGGACCTGGGAGTTTGCAATTGAGGTCTATTCAGATGCATGGGGCAGCCGAAATGCCAGCCGGAGCAGGGCCGGGTGCTGGGCTGCGTGGGGAGGACGCACCTCTACTTCATCCAGCTGGACGTTTGGGCTGAGCTCCCACTCCAGCCCGACCCAACCTCCCCTCCTGGGGCATGAGCATATTGTGCTGCCCAGGGTGGTTTTAGCTTCATCCAGGGCCCTAGCCTCGTGCAGAGCTGAGTGCTGCTTCCTCCTCATCCTCGCCGGTGTCTGATGCAGCCTGGCCTCATCGCCACGTCCCCACATCTGCTGGGCTGAGCCGTGGCAGCCCCAGATCTGCTGGACGTGCAGCCCTGAGCAGACAACGCACCCCACCAGCTTCTCGAGCTTCTGGAACAAGGAGATCCAGCCTGCATCCAGCCCATCCATCCTCCTGCACATCCACCTCCAGGTGAGCCCTTGTCTGCGTGCTGCTGCCTGCTCCCTGCTGCTGCCCTGCAGGCACAGCTTGGCTGTTCCCTTTTCCCTGTACAAGACTGGGCTCTGGGGAACCTGAGACAGTGTGAGGTGCTCAGCACCACGCTGCTTCGTGCAGCCATTTACCCATGTTGCTCCTCCATGAGCTGCCTTCACCCCTGTGATAAGGGAGAAAAGCTGGTGGGGACCAGAGCCAGGACCTCGGGAGGGGGTGCAGAGAAAGGACATGATCTGACGGTGTGGATGGGTGCCAAAATGCCCCAGGGGAGCCAGGGGAAAGGCGCTGGGGTGAGGGAAGCAAGGAGATGAGAGCAGGCAGGAGGAAGCCAACAACGCATCCGCCGATGGGCAGGGATGCCCCAGGCTCTGGGGTCTGCAGGAAGGTGTTCCCCCAGGGTGGCTGCCTGGGCTTACCCTGGGCTGCCCTTCCTGGGGGTGGCATGTCCTTGCAGAGCAGCCGGGGCGCAGAGCCATGGGTCTCTCGACCCTGTCTCTGCAGCTGGCGGCTCGCCAAGCCTGGCCCTGATGAGACGAGGATGCTCCCTCCAGACAGATAATAGCCGAGCACTTTGGAGCTCTCTAATGTAGTAGCACTTTTGCAGGCATTAGCTAAATGACCCTCTTCACAAGGCCACTCCAGCCAGCTCCCAGCGAGCAGCCATCCCCTCCGCCTGTGAGTCCCCAGAAGGGGTCGAGGCCAGACCCCACGGCTCTCCAGGGACTGGTACCCCCTTGCCCTAAGTGGGGACACGGGTGTACCCAAACAGCAGAGCCTGGTGCGAGGACTTGTCCCTCAGGACACTGCAGGGCCCTGGAGAGCAGGATCAGCCCTAGGGCTGGGCAGAAGGGCCGAGGCTGGGGGTGAGAGGGGAAGCGCCAGGGCTGGACCGTGGACGGGTGCTGGGTACGGGTTTGCAACTGCAGCATCCCAGTGCCAGCCCCACAGCGCCTTGCAAGGGACGCACTCGTCCCCATAGGGAGGAACGGGCGGGGATGCCAGCCCTCCCTGCTGCCCACCCTGCCAGCCTGGCTGCCCCCCTGCAGCGTCACCCATCCCCGCGTCCTCCCTTAGCGGGGCCATCTCTGCTGCAGGCCAGTCGAGCATCCTCACAGAGGAGCTTTTCAAGTGGAACGGAAACGCCTAATGAAGGCCGACTTCACTAACTGGGGCTGTCACGGGGATGATTGCTGCCTTCCTGAGCCGCTTTATGAGCAATAAAGCTGCGGGAGAGGAGAGGAGAGGAGAGGAGAGGAGAGGAGAGGAGAGGAGAGGAGAGGAGAGGAGAGGAGAGGAGAGGAGAGGAGAGGAGAGGAGAGGAGAGGAGAGGAGAGGAGAGGAGAGGAGAGGAGAGGAGAGGGCAGAGCCTGCCCCCACACCTCTGCCCTGCTGGCGAGGGCACTGCTGTGGCCCATTTTGGAGGCTGGCGGCAAGCAGGCAGCCCCTGGGGCTGGAGGCAGATGCAGAGCCCAGCTGGCTCGAGGGGAGCATGGCCCAGCAGAGCTGAGAGCCAGGGGCACTGAATCCAGCCATTGCATCCCTCTGGGGCACGGCTGGGTCCCGTCCTGCCATGGAGGTGGGACATGGCGTGACTCGCACCCAAGCTGGGGGCTACGCTAGGCTCCTGGGTGCTGCTAGATGGACAGGGATGTGGTGCTTGCAAGCGGGTCCAGCAGCCTCCACGTTGCTTTTGGTGTCTCCGTCAGCCCTGCTCCCATGCCGCAGCATCCTACGGGCAGGCTTCGTGCAAAGGCTTGTCCCCGGCCCCTCCAAGCCTGGAAACCGGGTCCTTTGCCCACGCAAGGGGCTGTGCATGCTCCCTGGGCAGCATCACAGCACCTGATGCGTCTCACCCCTCTT
Organism: Aptenodytes forsteri; assembly: GCF_000699145.1. Classification (NCBI taxonomy): domain Eukaryota; kingdom Metazoa; phylum Chordata; class Aves; order Sphenisciformes; family Spheniscidae; genus Aptenodytes; species Aptenodytes forsteri. The sequence goes on from NW_008796209.1 coordinate 724,983, forward strand.
GGGGATCCCCGAGCACCTCCGATGGGGTGAGCGGGGACAGCCCCACGGAGCAGCAGAGCCCCTGCACGCCGCCGCCCCGCGCTCCCCTCTTAATCAGCTAATTGTGTGTTTGGGGTTTCAGGCGAGGGCCCCAGCCTGGCGTTGCCATACCAACTGCATCAGCATCACTTTCAAACATTTACCAAGCAAGCTTAAAAATGCGGGGGCGGGGATTAAAAAAGGAGAGGAGGCCAAACAGAGGGTTGATGGGAGGGGAGAGTAAAAGGGCTGTCTGCGCCTCTTTCATTACACCACGTGGAGTCCCGCAGGGCAGAAAGCTCTGATTAAAACGGCTCTTGCTGGGATTCAGAGGCTTTTTGGGGAAAAAGAAAATGCCCCTACCTGCTGGAGTCTGTCTGAGGCACTGTTGGTGGTAGGATCGTCTCAGTTTCTTCAGCGGGGTGAGGGGAGGGCTGTGAGACAAGGGGGCCCAGCTTGTGTCCCCGAGCAGAGAGCACAGGGACGGGCAGTGGGTGCCGGCCCTGGGGTCCCACGTTCCCCAGAGCTGGCCAGGCTGGTGGTACAGCCGGCTGGTGCGGCGGCTCGGTGGAGGAGGGAGGAAAGGTGGCTGGGGGGCGATGCGGGGCAGCTCTTACAGCTCAGAGGGTCTGGCCCACGTTTGTCCTCAACTCGGTGTTGTCCTGGGGTGTGGGGCAGGACCCCTGCCATCGGCAACGCCGTCCCCGCTGGCTCGTGCCAGCCCTGCTTTCTGCAGCTGGGTCGCGTGTCTCCCCTGCTCCCCAGCTGTGCCCCGGTCCGTCCTCTCTCCTCCTTCCAAATCCACTTCTTTGCCACCCTTGGCCTTTCTGTGAGCTGGATCAGGCCTCTTCCCAGCACCTCCTGTCCAACTGGATGGGCTCTGGGCTGCTTTTCCTTGCCAGCAAAGGCATGGCATGAGCCCTCCCTCGCCCCCCAGCCCGCCTCCATCCTCTCCTGCAGTGACCAACCTGGTGCAGGAGAGGGAGCTGCCCCGGGTGGGGGCCACGGAGGCGGCTGGGTGTTCCCCCTCCTGCTCACCCACGCCCCCCAGCCCGCCTCCATCCTCTCCTGCAGTGACCAACCTGGTGCAGGAGAGGGAGCTGCCCCGGGTGGGGGCCACGGAAGCGGCTGTGTGTGTTCCCCCCTGCTCACCCAGCTTCCACTGCAAACCCATTTAACAGATGAAAATTTTATATGCTGAGCCATGCTGGAGCCCAGAGCGCAGCCCAGTTTTGCAGATTTTAGTTGAAGGAGGGCTATGTCACGGGCAGAAGGCATCGGCTGCTGCAGGGACGCAGGGGAGACGGGGAGGGGGGAGGGCAGGTTGGAGGAAGGATGACATACAAGGAAACCCACTTTTTGAGGGTGACATGTGGCCTTTTTGGCACCCTCTCTTGTGGGATGGCCCTTGCTGTGGCATCCGAGTGCCTCTGCCCGGCTCCTCTCCATCATGGCATCCCCTGTCTGGGCATGGTGAGCGTGGTGGCATGGGGCCATTGCCCTGGCTTTGGAGGAGATGCAGCCAGTCCCTTCTGCCTGCTCATCGCCGAGGCTTCAACATGTAGGGCTGCTTCCCTTCAAAGCCCTGCTCCTCCTCCTCTGCGCTGAGCGAATCGTTCCATCCCTTGCATGCTGGTGATGCGGCTCAGCCATGAATCACCGTGGGCACGGCTGCTCCTTGGGCGTTTCTTGGTCTCCAGAGAAGAGCCTGTGCACCATGCTCCCTCCTGGCCGTGCACCTCCCCCCTGGTCACGCTCTGCTCCTCCGAGCCCCCAGCTCTCCGGAGACCAGCCCTTACTGAGAAAAGGGGCTGGAGGGAGGCAGAGGGCTGTTTCTCTTGCATGACCTCTCTCCTTCCCCTCCCAGGTGTCTACGTGAGCTCTGCATGCCCCGATTCCCATCGTGGTCAATAAGCATCAACCAGCACCACCAGAGAGGCTGTCTGCTCACCCTCGTCACGGAGGGCTGCAGGGACATGTGCTGTGCCTGATGCCCTGGGGGACCCTGCCCACCCCACAGCTCCTTCCAGCGGCATGTGGGTCCCCTGGGAGTCCCGTGTCCCACCTGCCATTTCTATGGTGCTGAGAGCTGCTGGAGGTGGCTGTGGGCTGTGGGGTGGCTGCTCAGGCTGGGAGCAGATGCAGAGGAGTATGGCTCAGGCTTTGCTGGGGAAGTGCCGGGATCGTCTGTGCTGCCCGGGGCTTTGCAAGCAGCCGTGAGACGGCTCGGCGGGCACAGTTAGCATGGTGCCAGGCTCCGACTTATCAGTTTTGCTGAGTATCTCTGAGTGGTCCAGATGGCTTTCTGTTGGCAGAGTGCAGCCCTGGCAGCTCGTGTCTGCTGCAGATGGTGTGCGGGCAGACCCCCTGCCTCCTCCCGTGCACTGCTGGGGGCTGGTGTGCTCGGTGTCCGGTACTGGGGCTCATCCAGAGTTTGCCACGGTGCAAATCAGGGCGTCAACAGGGCAGGAAGGTAAATCCTCCCCTTCCAGGCTGTGTGCATGCTCCTAGCTGCTGCCGACCCTGCTTTGATGGAGCAATTTGGCAAGTCTCAGTGGGATGCCCTGTGCCAAGGGGTATGCCTGCTGGGAGCACCCTGGGGTGTCCCTCTGGATCTTGCACCCTCCCTGTGGCTTCCCAACTATGGACCAAGCACCATCCAGGAGCTGGGATGAGCGAGGGCATCCCCTGTCACAGCCACCAGGACAGGCTGTGTCCTCCTGGCTGCTGCCTGCTTCTCCTTGCTCTGCCGCGAACATCATGGTTTGCTCTCCATCCTCACCGGGTGTCCTTTTGACAGGGAGAAACCTCCAAACTGTTATACTCTGCAGCTTCAGAAGGAGAAGGCCAGAGTGGCCTCCGTGCAGGTGGTGACGAGAGGGGATGTGGTGTCCTGGGACCCTGCACTGCACCCCAGGAGGGCTCAAGCATCGTTTGGTCCCATGCAGCACTTCTGGGCCTCCGAGGGCTGGGCGCGAGGCTCCTTTCTGAGCAGCTCCGTCTGTGAGTTTTACAGCTGCCTGGAACATCTCCAGAGGATTGATTTACTGTAATTCCTTTGGAAAGCAACTTTTGTGATTGCTAGCCTGGAGATCTCAAGCTAGACTTAAACAACAGGATCCTAAAGAGGCCATGAATAATTGAGCCTAATAAATATTAATAACTCACCTGCATGGTGGCAGGGCATGTAATTGCAAGGAGTGTTCTGGAAGCACAGCTCTGCAGGCACGCGTGTGCTCGTAGCAGGGCCAGGGCAGAGCCCAGTTAACACTGATGCTGCTGGGCCATCCAGAGCCATGCGTGGCCACCAGCCCTGCCACCCTGCCCCAGGGTTAGCGGTGGCCAGGGGCAGGGGGTGCTGGCCACCGTGCCAGTATTTAGATGTCTTCAGTGGGCCTCTCTCCCATAAGCTGGTCTCCTGTTGGAACTCGAGTAGACTTGCAGCATCCACTGCATCTGTTGGCAGGGGTCTGAGCCATCCTCATCCCTCAAGCACCCTGGAGGACCTGGGACACCCCCTTCAGAAAGTCCTGCCTGCCCTCCTGTGCAAGCCAGATGGATGTATGTCCCAAATTGGAGTCAGTCTGTGGGTGCTCCCCGCTCTTTGTCCCCAGGGACTGGGTGGCCTGTCTGTGGCCAGACTTCATACAGGACAGTCCCATGCATCATAAAAACTGATGCACTGCAAAATCCAGCTCCCAGGGCCAAGTGATACCAAGAAGGCACAGTCTAAGCTTTGTATGACTCAACAAGTCCTCCAAAGTTTGGGTGCAGGTGGGTTTGGGTGAGTGAAGACATGAATGAGGGATGGGATATGAATGAATTTTCTATTTGTGAAAAGACAGTGATGGGGACTGCATGTGGCCACCTCTCTAGGCTGAGGGATGTCTGGCAGGGAAAGGCTGAACTTGTCACTCGAATCCTTGCCTGAGCAGCACTGAGCCATTGATCGGACCTTGCGCAGGTGTAGGATCCTGCCCAAAGTTGCTGAGATTTTTGGATGAAATATAGCCACAAAGCTCAAGACAAAATCCACCCGTTCTCCTCCTGGAGTGCTCTAGTCCCTCACTGGATCGCATGCCTGAAATAACACTCACTCCTGTGGCTTTGCCAATGCCCGATCGAACCCAGCATTTCCCAGGCTTCTGCTTTTCAGGGCAGATGAGGAAGAGTAGTCTAGAAGGGATCACAAGCGCTTGCATGGAAGGGCACAGTCTGCTCGGCTGCAAAGTCTCAGCAGTGCTGTGAGAAGGATAGAAACGGGTACACGGAGGCTTTGCCAGAGCTTTCTGGTTGTTGCAGTTTAGGGTGGGGAGCCTGTAGACCTACCCCTTTGCAAGCTACTGTCGGCTTTGCTACCTGATGCTGATGATGTGACAAAGGAACGTACATGGCTATACAGAGAAACGGGACGGAGAAACCCTGAGCTTATGGCAAGGGCAGGGACCAGTCCAGGTAGGATATTGCCCACAGGTTTCTGCTTGAAAACTGTGGTGCTTGGGCAGCTGAGAAGAAGACCTGTGAATGCTTGGCCAGGGTATTGCGAGGCTGTATCCTCTGCATGAGCTTCTCCCACACCGAGCAAGTGTTTCTTTTCCCCAAACTGCCTGTCTGTTGAGATTGCATCTTGCAAATGCGGTTTCAGACAATAACAGCTTGCAATTATGCAGTGCTTTCAAAACCAAGATATCCTGAATTTCGTTAACTTCTTTGTATAAAACTAGCTGAGGCTGCTGCTGGGATGCAAAGCTCCAGCCTGTGCAGAAACGTCGCAGCTGGGATCACCCAAAGCTTTCCTCTGTGCCACGCTGGAGACGGTTCATCCTGCAGGAGATTTTCGGGCACTGCTGGCTGGCTGGGGCCCAGCGCCTGGGCTGGCAAGCCAGAGCAAAGGGGGCACAGAGACATCTCATGGTCTCTGACCCCTGCTTTCTGTGTTTTCTGTTGCTATATGGTCGCAGGAGGAGGACTGACTCCTGGCGGGGATTATCCATCCAGGAATCAAAGGGCTCTGTGCTCTCCGGGGGAAGGGCAGATGTGACTTGGCGTGGATCGGCAAAGGGAGCGGTAATTGCCGTAAGACCCATTATGGAGCACAACCTCTTGGAAGCCATTTCCGAACACGTAAAGGGCAAGCAGGGGTTTCCCAAGGGAAAACTGTGCTGGACTCTGAGGGTGGCCACCAACAGCTCAACAGCCGGTAACGACTGAAGCAGCCGGGGGCTGACACAGGGCTTGCCATCAGCAGCAGGGGCACTGACACAGGGTGAGCCTTCAGCAACGCCTCAGGTGCCGCTAGACGAGGGTGGCTGACCCCTGACGCAGCCTCAGTCTGGGAGGGATGAGATAAATGTGAGCACTGACCCCCTGAAATTCAGCAAGGGGGATGCAAAGTGCAGCCCCGAGGTGCAATAAGCCCAGGCTGGGAGCTGAGCACCAAGCGGCAGTGCTGATGGGAAGGACCCGGGGTTATCGTGGGCACAGGGCTGAATACGAGCCAAGAGAGCACTCTCGTCATGAAAAAGGCAAACCACATCCTGGGCTACATTAGAAGAAGTGTGGCCAGCAGATCGAGGGAAGTTATTATCCCCTCTCCTTGGCGCTGGTGAGGATGCACAGATCGCGGAAGCCATTCTCGAATAGCTCCTAATAGCAGCTCTCCCGCAGCTTCCTCTGTTGATAAAGAGATGTGAAAATACAGACGATGATACAGGGGTTGCTGCAGGAGCAATAAAAGGGAACCATAGTGTTATCCCAAGGCACTCGGAGCACTTGCTTGGGAAATAGATGGTCTTTCTTGAGAGTCCCGTGTAGTTCAAATGAGACATTTGGGGAAGCAAGGAGCTTTGCACTTAGATACTAGCTTCTCTTCTGGATGAAATATTAATGAAAGGCTTGGCTGTGTTTTTCTGTGGTCACAGATACCCCAAAAGATGAGAATATCGAAATGCTTCCAGTCGCTCTGTGCTGCTGTGCAGCCACTCCCCAGCTGAAAGGCAGTAATACCTCGTCTGCTGGACTGTTTGCAGGCTAGCGATGAACCTGCTTCGGCAGTACCTGAGACTGAAAGAGCGAGTGGTTGGTAGCTTGGCTGATCATTGCTACGTGCAGCTGACAGTGCGGGGGGTAACTCTGTGAGGTCTCTCTGTATCTGCAAGGGAGCGGACAGCAGAAATGAGTATTTGCCCGGGCTGGCTGCCCAGCCGCTGTGTTGCGCAGAGCCTGCTCACATCACTGCTTTTTCAGGCCTTTTTTCCTTCTAGCTACGTCCGATTCAGAGTTTTGGATGAGACCCGTCTGTCGTGGATGGGTAGAAACACTGCAGCATGTTTTTCCCCCAGGGTTAATTTCATACCCTGCGGTTGAGAGGAACTCAAATCATTTTGGGGGTTCTCACAGCTATCTATGCACTGGGTGAAAACTATCGAGTTGCATTTTAAGAGGTCTCTGAGGCTGGTGACACCTGAGAGGGGTCTCACCAGTGGGCGAAGCAATTACCGTGCTGTTGTCACTTCAGAGGGAGCCGGCGTCGCGTGGCGAGGCTGGCAAGGAGGCACACTCCGGAGAGCCGGTGGCGTGGCCAGGCTGGTGACAAGCGGCTGGGGAGAGCCTTGTTCAACAGGGGAACCAGGGCAGGATGGCATGCCCTGGGGCACTTTCGCCCCCCGGCTCCTGCCTTCACGGGTGATTGCAGAGCATCGATCCCCAAATCCTCTCCACTGCTCAAAGCTTTTAGGCTCCCTGGGCTCCGCTATGCTCAAAGGCAGCTGCATGAAAGAATATTTTCCTTTTGTAAACAGATGCAGCGACCTGCTTAGCATCGATCCTGTGAAGCTGGGCTTCAAACTCAATTTGTTTCCATCGTGCCTGTGAAGAGTTTGGTAAATTGATTTTTAAGAACGAAAATGTATTGAGAGTGATTACAACTGATAAATATAATTTTAAATAATAAGATGAGGCTTATGATCACTGAGCTGTTCACCTGAGGGGTGCAAAAACGTACAGTCAAGAAGACAGTATATCTCTAAGACACCACTTAAAGCGCTGACCTTTATTTTTCATGAGATGACTCCAATTTCCATCTCTTTTTCAGGGGAGGAAGCCCTGGGAAAGTCACGGAGTGCAGCCGATGATCCCTAAACCTGCAATTTATGCGACTGTTGTAATCTCTGCACAACCGTAACTGATGAATATGCATCATATAATTTCTATGCGCTGCGGAAAGTAACCTACTTCTGGCCCCCGGCAAGCTGCAGTAGGTCTGGCTGCATCTTCCTGCGGCTCTGTGCCCGTGGTGGGGCTGTGGGATTTTGGGCAAGGTGGGGACGCCGCGGGAAAACCCTGAGTCCGGACCCAGTCTGGGGGTTAAGACCAGCTCCATCCCTCCATCCCATGGGTGCCGGGTGTGCTGCTCTGTGCCTGCCTCCTCTTAAGACCCATTTAATGGCAGGGTTTGGGGGACAGTGAGGCGGCAGCCTTCTGGGAGGGGGGGAGGATGATGGCCCCCCCAGAGGCAGCCCTGAGTTAACATCTTGAAGCAGAAGAGGCAGAGATGTGATAGACGCAGAAGAATGGCCAAGTGACACTCTAATGAGTGTTAATGGGAGGCAGGAATTAAATCCTGCCGCCTCATTAGCATGGGAAGAGGTGCCATCTGCCACGGCTGGCAGGTTCGCTGCCACCATTGGGGGGGGGGCTGCTTCTTTGGGGATGTGAGGAGAGGAGACCGGTGCCCAGCAGGGTCCGTGCTGCTTTGCCTGTGATAGCTGGGAGCCACTGCTGGGGAGTATCGTGCACGACAGCCTCCTTTGCCCAGAGGGGGGGCTGCCTCAGAGGGAGGAGGAGTCCCTGTGCACTCATATTTTGTCCATGGACCCCCCAGCCCTTTCCAGCCTGGCCAACAAGGCGGCAGGACTGGTAGTAGAACTGCTAGGAGGATGAGCTTTCATCCTGCCGAAGGAAGATGATGGCCCCTCTGTGAGCAACCACGACCTGGACTCTTCCCTCCCAACCTGCTGACAGCAGCAGAGGAGCACCAGTTGGGCTCCCAGGCACAGCTAGTGCCTGGAGGTCCTGATTGCCCCTGAGCCCGCCAGGACTGAGAGATTTGGGGCTGCAAGCCAGACAGCAGAGCTGAAGAGCTGCCCACTGGGGTCTGCTCCTCCATCCAGCCACCATCACTGGGGAACATCCTGTGCGAGATACTCCTTCTCCTGGACTGAGGAGGAGTTGCTATGGTCTCCTGCTTTGTCCATGGTCCCCCCAGCCCTTCCCAATGCAGCCTGCAAGGCAGCAGGACCTGCAGCAGGACCAGCTTTGATCCTGCTGAAGGGAGATGGCAGCCGTCAGACCGACTTCGCCATCCCATGCTTGTGCATGGTCAAAGATGGGAGCCAGCCTCGTGCTGCAGCGCGTGCTGTTGGCTCAAAGCTGGAGCTGAGGCAGGAGGTGTGCAGCAAGCTCTAGTTGCACACAGCAAGAAAACGGTTGGAGATAAAGCTGTGAAGCTTCCTGGGGCAATGCAGGGGTCCATGGAAAGGCTGCATCAGCTGCTGACCAAATTCCTGCAGGTGGTGGCTGGTCCCCTGCGGCCACGCTGCACCTGTGTCCCCTTGTTGAAGTCTAAGCCCCTCTTTAAGCCGGAGCAGGTCACACGTCAGCAGCTCGGGGCATCCTGGCAGGACCAACACATACCCTGCCCTGCGCTGCATCCCTTTCCCAGCTGGTGCCCATTGACTATCATGGCAGTGGTTCCTCCAGCTGCAGCGGGGCTGCTGACTCAGCCCAGGGGACCAGGCACCGCCAACCCTTCTGCTCCACACCTCTCCTCCCTCCTGCCCCCAACATGGCCACCCCTGTGAGGCAGAGCTGAATCTCAGTCCCCCTGAGAGCCTGAGCAACATGAACCTGACCCCGGAGAGAGGAGCCCCTGCGGAGCTGGGGTCTGCCTGCTCCCTCAGAACTCTGCGTGGCTGTGAAGCCCCTTGAGCTGTGAAGATGTACGTGGACTGGAACTGTGGCTGGGGGCCATGCCTGTGTTGGTGCCGGGGTCCCAGCAGCGAGCGGTGCTGTGGCAAGGCTGCCCTATCCTGCCAAAGCTCATCCACCCAGGGAAGACCCAGCCCTAGGCATGGCGCAGGCTGTGCCTCTCGCTGCGTCCACCGTGGTCTCCCTGGCCCTTGTCCGTGGGATCCTTGCTATGAGCCCAAGGCTGGAGCCCTGGTGAGGAGCACATGTGACGGGTGCACCATGGATGCTTTGGAGGACCAACCCCAGGTGCACCCCCAGGAACACAGACTGGCAAGGGAGATGGACGCCTGGTGGCCCCCCACAGGGAATGCCACACAAGATGGCTGTGCCACCTCCCAGCTTAACATCCTCCAGCCCAGAAGAGACCCCCAGCCAGTACAGCTCACCTTTGCAGGAGCAAACTGCGGTGCCCCTGCCACCAGGCACATGTGCTTGTGCTGCCTGTGCTGAGATAATGGCACCCAGGGTGCTGTGGCGGTGCTGACCAGCCCTAATCTCTGCTTGGTCTGGGAAAAGCAATGGATAAGGAATTGGCTGGATGGCTGTGTCCAAAGAGTTATAGTCAATGGCTCAATGTCCAAGTGGAAACCAGTAATGAGTGGTGTCCCTCAAGGGTCCGTACTGGGACCAGTACAATTTAATATCTTCATCAGTGACATAAACAGTGGGATTGAGTGTACCCTGAGCACGTTTTGCAGCAAGCAAAGCAGTGGGAGCTGAAAAAAAAAAAGCAAAAAGGCATGTGCTTTAGAAAGGCATTATTAGAGGCTGAAGCTCAAACTGTGCAGTGAGGAAGGGGATTTCACTGGTGGGCTCAGCAGAGAAGGGGGAGCAGCTGTCCGAAATGAGATGGGTTGGCATGAGCAGATGCAAACGGGAAGTTGGGAAGTGTATAAAACTGTGAATGCTTCTGGGAGATAGGCATGGCTGACCGCAGCGATGAGGAGGAGGGGGACAGCTTTTACTACCAAAACATATCCTCAACTTTTAGATCTGTTTCCAAAAACAATGAAAATGCGGTTACGCAAGATGCAGAAAGGAAGGCACTATCTGTGTTCAGTGTTTGGGAAGAAGCAAGGAAGGCTGTGAAATACTTTCCAGTTTATTGAGCACTAGAGGGGATGCTAGAAGACATACACTGAGGGCAAATATTTTAACAGTAGCTGCCCAGATAAATTGTACCCAAGAGCCCTGAAAGAATGGGCTGAGGGATCTTAGCTGCAATAGTATTTATTTCTTATACAACCGGAATTTCCCTGGTGTTCCCAGGAGATGCTGGGGCAGGCAGGCGTCTGCTGGTTATCTCCCTGCTCAGGCATCCACGTTCCCCAGAGCACACAGCATCCTTCATGTGAGCCAGGCGCACAGGGACGGCACGGCTGTTGCTACAAGTATCTTGAAAGAAGAATGACTGCTTGCTCTTTCTGGGAAAAGCCTGAGCAGAGCAAAGCAAAGCTGATGCAACTCCCACATGAGGTTTTAAAGGGGGAATGGGAGCACACCCCGTGGGAAGGGGCCCCTTTTTCCCAGCTCTCCACCTCTGCCTCCTCCGTCCCTGGGACGGTGAATAAATGTGAGCAGCTTGTGGAGAGAGGTCACTTGTCCCCGGACACGGGGGCATCCTGCGAGCTTGCTGCTGGAAGAGAACATCTCTTTGTGGTGTGCGAGTGGACTCGATGTTAACGGTTCTCCTCTTGTCTGCGGCCCTTCGAGGTACGATCACCAGTCTGCCGAGTTGCCCTCCACAGGGAAAACATCCTAACTTTGCTTAGTCGCTGCTTCTTGCCAACCTATCTCACAAAACAAAGTCTCCAGAATAGCTTCCAACTTACTTTGTCCATTTTGCAGTTTTTTGCAGATTGTGTGACGTTTGCACAATTTAAACTCAGAGATCTCTCGTAATCTTGTTTGCAAGCTGCGCTGCCATTTCTTGTCCTTCCCTGGGCTGTGAAGGATATTACGGGTACCCTAGGAGGTGTAGCGGAGGTGGGACTCCCCGTGGCAGCTTGGGGACTCCAGGTTGCCCTGAGCTGAGGAGGGGCAGGAGGTGATTCGGAACAGCGCGTGTGCCCCAGGCACAGGCAGCCATCTGCAGGGAAGTGGCACCTGCCAGCCTGTTCCTCCGGGACCGGTTCTGGGCCTGACAACATTCAGCATGATGGGAAATGAATATTAAATGGGTGTAGATGAAATCCACAGGCACAAGGAGACAAGCAAGGAACTAAAACATTGCAAGCACTGGGCAGCTACGCCACTGCCAGCGAAGCTCAGGGCTGTGAGAAGCTGATCTGATGGCTCCCTCTGGCCGTAGGCTTTGTGAGTCTGTGGGAAATGCATCCTGCAGCTGCTCTGTTCCCATAGACGTCCAAAGAGCCGGGGAACGCGCTTCTTTTCTGGATCTGTTGTCTGCAAAAGACTTCCTCCACTGCCTCGTCCAGTGAGTTTTTGGGCAATGCGGAAATACGGGGCTGGTGCTGGGCTGGGCATCACCCACAGGTTCCTAGTGCACACAGGAGCTGATCATCATTTCAAGGCAGCTGGAGCAATAGTTTTGGCAATGCACTTGAGCTGGTGAAAGGCAGAAGGGCTCAGCTCTTTCCTTCTGACCTCAGGGAATTGTTATCCTCCTCTAATCAGCACTCATTACACCACATCTGGGTACTGGGTCCAGGTTCGGGCCCCTCAGTACAAGAGAGACGTGATAAACAGAGTTCAGCGGGGGCCACTGAAATGGCGGGGGCTGGAGCTCCTGCCTGGTGAGGAGAGGCTGGAGGAGCTGGGCTTGTCCAGCCTTGAGAAGGGATGGCTTTGCGGAGACATCCCCCAACATCTGCGGGGAGATTATTGGGAAGACGTAGCCAGGCTTTTAATGGAGGTGCATGGGAGGATGAGAGAGAGTGATCTAGCTTGTGGCATGGGGAAGTTTTTCCCCATAGGGACAGTCGTGTGTTTGAAGAGGGGCCTGGAGAGGTGGTAGGATCTCCAGCCTTGGAGGTTTTCAAAACACAGATGGGCAAAGTCCTGTGCAACCTGGTCTGATCCCACTGCTGCCCCTGCTTTGGATGGGAGGTTGGACTTGAGACCTAATTTGGTTTGCGAGTCCGTGAGATGGATTTGTGAGTCCGTGAAGGCAGCAGGAGGAGAATGGGGAGATGAGCAGCTGAAAATGGTCTTGGGCAGAGGGACCCTGAAGGAGGGATGGGGGAAGGCTGGAGAAATGACTGCCTGATGCTTGGTGGGAGGAAAGCCTGCTCTGCCCCAGGCAGTCCCCGGTGACCAGTCTGAGCCTGGAGGCGAGCTGGTCTTGGCAAGGACCTGCTTGGAGCACAAGGCTCTTGGAGTTGGTGGAGAAGAGCGGGACCAAACAGCCTGAGGAGTCAGACAAACTTGGATAAGAAATGAAGCCAATTTCTAGCATTTCCTTCTGGATTTGGACTCATCCCAACGTGCTCTTCTGCCAGCTCCGAAGGAGATGGGAGAGGGGAAATTAATGGAGCTGCTTGGAAAGCATTTGTAAACGCTGTGGCCTCATGCAGAGGGCTGCGGGGCAAGGGGCTGAGAATGGCGTGGGGCAGGGGGTTCCCACGCAGGACATGCCCTGGGGCTGGGGGCTGAGCTGCTCAGGTGACGGGGGGCCAGAGCTGCCTTCTGGGGGAAAAAGCAACGAGACGCTGATGTTTGCATCGGGAATGGAGCAGGGCACGAGGTTACGCCTATGTTTCAGAGGCGGAAGGGTGTAAATCAGGGAATGTGTGGGGTGCACAGGGGAAGGAAGTTGGCTGGGCTGTCTCAGTCCCTGGTGGGACCCACATGCATCGGTGATTAATGAGGCCACCGCTGGGTCTGCATGAGCCGATTAAGAGCACGCGGGAAGGCCACCAGGCACCTCGGCCAGCTGGCAGGGAGCAGCCTGGGGCCAAGCTCTCTCGCTGCCAGATGGAGTGGCTGCATCCCCTGTCCCTCGAGGATGGTCCCTGACCCTCCTCACCCCCATACACTTAGCTCGGCGCTAGCTGGCTTGGCTCGAAAGCATGCGAGGGAGCGTGCACACAATTTATCAGCACACGCGGTGATGTTCCAGCCGTGTCACTGCAGCCTGAGCATTGCTTCCAGAGGACACTGTTGCTCCAGGGACTCTGTGGTAATAAATCAGGAGGTACCAATGCAAGAGACTTTTCTGAAGCAATAGGTGATCCCTGATTTCGTGGTTGAGGTGCTGAGAGACCGAGGGCTGCAGCTATGGAGAAACCAGCAGCGAAAGGGACAAACTGTATGGCCACCGCAGTTTCTTTCTGCCCAACAGCTGCTGCCACTGCGTCATGAAGTTGCTCTCCTCTTGCTCCTTTTATCCTCCCTTGCCCCTCATCCACGGACAGTTAGCCACCTGAAAAGCTTATCTATCTGGTCATGTCCCTGTGATTTTCTGGGATGCTTTTCTCCTCCTGACTAACGAGAAACAGTCGCCTCTCTCACCACGGTTCACGGCGAGGACATTCGTCAGTGCCGTGGGTTTGCAGAGTCCCCTGGTCAGCTCAGGGTCCCTAGTGCTCCTCTGGCAGCTCCCCTGGCTGGAAAACCCATGCCTTTCACCCACGTGCCTTTCAGGAACATGCTTGTTTTCAAAAAAGGAGAATTACAAGTATTTTTCCTGTTTCTTCCTCCGATTGTGCTTCTCACTTAAATTAATTAAACTGTTTGTCTCAAAATCTCCCCTCTGTAAATCTGAGCAATCATTTGTGGTTTAACTGACCAGGTTTTGGGTCCAAGTTGTCCTGTTTGTATTATTGGCAAAAGCTTCGGGCTGTCATGCCTGGAAGACATCACCCTGGGAATGGCCGGCCGTGCCGAGAAGGGGTTGGGATCTTCTTTGGCCAAGATGCCGCAGGTGGGACAGCCGGCAGGCTCCCTGCACCCGGGTCATGCGAATCCCTGCTCCCAGGGCTATCACAGGTCCTGCTCACCTTGTACCCTGCCAAAGTCCAGTCGTGCTTAGCCTGAGCTTTGTGCTTTGCAGCAGTGCGAGCATTGCCCATTGCCTGCCTTCAAAACCACTCACTGGCAGGCAGAGGAGGTCCTGGCGTGGCTGCAAGCGAGGCCAAATGTCTGCAGCCATTTGAGGCTGCTGTAAATCCCCCCAGCCTGTGTTGTGCTGGCCCTGGGGAGGATGAGGGGGCTGGTGGCAGGGAGGGGAAGGAGAGGAGGACAAACCTCCTTGTTTGACATGCCTGGAGCCGGACAGGCTTGCTTGGGTCCCTGCATTGCCAGGGAAATGGGCTGTGTGCTCTGCTCCTGCCCCGGTGTTGGCACATCAGCCACCCTGTGTCCCCAAAGCACATGGGCAGCAGGGCAGTGCATTTTAGCCCACTGTCATGCTCTTGCAGAAAAATTGCCCAAGGAAACACCTTCCTCACCTCAAAAGCAGCGATACTGGGGGACCTTCTCCACTATGCTGGGGGAAAACAGCGTGTTTCAATCATAGGCCCCTCTTACGGGAGCATCTGGCTTCTCTCTCCTCCCCAGCTCACCCTCATGTCCATCCCCGGGACTCAGTGCTGACAAAAGGCTCATGTTTGTCAACTGCCCATCATATACTGCAGTCCATCAGGACCCCCAGATGTCTGCACCCCCTTCTTTCCCCATGCAGTCACAGTGAGGCCAGCTGCAAGCTGCTTGCTTCATACAGTGGCAAACGTGGAGCTACAGATGGGCTGGAGGTTCAAAGCGGTCCCTTGAGCTTGTTAGTAGAGGGAGGACAACCTGTTTACTTTGACAGGGACAGCGGCTTGCTCGGTGGGTGGCTGCAGAAAGCTCAGCACACAGCTGGACAGATGCAGGATGGCTCTTCTATCACATTGGCTTGGAGTGTCCTGGCCATGAGAGTTCAAAGGCTGCAAAATCTGGAGTCAATCTAGTAATGAACAGCTCCAGCCAGCAGCTACTGCCTGCAGCCACGGGGCAGCACGAGGACAGGGGGACTCTGGCTGGGAGGGCTGGGGGCTGGAGGCTCCCCTGTGCCCTGGGCTGCCTGCTCAGCTCCACTGTGCCCTGCCGGGACTGGGGGCTCCCCCCTCCCCAAAGGCGTGAGTGTGGTAGCGTGCGCGGGAGGATGGAGGTGACATCTGGGCAGACTTCTTGGGGCGACAGGGGACACTAGGACTCAGGCTCTGTGGCAAGATGTGTTATGGACATGAGCCTTCTCTCTGACAGCTCTGGCCACCTTTTCTCCAGCCTTGCTGCCTCCCTTAGCTTCCCCTTTGAAGTACCTGCGCCTGGTGGCCCTGTGGTTTGCAATGTCCCCACGCTGGTGGCTGGCTCCTGGCTGGGCTAGGTTAGCACTGAACCCTTCTTGGGAATTCCCTGCACAGATGCCACAGGGTTTATTAGCCCGTGTGCTTTTGTGCAGGAGCGCAACTGCAAAAGCTGTTTGCAGAAACAGGCTGGAGCTGTTTGCAAACCTTCCAGGCCGGGTCGCTGCCTTAATCTCTGTGATTAGCTCAAATGGAAAGGAACAGCTGGGCAGCTGGGGAGCCTGGGAAGTGGGACAAACACATGTGAGATCCAAAGCTTCCCAGAAATTGCACTGTGTTGAGTTTAGTGCTGAGGGACTGGAAGGACAGCTTTTTATGGGGGCATCCTTGGAGTGGGAGAAGGAGACGAGTGGTGTGTGGTGCGCTGGTGGCTTTGGCCAGCAGACGGTCTGGCAGCCAGTGATAGGCAGCAGAGCCCTGGCTGTGCCGTGAGGATGGAGGAAGGTGTGGGTGCCACATCTCCCCTTGTTTCTTCTTCCTCTGGGCCTCTGCTTACACGGTTTGGTGTTTAAGGCTGGAGGAGACCACTGGGTTGCCCAGTCTTAGCCCTGCGCGGTGCAGACCACAGACAACTGTGAGGTTGCTCTGGGGCAGGGAGGCATTGCTGCCTGCACGGAGACCCGCGAGGTGTGCCGCCGATCCCCCAGTGGGTTTGGCGGTGGGTCCAGGCTGCAGGTCCCCCAGCTGTAGCTTTCTGCACCCAGCTCTTCTCGTGCAGCTTGGGGCCAGCACGCTGGGGTCTCTCACGGTCAAGGAACCGCGGCGGAGGTGGACGGACGCTGCACATTGTTTCAGGGAGGTCCTCGAAGGGAGATTTGGGAGTACACTCTCAGATGGGCTGCGCCTACCCCAGAAGAGCCCTTCTAACATCCTGCGTCACTCGCTTTAGCATATATAAAATGCCTATTCCAGCAAAGTGTGCCGAGCACAGGCACCAGCCAAGTCTCAGGACAGCGGGGATTTCCAGAAGATTTAGAAGAAAATGTTATGCCAATATTTGACAGGGGTACAGGGGTGACCAGAAAGATGGTGCACGTGTCTGGGGAACCACTTAGCCCCTAGCACATCCCCACACTGGAGGACATCTCTGGCAATCGAATGTTTTTAAATAAGATGGGATTTTTTCCTGAAATCTGTGTGTGACCCAGGAGATCCCAAAGCAGATAACATCAAGTGGGAAGAGAGAGCGCTTGACCTCCAAGAGCTGCTTGGATGTTTGGAGCGTTATCCTTATCTTTGCAGTGCTCTAGCCAAAGCGGCTGTGTGCAATCTCGGCTGGATGCACAGCTCGGGCTCGGCAGCCTGGAGATACGCTTAATCTTTTAATTCCCTGTGATACATGAGCGATTGCAAATTTCAACAGGTTCCAGGAAGATCTGTTGTCCTGGGCAAAGAGGCTAATATCACGAGGACGGGAGATGAAAAGGCACTCAACAGGAGGCAGGGAGGAGATGGGGTTAGTGTGATGGGCCTGATGATGGGAGGTGGGGGTCCCCCAAGCGGAGGTTACTTGCATGAGAAGCTGGAGCCATGCAGAGATGCAAGATCGGCCGTCCACCCTGGCTGTGCCAGACTCCCCTTTGGGAGAGCAGACCGGTTTATGTATGCTTTTGGTTGTAAACACTCTACCTGGCGTTTGCATTTATGCTCCAAACCCTCTCCCCAAACCTGCTTAGACCAATCTTGATGTGTGTTAGTGCTGCCGCGGCCCAGGGACAGGGACACACAACCTCCCCAGCGCAGCAGGGCCATTGCAGATGGGAGCAGAGGAAGACGGGGGGCCCTGCCAGATCCCAGGGGGGTTCGGGGCATCCTGCCAGACTGCAGTGGGGCTGCGCTGAGACTTGTTCCCTCATTCCCGACCCCTGAGTGCTCTCACCTCTCTGGTAAGGAGAACTGTGGGGCTGTCTTACTGTTTGGAAGAGAAAATACAGATGGTGCTTCAGAGGAAATTCTGCTTTGTCAAAAAAGCATGTGGTGCCCCTTTCCATGACACCGGAGGCATCAGACAAATAGAGGGGTGTCTGTGTGGGGTCTGAAGCCCCTTTCCTGCAGCTCTGAACCCCACAGCACTGCCAGCATCATGGGTAACCATGCCCTCTGTCCATGCCCACCTGGGAAGCAGCAGGAGACGCTCTGAACTCTGCTCCCCACCTCTCCTGCTCTTGATTTTAGCTCCGGCATTGAGTTTCCCTCTCTGTCCACAAAGCTTTGGCTGTTGGATCATGAAGGGATGCTACACTGCGGTGAGGAGGGGAAATGTTTTGGCCTTTGGTTTTCCAGGCTTTGTGCAAAGGTCCTTTCACTGGGCAGCTGGCATGCAGCTCGGGGGGCGAGCTGGGCTCTGGGCTTGAAGACCCCCGGCGGTCCTGCTCCCAGAGGTAGGAGCACAAGGCAAATACAAAGGGAGCAGGAGCATCCCGAGAGCTTTCGACACTGAAATGGCACACAATCCTCTGCTGCTGGTTTGTACATCTTCCCCTTCTCCCTCCAGCGAGGCTGCTGTTTTGCAATGCTGGCAACTCTTACAGAGACCTTCGGTACTGGAGCAGAGCCCTGTGCAGATGGGAATTAGGGCCATGGCCCTTGTGGTCTTCCTGGGGGTGCAAAATCCCCTTCCTGATTGCAACCACAGTCAATTACGGTTGGGATACATGGGGCATGATCTGGTCTGAATCTTGTCTTGGCAGCCTTGAGCTCCTCCAGACCTCTGCAACACGCAGGGTCTGCTCTGCTGCCAAGGCGTCGGGACAGGACCCATTGGGGGAGGCAGGGATGGGACCTCTGGTCCTAAGATGGGGAGTTGGACCTTCAGAGCGCGCACAGTACAGGGCCCCATGGGTGCCTGCAGAGCCACTCAACAGCACGGCCACCAGAGGTAGATCTGCTTTGAGTGCACAGGGATGTCCCTCTATCCAGTGTCTACATGCCACAACATCCCTGTCTGGGTTAAGACCATCTTGCTGTCTCCATTGCCCTCTGCAAAGGGGAAAGGGCCTCGTGTCATGTTGAACTGGTCTCTAAGGGGAGGCAGAGGGGAAGATGCACCCACCAGAGTACAGGGAACACAGTGTTTGGAGCCGGGACTCTGCTTGAGATGCCGCAGCCGGCCAGCGAGCATCTGAGCTCTTTGCTTCAGCGGGTGGCTGCAGGCGGTGTGCGATGGGCTGGGAGCAGTGCGAGGGGCTGGAAATTCCCTTTGGGGCTGGGGATCAGGCGAGGCGGCTGTTTACAGCAAGGAAAGAGCTGCAGGCCAAAAAGCCGGGAGCCCCCCCGGCAGCATCCGCCTGCCAAGGCTCTGGAGACACATCACAAGGATGGAGACAGGGCAGTCTAGCCGATTGGGACAGAGCAACTCTGGGCTGTGGGAAGTACCAGATCGGCCAAGGCAGGTTGCTCGTTCGTCTCCCCAGGTCAGAGAGGAAGGGTTTGGGCTCTTCTCCAGAAGAGACGCCAGCTTCCTCACTGTTTTTCAGCCAAGATACTTTTCCTGGGGCAACTCGGACTTGTGGAGTGAGAAGCAGCTCGTGATTTGGGAGCACAGGGGGAGCATGGACGTTTGGGTCAGGTTCATCCTGAGCTCTGGCCTGACGGCATCCCCAGAGCAGCCTGGGACTTGCTAGGGAGTTTGGAAACGCTCCGCAATATCCGCAAGTGCCATCAGTTCTCCATCCCTGGGAAGGCAAGGGGTCCCTCCTTACCCATTGTGGGATTTCCTTGTGATATATTGGGTGGAGGGTGTATCTGATGTTTCTTGTTTTATGGGGTGTTCCTCATGGAAACTGGATGTTGTACGCATGAGAGAGCTCATCATCGCAGTTACTGTGGGGAACAAACTGTTGGCCGTGGCCAACCAAATAGATGGAGAACTGCTTACTGCACTCTGACCTGGCCCTGCAGCTTTGAGTCAGTAAATGTGCCTGATGAGTACTGTTGAGGGGCAAATCTGGTGGGACACAAAGTGGGCGCCTGTGAAGGCAGCACACCAGTCACCTGCCCCATTAGAGACATCTGTTAAAGCTTCCCCAGTGCTATAAAGGGGGGGTTTCTGGCTTGGATATGCCATATCAGGCTCTTTTAAAATCTCTTTCTAAATCCCTCCTCATCCTTTTTCAAAGCCTTACCCATTTTTTTTCTGAAAGGCTGACTCCAGAACGGGATGGTGTCAGCAGTGGTCTGCTGATGTACGTGTGCACAAGGGTACATCACCTCCAATGCCCTGTTTGTGATTTCCCAGCGTTTGTGCCGGCCACACATTTTGTAAGTACAGGTTATTTTGGCTGCTGAAACTATTGAGACTGGACATACTGATGGACAGCAGAGCTATCTGGGTTGTGCTTACGGAATAGGAATTGACCTGGTCGATCATGACAGTGGGCTCAGTCGATGATAGCTCCTGGCCTGTGGTGAGACAGGATGAACATAATCATTGCTTCTGTCCTTCACGTCTATCAAAATAAAGCTCCCTGACTATTGCATTCTGGCCTCAGTGGCAGAAGGAGGTTGGCTCTTGCAGTTTGTGCTTCCAGTGATCCCACCTGGGACTTCCACAGCATCACGGGCACAGTTGGAGTGGGTTGGTGAAGCTCTAACCAGGGAATAGAAAGATGTTCATGTAGGATGTGGCAGATGTACTGGTTTTGGCTGGGATAGAGTCCTTTTTGGCACCCAATATGGGGCTCGAAGGGTTTGAGATAATGACAGATTTGACTGTAGTGTGCTAGACCAAATTCATAGCTGTTATAGCTGTTTAGCTACTAATTGGCAGGCTCCTGTGCTTGCCGTGAGCCTTGCTTGCCTCACTGTATATTAGTCTAGTGCTTGTTAGCGGCTGCTTTTTGCTTTTGCTGCTGGCCATACTGCTTATCATCTTACTCTGCTGCGCCTGGGAACATTTTGGTAACAGCAATCGCCGTGGGCTGGCAGATGGCCAGGGCATCGCTGCTATTCTTGTGCTGCTGTACTGGACAGGCTGGAACTCCAGTGTGAACTTGAGTCGAAGGGACTGTGACCTGTGGACGAGTCCATGTGGGAGCAGGTGCACCCCAAGGTGTCCGTGGCCGTGGATGTGTCCATGTCGCAGCAGGTATATCCCTGTGGCCCATGGATAAGGCCACACTGGAGCAAGAACACCCCTAAGAGACTGTGGCCCACAGATAAGGCCATGCAAGAGCAGGTTCTCCCTTGAAGGAACTGTGGCCCATGGATAAGTCCAAGCCGGAGCAGGGGCAAGGGGAGGAGTTCATTGCAATGTTAAACCCTATGGCCTGGTCCATAGGCACCAGGAGTGGAGACTGTCATGGATATACCTTTACATTGTTGTAACCCATGATTTGAGTTGTGTGTTATAGGAATTACTACAGCAGGAACCACCCAAATCAATGGAGGACAAGCCTTACAAGCAGCAATGCAAGTGCAGCAGTGACCCGACCTGAGCTGGCTTTGGTGCCCAATAACTCCACGCAACACACCACCTCTCCTGGCCTGAGTGACCACCCTAACAGATGGAGCCCAAAGTCACGGACTAAATGGACTCAAAGGGCATTTTATGGACATTTTACAAGGGTGGCCCATGGACTAAGGGAATGATATCTGTGTATAATTCAAAGGATGGGAGAGAGGGTGGTGGTTAATGAGGATGTTATTGGGTGGTGGTTAATGAGGATGTTATTGGATGGTGTGGGACCTAAGCATGACGTAAATGGTATTGAATAAGGGGGTGGAGATTGTACTGGTTTTGGCTGGGATGGAGTTAGTTTTCTTCATAGTAGCTCGTATGGGGCTGTGTTTTGGATTTGTGACCAAAACGGTGTTGATAACACAGGGATGTTTTAGCTATTGCTGAACAGTGTTTGCACAGTCTCCAGGCCTTTTCTGTAAGCTGGGGGTGCATAAGAAGCTGGGAGGGGACACAGCCGGGACAGCTGACCCAAACTATATCCCCAGAGGAATATTCCATACCATGCGGCGTCATGCTCAGCAATAAAGGCTGGGGGAAAGAAGGAGGAAGGGGGGACATGCGGAGTTATGGCATTTGTCTTCCCAAGGAACCGTTACATGTGATGAAGGCATTTACTTCATTAGCATGATGAAGGCTTTCCTGGAAGTGGCTAAACACCTGCCTGCCGATGGGAAGTAGTCAGTTGTTGTGGTTTAACCCGGCAGGCAGCTAAACACCACAGACAATTTAATAGGACAAAAAAGAAAGGGAAAATGATAATGATGATAAAAGAATACACAAAGCAAGTGATGCACAGTGCAATTGCTCACCACTCGCCGGTCGACACCCAGCCAGTCCCTGAGCAGCAGCCCCCCCGGCCAGCTTCCCCGAGTTTATGTACTGAGCATGACGCCACATGGTATGGAATATCCTTTTGGGCAGTTGGGGTCAGCTGTCCCCCCCTGTGTCCCCTCCCAGCTTCTTGTGCACCCCCAGCCTGCTCGCTGGAGGGGTGGTGTGAGAAGCAGAAAAGGCCTTGACTCTGTGTAAGCACTGCTCAGCAGTAATGAAAACATCCCTGTGTTATCAACATTATTTGCATCCTAAATCCAAAACACAGCACTATTACCAGGTACTAGAAAGAAAATTAATTCTATCCCAGCCGGAACCAGGACA
Organism: Aptenodytes forsteri; assembly: GCF_000699145.1. NCBI lineage: Eukaryota > Metazoa > Chordata > Aves > Sphenisciformes > Spheniscidae > Aptenodytes > Aptenodytes forsteri. The sequence continues at coordinate 746,955 of NW_008796209.1, forward strand.
CAAATGAATTCCTTAGTTTGCTTTGCTTGTGCATGCAGCTTTTGCTTTACCTATTAAATTGTCTTTTATCTCAAGCCACAAGTTTTCTCACTTTTACCCTTCTGATTCTCTCGCCCATTCCACTTGCTGGGGAGTGAGCAAGCTGTAGATTTAGCTGCTTGCTGCGGTTAACCCCCTACAGCAGATCAGCCTATTTTTAAGTTAAATCTGTGCTACCCCTGGGCTGTCATGAGAGGATGAAGCCACTGCTGTGAATTGTTGTTGGGACACATCCTGCCCAACTCAGCATTGAGCCTGAGTCTAATAAGGCTCCAGAGAGAGTGGGAAGAGATGGGAACAGGCAGTGGATGATTTGTCTCTGGAAACCCATGGGAAGATTTGGATCTGGCCTCGTCTCCCTGCTGAGTGGAGAGAGAAACCCAAGGGGCATGGGGTGGACCACATCTGCCAGAGCTGTGTCCTGAGGGGCTTCAGGGACTGTGGCATTTGTCTACGTGATCAGGTGTCAGATGGGAGGTAGTCGTAGGCAGTTGGAGACAGCAGCATGTCCTGAGGATGCTTCCCCTGCCTATTGAGTAATGCCAATCATATCAACTGGTCTTGTAAACCTCTTTCTTGGCTCTGTAACCTTGCCTTGGTACAGCCGTGTGAGGGTTTGCAATGCTGGCAACTGTCACAGGGACCTTCGGGCTTGGAGCCAAGCCCTGCACAGGTGGAAATTGGGGCTGCAGCCCTCGTGGTATTCTTGGGGGGGAAAATTCCCCTTTGTGACTGTGACCACAGTCAGTCACTTCTGGGGTACGCAGGACCGGGCCTGGATTCAGTCTTGTCTTGGCAGCCCTAAGCTCCTCCAGACCTCTGCAACGTGCGGGGTCTGCTCTGCTGCCAAGGCATGGGGATGAGCCCCATCGAGGGGGTACAGTGGTGTATCTCCCCTTCCTCCTGATGCCTGAGCCAGGCACCCTCCAGGAGAGGCTTGCAAACTGCCTGGGTGACTTTCCCAGAGCTGCCATTGCAGGGTCTGCGGGGCTTTGGCAGGCGGATGCTGCCGGGAGGTCTCCCGGCTTTTGGCCCTGCAGCTCTTCCCTTGCTGTAAACAGCCGCCTCGCCTGATCCCCAGCCCCAAAGGGAATTTCCAGCCCCTCGCACTGCTCCCAGCCCATCGCACACCGCCTGCAGCCACCCGCTGAAGCAAAGAGCTCAGATGCTCGCTGGCCGGCTGCGGCGTCTCACAAGCAGAGTCGGCTCCAAACACTGTGTTCCCTGTACTCTGGTGGGTGCCTCTTCCCCTCTGCCTCCTCCTGGAGACCAATTTGATGGCCAGGTCAAAAGGTTGACTCCCCAGGTCTCTGGTGCGCCCGGGTTAGTCCCTGCTCTGTGTGTGCCTGGGAGAAGGTTGCTGTGCATCGCGTGGGTCTCCTTGGTGGAGCAGGGCATCCCCTCTGCATTAGTCCTGTCTGCCTGGGTGCCAAAATGACCCTCAGGTCAATCCTCATGTCTTCAAGCGCTGCCCCCACAGTGGAGTCAGCTATTGCAGGGTTTTGATGGCTCCTTTGCTTTGCCCTGCTGCTCTGAATTACTGTTAATGACCAGTTATATTTAGGTATGGAGTATATAACTTCTTCCTACGTTTTAATTATATCCGGGCAGGATGAGACCTGTCCAGTGTGGAGCTGGGCTCCCGGAGCCCCCCCGGCAGTTTCCGTCCCTTCCAGCAGCTGTTTTCTTTCTGTGCAGGCTGCTGGGAAGGGCTCGGTCGGACGCTATTCGGGTGCCCTCCTGGCACCGGTGCTCCCTCTGATGCCAAGTCCACATGCTCGTGGCCCATGAAGCTGGCAGGCAAGGCAGCGGGTCTCTGCCTGGTGTTGGTGCCCGGCAGCTCCTAGCCCTGTGGGGCTTCATCTCCTTTCTCTTTGCTTTCTCTCTGCCTTTGCATTTCCCACCACTGCCTGGGCACTGGGTGGCTGCTTCCCTGGTTAGAGCGGCCGGCTGAGCCATCACCAGGAGCAGAGCCCTTCTCTGGTGTTTTCCAGTCTTAGCTGAAGCGTATCCAGTTCCTAGTTTACGTGTTGCTCTAATGTCTTCTGCAAACTCTCCAGAGCCTTCTCGATGTTTTGCTTCATTTCCCTTCGGCCGTCTTTAATTTCTCCGTCTCCATTTCCCTCCCTCTGATGAACTTGCCGCGTGTGCCAGCTGCTGTTTGCTCTGGAGGCTGGATCTGGGCTCTCCAGCCTGCGGAGCTGAGCTTGCGCCAGAAGCGTGGGGCAGAGCGGGCTGTTGGGCAGATGCTGGGCGTCTGCAGCACAGCTCTGCCTGGTGTCAAGTACAAAGTCCGACGTCTCTCGGCACTGAGATGGAGAAGGAGCAGTTTCCTCTCCAACAACACTCAGCCAGCTCTTTCCCAGCAGCTTCTTGAGTCTCTCTGAATTCACACGCCAGGACGATGCCTTTGCACGAAGTGTACATGTGTGCGCACTCCTGCCCGGGGAGAGCCCAGCCAACCCACCCATTCCAAATTGTGCAGAGCTCCTGGCTCGGCTGGCACGCACGCCGTGCCTTGCTTTGGGGGCTGCTGCTCGCTTTGCCATGAGAGGATTTATGACTTGTTACATCTCCACTTTCAACGGAGGCTGGGTTGGCGCCAGGAGTTTCCACTAAGTTTTACGCTGCTGCACGAGGAACTGTGGGATTTCTGGATGGAGGATTGATGAGCTTCTCGGTGGAAGCGGGAGGGCTGGGCCTGTGGTTGGTGGAAGAACTGAGAGAGGCCCAGTTTTTGGAAGGTTATGCAAACACCCGTTGACCCCCTCTTCCCTGCAGTGTCTGCTGCTCTCTGGCCTAGCATCTCTGCCAAGAGCAGGAGCCTCTCGCCGTGTCCCCTTTCCACCATGAACCTCGGCCACCCCATGGAGGCTTCTGCTGTGCCACGGAGGGACAGGCTCTGAGCCATCACCCCTTTCAGCACTGGATGTATTTCCTGGTGACGCAGTGAACAAATGAGCACACTCACAACAGCCCGAGCCCAAAGGATCCTGAGTGTTGGGTAATGCCTGCATCAGGAGGGGTGAGAGCAGAGCAACCCTGACCACGTGCTTTCCACAGGGAGACAAAACACACATCCTGCCTGGCTCCTTGTGTTTAGGTCTGAGGGAGTACTACGGGCAGCGCTGCATGCCACGCAGAGGATGCTGTAGGAAGAGGGCATCTTGCCATGGGGCAGGACCCGCTCAGGTCCCTCTCAGCCTGCTCGCTAGCCCCCTGCACATTTTCCAGCAGCGAGCCTGTCCTGCCCCAAAGCATCTGAGCTGTTCTGTAGGTGTGCTAGCAACCAAAGGGTTAACTCCTTGCACCCGCACCCAGCTGGGAAACCAAATTTCCACCTGGGGCGTGCGGGGTGGGGGGCAAGTTTCTCCTGGTCGAAGACCCTCTCCAAGCCCAGAAGACCCTCTCCAAGCCCAGCCGGCTCCAGAGCCCATGCGCAGGGAGGGGGCGCCCGGGGAGCCAGCTTCCCTGCCCTTCCCAGCACGTTGTGCTCATCCTGCTCTTCCCATCAGTCTAGCTGAACGCTGTGGGACGGCGCAGCAGCCAGCGGGGAGCCTGCCCAGCTCGTGTGCCGCCAGCTTCCAGCAATTCTTCCCTGCTTCCTGAGGACCATTTCACTATACAGCGTTTCTATACGGTGTGCCTGGCAGGCAGCCCGCTCCCCTTCCCAGTCATGGGGGTTTTCCATGCTGGGCTTTGCAAACTACCTCTGTGCTGGGTCCTGGGAATCAGGGCCTCTGCAGGAAGGAATTTGCTGGTCAGCGGGTTGAGCGGAGCTGCGCGACCCTGTTCCTGTTAGCAGTGACTTTAACTTGGAGGCAGCATCCAGAAGGATTTGGAAATTCCCAGTCCCCCTGGTTGGCTCCCCTTGATGCCTTCAGTCTATGAGTGCACCCAAGGAGCCTCTGCTCCCAGCCACCCGGGGAGCAGACCCCGCCGTCTGGTTAAGCAGGGAAGAGCTGGGGGCTTTTGCATGGCTGAAGGGCAGCCCAGAGCTGGATGAACAGAGGGCTGTGGGGTCAGGAGAGAGGATCTCCTGGCATTATGGGGTGAGATGCCAGGAAACTGCGATGCTGGAAGCCAGATAAGTAATTTGTAGGCGAACTCGAGGCTCTGGTGCTGGGGTGTGGGGTGCGAATATGGGAAGCATTTGGGATGGAGGCTTGAGTGAGTCCCTACAAGCTCCCACAGTGGTTTCACTGACTGGGAAAGGCTCACAAGCAAGGCGGTTTGGTGACCTTTGCTGTGGTCCCACTGTTTTTGCACACTCGGTGTGAGGGGACACCGTAGTCTCTGCCTAGGACACCCTCCCCTCTTCCTGCAGTCTGGAGGTCCCTCCGCCGCAGGGATGCACAGAGGGCTGGACCTGGGCTGCCCGAGCATGGGCGTAGCTGGAGGCACCATTGCACGAAGCCCTGTTGCAAAGGCTCTGTACGGTGTCTGACAGGGGCCCTGGGGCCAGAAAGGGGTTCCCTGTAGCTGAGACACTGCAGAGGGGCACACTGCCTGGTTATGTCCCCCTCCCTGTGTCTGTCTCCATCCTGCACCTCTGAGCTCTGGGAAAAGGCTGGAGGCTGCAGGAGCCCAAGCTGGTGAGAAACGAGTTTATGTGGGTGCATGCAAGAAATTGTGCCTGGCCAAGTGGCTGCTGGAGGCTGCTGGTGTTGGAGAGCCCTAAAAAGCCTTGCCTCCACCCCCCACCCCTGGCAGCTCCTCTGTATCCCAAAAGTTTGATCTGCCTTGTGACCCCCCCTGCAAACAGGGGTGCTCACCCCTCTCTCATTGCCAGAAGCTCCCTGCTTTCTCCCTGGGCTGGGGGGACAGGTGACAGAGCAAGGCACTTGGGGAGGAAGGAGTGAACTGGGGGCTCTGAGGGAAGGGAGGCAGGAGGGGAGATGGGGCACAGACCTCCGTGCCAGTTTCCATGGGGCCCTGCTGATCAGGCGTGCAGGTGTGTCTGCATTGTTCAGCCAGAGCAATGGCCAAGTACCCCTGCCCTTAGTTTGTTCCCTCCTGGGTCCTCTCCAATCCACCTTCCCTGGAGGGATTGGAGTGAGGGTCTGCTCAGCCGGCTGCTTTCTTCGGGGTGCAAATTGCAGCAACCAGAGGCTTGCCAAAGATTGATGCCTGTGAAGGGAACGTGTGCCCTGACCCTCTTCAGCAGCTCAGACCGTATTTGGGGCTGGCCTCTGGCCAGAGGATGCTGCTGCGGTGTCTTGAAAACACGCAGAGAGCCAGGGACTTTCCAGGTGCCTGCTGCTGCGGCTGGGGCTGGGACTGGGCAAGGAAGGGAGCTGGGCTCCGCTCTGGGACCACAGAGCTCTCCTGGACTCCTTCAGGAGTGGAGGGAGCCCCGGGCTGGACCGGTCTGTGCTGGGGGCAACCTGTGACATGTCTCCCCTCCCTCCACATCCCTTGTCCTCATACCACATAGGCTCTGGGACACACTTCACCGGGGTGGATGGCTATGGGTTCAGTGCTCCCCTAGCTTCTCCAGCACACGGATCTGCAGTGGGGCACTGTCCCAGATGGGCCAAGGGCAAGGGTTCATCCAGGTGCTCAGCTGGGCACTGCTGCCTGGAGAGGTTGCACAAATAAAGGCTGGAAAGGCAGTAAGAGCCAGTGTGGCTCTCCTTTTCCTGCCCTGTCCTGATGCCACTGGTGCTTTGGGGTTGGAGGGATGGGTGACAGCACACAGGATGCCTCCAGGGACCAGTTTCCCGTGCTGCCAGGCGCCCTGGGGAGATGCACCCACAGGCAACCCGCTGCTGCCCATGGCCCGTGCCTGCTGCATTGCCCCAGGGGCTGCTGCCTGAGACCACATTGACCTCGGTGCTGCACAAGTGTGTGGAGAGCTGCCTCCCCCCATGTGGGCACTGGGCACACGGGTACCCCCCAGCATGAGAGCTCCCTTGCTCTTCTGCATGGGTGATGGGGGAAGCCGCAGGAGTGCGGCCCTGGATCCCGTGCTGCCCCAGGCACCCAGCTTGTCCCCGAGGAAGGCAGCAAGCCACTGCAGCTTGCCCATCTCCTTGCCCAAGAGAGGGCTGCAGGGCAGTTGTTGGTGAGCACCCCGCCCCATGACGCCAGCATTGCCCCCTCCCCGCTGAGGGGGGCGAGAGCCTGGGCATCTTATCGCCGCTCTGCTTTCTACAGCAGCCGGGACTTTGGTCTCCCCCTGGGTTACTCATTGCCCTTGATAACTGTTTATGAGGGTCCTTATCAGGAACCGGTGAAAAGTCCTGGGGCTGCACCCCAGGGTGCAGGCAGCGGGGCCGGAGAAGGGGCTCGGTCCCCACTGGCATCGTGGAGACCCCATCACAGCTCTGCGTCCCGTCGGGGCTCCCGGGGCATGGCTGACACAAGCAGTGGGAGCGGGGCTGGCCGAGGACCTGGAGGCCAGGGCGGGCGAAGAGGGGCTGTGAGGGGTGGGGTGGTGAAGCTGGGGATGGGACGGCAAAGGGGGCTCCTTGCTGGCTGCCCGGGGGGGCTGGAGAGACACTGATGCCCGGCTCTTCTCGCAGGGGCCCTGGGGCAGGGCAAGAGGCAGCGGCACTGGATGCATCAAGGGAAATTCCAATTAAATAGTGGGAAAAATATTTTCAACACGAGAACATTTCAAGCACTCGAACAGGTTGCCCAAAGTGGTTGTGAAACCTCCATCCTTGGTCTCTTCCAGACCATGCCCTGGCAATCACATGAAAATGTGGAGGTTTCTGGCCATCCCCTGCTCAGAGCAGGACTGGTGTTTCACCAGGTTGCTCAGGGCTTGGTCCAGCCACATGGCCATCTATTTGGGTGGCCTTTGCCACCACAGGGGTGCCCTGAGGGGTCCTATTCAGCTCCTCCGAGTCCACTTCTGCATAGCCCCCCCCCCCCCCCCTTTCCCAACCTGTTGCATGGGGTCCCACCGTCCCGTCCCCCAGTCCCCTTCTGAGCTGCCCCCCCCCCCCGTCTTGCCAGTTGCCAGATGCCCAACCTGTCTGTCTGCATGGGGTCCCACCGTCCCACCTGTTGGACTCCACATTTTGTCTGTGTTGAACCTCAGGAGGTTCCCGTCAGCCCGTTCCTCCAGCCGGTCGTGGTCCCCACTCATCCTCAGCTCCCCACAATTTGGCATCAGCACCAATGCACAGTGGGCTGTGCTATCTCCCCCAGTCCCATTTGCAGTCCAGCCCCTGCATATCCCAGCCCTACAGATGTGTTCAGCTGTTTGGGGAAGCCCCTGAGGCAGCTGGACAGGGATGGATGCTCAGGGAGCTGGTATGTGGGGTCACCCCAAGCCCCTTCTCACCTGTGTGGGGTGGGTGGCTTGGCTCGGCAGCAAAGCACGAGGTGGGGAAGCAAAACAGATTGACTCCTTGGTTTCCCTAATGGCTTGGCCACCCGCCAGGGTCCCTGTCTGGGGAGCAAACAGGCAAGCAGCAACACCCAACCCACCGAGAGCAGGTAGCGGCAGGTTGCAGGACCGGATAGGAAACAGGAGCCCACAAACTCATTTAGCCATGATGGGGGCTGTGTCTCCAGAGTGCCCCCCACCTGGCACCCCGCGCCGTGATGGGCAACTGGGAACAAGACAGGACGCGTCCGTAAAGGGGGGCTCGCAGCTTACAGGAATCCCCCACCCTCCCGCTTCTCCATCACCCAGCCCTCTGCTGGCTGGTGGGCTGCCTGCCAGGCTGGCCGAAAATGAAAGCAAAGTGTCTGGAGATAAATAGGAGCAGCCTCGGCACAAGGCAGCAGTGCGCGTCCTGCTCCCCAGCCTTGCCCAGCTCAGCACCCCTGGCACCCGCCATGGCTCTGCGCCTCCACCTGCTGCTGCTCCTGCTGGCCGCTACCCTCCTCATCGCCCGGGCTCAAGGTGAGGGGCGCGAAGCCCTCCTGCCCGCCTGTGGGTGGGATGGGGCCGGAGATGGGTGCTCAGTGGGGTGCTGGGTGGTGCGGTAGCAGTGTACGGTGGGTGTTTGTGGTGCATTTGGGTGCGTGCATATGGCTGGGGGTGTGGGGTTTGCAGTGCGGTTGTGTGTAGCGGGGTGCATGTGTGTGTGTGCATGCCTGGTTGGTGTGCGGTGTTGTCTTGCAGTGCTTGCTTGGCTTGGGAGCATGTGTGTGTGTGCACGTGGCTGGCGGGGCAGCAGAACAGCACAGGCGGGAGAACGAGGTTCAGTCCCTTTGCAAGGAGCCTGTCTCTGCCTCAGTTTCCCCTCCGCTGGCAGTGAAATTGGTGTCACGTATCCCCGGGGCAGGGTCCAACCTGCAAGTGGGTACTGGGGTTGAGAGCTCCCACCCTCACGTGCTGCCCCAGCATCTCTCCTACAAATGACACCAAGCAAGCCCTGTGCCGTCAGCTGGCTGTGCTGTGCTCCCCCGGGGCTGCGAAGGTGCCCTGGCTCAGTGGGCGTCCAAAATCCCATGTCCCCTCCTTGCCCCCAGGCATTGGCAGCTCGGCCCCGGACTGCTGCCTGAAGAACAGCCGGAAAGCCCTCCCCAGCAGCTGGGTGAAGTCCTACAGCCTCCAGGGACCCGAGTTGGGATGTTTGCTGCGTGCTGTCGTGTGAGTACCCCGCTGCAGTCGGGACCATCCAGAGCAGTTTGGCTCCAGCCAAGCCCTCCCTCTCCGTGTCCTCCCCCTTGCCCACCCCCCAGCAAACCTTTCTGCCTGCACCCCCAGGTTTACCACCAAGAGGAATAAGAAAATCTGCGCCTCTCCCACCGACCCCGCTGTCCAGAAGCTGATGCAGAACCTGGACAAGAAGGTGAAGGACAAGGACAAGAAGAAGCGACATGCCCCGCGTCCCGGGGGCAGACCCAAGCGGCAGAAGCGGCAGCGGGTCTAAGTCAGGCCTGAAGAGGTAGGCAGGGGGGAGCGGGGGGCAGCAGGGTAATGAGGTGAGGGTGCTGCCCCCCCATCCCAGATCCTTCCCTGTTGGGAGGGCAGGCGTCCAGCTACCGGGGCCGAGCCTGGGAGGGCTGCCACAGCCGTGGCTGGAGGGTGGAGGCACTTAGGGCACAGCTCCCTCCTGGTCTGTGCTTGCCTTAAAATCAGATTTCTTTCTGGAGCTGCTGGGGCAAGGCAATGCTTGGGGACGGGCAAGGCACATCGTGCAAGGCAACGGCCCCCCGGCTGGGGTGGGCGCTCTTGCTGAAACCCTCTCCACCTCACCGGCCCCTCCTTGCTTTCCTCTCCCCTAGGACAGATGCCTTCCCCACCGATGACCGACCCACCGCCTGGCAATGGACATCCACAGACCGCCCACCTGCCCGCTGGCCCTGGGGCGAGGACGGGGCTGGCCGAGGGGGCTGCCCTCTGCTCCGCAGCCCCCTCGGCGCTGGCCGTGCTTCCGCAGAGATCCCCCCAGCCGGGACCCCCTGCACCGGCTGGGTGCTCTTGGCGGCGGGGGGCACCCAGGTCCTTGCTCGCCCCACGGCCACGCCAGCGGGGACCTGGACCTGCATGGGAGCTGAGCCATAGCAGGGAAGTGGGCAGCCGTCCCACCAGAGGGGATTTCTGTAGCCTGGCAGGATGGCAGCTTTTCCTATGGCTTTTTTGGGGGTTTTTACACATTTGTATTTATATTTAAAGACTGTGCTTTCATTCAGTCTTCCTGGAGGGCTCTACTTCTGGCTCCTTGTGCTTCACAGAGTACCCTTTATGCTGCAGGCTGGCTTTTCTGGAAGATTGCTCTTATTTTTCTACCAAATAAACAATGGCTGCATTTCATTTCCCTCCCACCTGTTTGCTCCTTTTTGGCTTGCGGGGCTGTGGGGTGCCAGGCAGGTCCCATGTTCCCGTGTTCCTGCCTGGGCTGCTTGCTGGGCGCTTCCTTGCAGGGCAATTAAATAGCAGCTGAGATGGAGAGTTTGGGGACAGCAGAGGTGACAGTGTGGCTGTATGTCTGGGCTGTTCTAGGCTTTCCTTCTGGCTTTTATAGCGTGCTGTTGCAGTGTAGTTTGGAGAAAGATAGTCAGGATTTGTCCCTTTGATTTTTTATTTTTTTTTAGGTACAAAATTGCAATGAAATCAGAACAAATTACTCATTTTAGTGGAATTTTACCCTTTTATCTCCCTTGGGTTTGCTGTTGTCAGAGATTCAGACATTATTAAGCCAAATGCTTAGTTTTCCCAAAAGAAAAAAAAGAAACTCTCATATACTTTCTTTCCAAGTCTGAAAAGCCCACATGGTGAAACCTGCACATGAGGCTGTGCAGGTGGGGGAAGAGAAGACTTTGCAAAATTCATCACAGACATGCTGCAGCCGTTTGAGAGCAGCTCTATCCCAAACCTTTAGTAAAATGAGAAGTCACTAACCCAAGGACACCATAAGGTGAGACTGCAAGTAGAGGGGGGGACAGGCGGGGAAATGGCATCTCCCTGTGCTTGCAAACCCCCTCCAGCATGCCCAGAAGGAGCAAAGTGAAGGGCTGTACCGCAGCCGCAGTGCTATCTGCTTGCGGAGACTTCAGACGCGGACTTTGGTCAGTAAAGGTCTATTAAGTCATATAATAGCAATAATAGGATTTGTGGGGCTTAACAGTATCAGCAAAGGCTGCGTGCTGGCTGGAGCAAAGCTTGTAGCTGAAGTGTTTATATCAAGCACGTTTATCTGGCTTGATTGCTTTATTAGGCGGGCGTTTCGGTCTATTATTTTAAGGCTGTGTAAAGAAACTGTGAAGTCCAAGATACCGGCCCTGCGTATGGGACGGGCGCTGAGCTGGCTCCGTGCTGCCCTCTTCTCCAAGTGGGAGCACGCGGCCGTCTGCCAGACCGGCTTTTGGACAGGATGTGAGGCAATAAAATATATCCTTTACAACCAAACTCACGCGTTCTGGCTGTTGTGATGGGCTTTGGTGGGGTGGGAAGGGCTGCATGGGGGGGCTGCTCTGCTACCCCACACACAGTCACCCCCCAGGTCCTGGCTTTTGCAGCCCCCCTGGGCGCTGCATCCCTGGGGTGCAGGGGCTGGGAGCTGCTGGCACAGGGGAGGGGAACCGTGCAAGTCCCCTCTCTTGCAACTGCGTTGCCCAGCAAAGTGAAGCCATCCTGTTTGCTCAGCCGTCCCCACTGGGAGGACCCGAGGTGCCAGCAAACACGGGGACACAAAACGGTTTTGTACTCGGCATCTTTTGCTCACGGCCGAGCCTGTCCCTCCGGCTCTGACCCTCCTCGATCAAGCACTGCTTGCTCAAAGCAGGGGCTCTGTGCTCCCCGCTGCTTTGGGAAAACAGCATTAAACCACATTTATTAATGAGGCTGTGCTCTGGCCTTGGGCCTTTGCTGGGAGCCTGGGAACTGACACCCACGCACTGGGAATCAGGCGGGGCTGCCTGGGGAGGGCTGGAGGCAGCCCTGTGTTTGCTGGGGACACGCTGCACCCAGCACTGTGAGGCCGGCCCTGCCTTCTGCGGGACTCCTTGTTGTGCTGGTCGTGGTGTCGGGGTTGTGAAATGATTGCAAAAAGCTCATAGAAATGAGGCCCAGCTGAATACGTCTGCAGCCACAAACAGCAAATCACGAGCAGATGGCAGGAGCAAGCCAGCACGTGAAATACATCCTGGTGTCTCTGGCTGCAGATGTAGACACCACACGGGTGGGTTTTTTCCCTTCAGATGCTAGGTGGGCCTTAGGCTAAGACAGGTTAAAAAACATGCACATGGGGGTGCTCTAATTTACCCTAAATTTTACCCTAAAAGCAAGGCTTGTGGAAGAGCACCGGAGTTTGTCCCACGCTTGGGCACTGATGCCTGAGCAGGAAGGCATGCGTGAGCATGGACATGGATGCACAAATGCAGCCCCACACGTGCCTGTGCCTGCACACGCATGGGTGCTTGCACGCAGCTTCCAGCTTTCCTGCAGAATGCTGCTTTTAAGGAAAATAAGATGTCAGGGTTCGTGGGACCCTCTTGCTGGCGAGGCAGGCAGCTGCAGTGCTGCCACAGTGAGTTGGCAAACGGTGAAACACCTCCGAGGAGATTCCCTGTGAGAGGCTCAAGGGAGAGGCGATGGGCTGGGATCTGGAGCGCGCAGCAGGGGCCAAAACCCCTTCCCCATGGAGGAGCTGAATCCACGGACCCCAGCTGGGACAAGCGAAGTAAAGAACATGCTCTATGACGATGCCGCAGTGAAGCAGCAGAGGAGGATTCACACAGTCGCAGCCCATGGCAGGGCAAACCCACTGCTTTGCCCCACGTGCACAGACGGGGCAGGGTCGATGCAGCGTGTGCTGGGGCAGTGGGTATGCAAGGGCTGTACAAGCCCCCCCCCAGATATTTTGCAGGGAAGGCAAGAAAACTGCACCCGTGTCAAGCAGAGCAAAATGTTAGGAGAACTCGGCCACCCTGGAGCAGAAAGGCTTCGGTGACAGCAGAAAGTAGCCAGGCAAGACAGAAACTACAGAATGCAGCCAAAAAATGAGAAGTCTTGAACCCGGGCCAAATGATTAACTCAAGTCATCATCTGGCGCAGCGCTCTGGGCTTGTACTGGCAGCGGAGCGTGCTGGGCTGCAACGCCAGGCTGAGCTCCAGCGAGGTTCACCTGGAGACATGCACACCGGGTCTGTCCCTCCGCCCCGCGCCATTCCTGAGAAGCGGGAGCCAGCTACGCTGCAGCCGCCCCACGGGTGCCAAGGGCTATTTCTGGGGCCACGTGGGTGCTAGAGGGGCTGTGGTTTCCAACTGAAGCTTCAAGGTGTTTTTTGGTGCTCTCTCCACCAACACTGCCCTCCTGGGGTCTGCCACGGTCTTGAGAGCAGAGAGAAGGTGGAGAAGTGGCTGGTGGGCAACAGGGACTCCCACCCTTCCTGACCCAAGGTATTTCCCAGTCCTAGCCATCCCTTGGCGCCCATCCTCTCCTACAGGTCCCCACCCCAGAGCCTCTTCTCAACCCTTTCTTCACCCACATGTAGCTCTCAAGTGCCCTCCTTTCTCCGTCCTCCATTTTGCTGGCTGGAGCCCCTCAGCTTCGGTGCGTCCTCATGCTGATGGTCCTCCTTCCACTTGCCTGGACCCCACGTCCCTCCTCTTGCCTCCCATCCCGCTGGGGATTGCAGACCTGCTCCTGGGCTGCAGCTCTCCAAGGGGCGGTGGAAGAGCATCTGCTGTCCTCTGAGGATGTCCTGCAGTGGGGCCAACACGAGCCGCATCCCAGAGCTGCACCAGACCAAGAACCCCACAGCCTCCTCTGCCTGGTGTCAGTCTAAGAGCCAACAGAGAAGTGAAAGAGAGCAGCCTTCAGGGCTTTTGGTCCATCCTATGTGCTTTTAGATCTGCCCACAGGTGAGTTTGGGGTGCAGGCTAACTGGTCATCCTTCCTGCAAAGCCACATGGGAGATGACAAGGAAATTGCTGACGGGCTGCTTTTTGCACAGGTTTCCGAGCTGTTCCCCAGCCATCCCCTCCTGAATCCCCTGAAGAGGTTGCAGAGAGGAGGACAGGCAG